>NC_090653.1:272861731-273194231 GCF_040937935.1 Hyperolius riggenbachi
GGAGGAGACGGCAGAGGAGACGGCAGAGGAGGAGACGGCAGAGGAGACGGCGGAGGAGGAGGAGGAGACGGCGGAGGAGGAGGAGGAGGAGACGGCAGAGGAGGAGGAGGAGGAGAGGAGACGGCAGAGGAGGAGGAGGAGACGGCAGAGGAGGAGGAGGAGACGGCAGAGGAGGAGGAGGAGGAGGAGGAGGAGGCGGCAGAGGAGGAGGAGGAGCGGCAGAGGAGGAGGAGGAGGCGGCAGAGGAGGAGGAGGAGGAGGAGGCGGCAGAGGAGGAGGAGGAGGAGGAGACGGCAGAGGAGGAGGAGGAGGAGACGGCAGAGGAGGAGGAGGCAGAGGAGACGGCGGAGGAGGAGACGGCAGAGGAGGAGGAGGAGACGGCAGAGGAGGAGACGGCAGAGAGGACGCAGAGGAGGAGGAGGAGACGGCAGAGGAGGAGGAGACGGCAGAGGAGGAGGAGGAGGAGACGGCAGAGAAGAGGAGGAGGAGACGGCAGAGAGGAGGAGGAGGAGGAGACGGCAGAGGAGGAGGAGGAGGAGGAGACGGCAGAGGAGGAGGAGGAGGAGGAGACGGCAGAGGAGGAGGAGGAGACGCAGAGGAGGAGGAGGAGGAGACGGCAGAGGAGGAGGAGGAGGAGGAGGAGGAGGAGACGGCAGAGGAGGAGGAGGAGGAGGAGAGACGCAGAGGAGGAGGAGGAGGAGGAGACGGCAGAGGAGGAGGAGGAGACGGCAGAGGAGGAGGAGAGGAGGAGACGGCAGAGGAGGAGGAGAAGACGGCAGAGGAGGAGGAGGAGGAGAGACGGCAGAGGAGGAGGAGGAGACGGCAGAGGAGGAGGAGGAGGAGGAGACGCAGAGGAGGAGGAGGAGGAGGAGACGGCAGAGGAGGAGGAGGAGGAGACGGCAGAGGAGGAGGAGGAGACGGCAGAGGAGGAGGAGGAGGAGACGGCAGAGGAGGAGGAGGAGACGGCAGAGGAGGAGGAGGAGACGGCAGAGGAGGAGGAGGAGGAGACGGCAGAGGAGGAGAGAGGAGGAGACGGCAGAGGAGGAGAAGGAGGAGACGGCAGAGGAGGAGGAGGAGGAGGAGACGGCAGAGGAGGAGGAGGAGGAGACGGCAGAGGAGGAGGAGAGGAGGAGACGGCAGAGGAGGAGGAGGAGACGGCAGAGGAGGAGGAGGAGGAGACGGCAGAGGAGGAGGAGGAGGAGGAGACGGCAGAGGAGGAGGAGGAGACGGCAGAGGAGGAGGAGGAGACGGCAGAGGAGGAGGAGGAGACGGCAGAGGAGGAGGAGGAGACGGCAGAGGAGGAGGAGGAGGCAGAGGAGGAGGAGGAGACGGCAGAGGAGGAGGAGGAGGCAGAGGAGGAGGAGGAGGAGGAGGAGACGGCAGAGGAGGAGGAGGAGCAGAGGAGACGGCGGAGGAGGAGGAGACGGCAGAGGAGGAGACGGCAGAGGAGACGGCGGAGGAGGAGGAGACGGCAGAGGAGGAGGAGGAGGAGGAGGAAGAGACGGCAGAGGAGGAGGAGGAGGAGACGGCAGAGGAGGAGGAGGAGGAGGAGGAGGAGACGGCAGAGGAGGAGGAGACGGCAGAGGAGGAGGAGGAGGAGGAGACGGCAGAGGAGGAGGAGGAGGAGACGGCAGAGGAGGAGGAGGAGGAGACGGCAGAGGAGGAGGAGGAGACGGCAGAGGAGGAGGAGGAGGAGACGGCAGAGGAGGAGGAGGAGGCAGAGGAGACGGCGGAGGAGGAGGAGACGGCAGAGGAGGAGACGGCAGAGGAGACGGCGGAGGAGGAGGAGACGGCAGAGGAGGAGGAGGAGGAGGAGGAAGAGACGGCAGAGGAGGAGGAGGAGGAGACGGCAGAGGAGGAGGAGACGGAGGAGGAGGAGGAGGAGGAGGAGACGGCAGAGGAGGAGGAGGAGGAGACGGCAGAGGAGGAGGAGGAGGAGACGGCAGAGGAGGAGGAGGAGGAGACGGCAGAGGAGGAGGAGGAGGAGACGGCAGAGGAGGAGGAGGAGGAGACGGCAGAGAGGAGGAGGAGGAGGAGGAGACGGCAGAGGAGGAGGAGGAGGAGGAGACGGCAGAGGAGGAGGAGGAGGAGACGGCAGAGGAGGAGGAGACGGCAGAGGAGGAGGAGGAGGAGACGGCAGAGGAGGAGGAGGAGGAGGAGACGGCAGAGGAGGAGGAGGAGACGGCAGAGGAGGAGGAGGAGACGGCAGAGGAGAGGAGGAGACGGCAGAGGAGGAGGAGGAGACGGCAGAGGAGGAGGAGGAGACGGCAGAGGAGACGGCGGAGGAGGAGGAGACGGCAGAGGAGGAGGAGGAGACGGCAGAGGAGGAGGAGGAGGAGACGGCAGAGGAGGAGGAGACGGCAGAGGAGGAGGAGGAGGAGACGGCAGAGGAGGAGGAGGAGGAGACGGCAGAGGAGGAGGAGGAGGAGACGGCAGAGGAGGAGGAGGAGACGGCAGAGGAGGAGGAGGAGACGGCAGAGGAGGAGGAGACGGCAGAGGAGGAGGCAGAGGAGACGGCAGAGGAGGAGGCAGAGGAGACGGCAGAGGAGGAGGAGGAGACGGCAGAGGAGGAGGAGGAGACGGCAGAGGAGGAGGAGGAGGCAGAGGAGACGGCGGAGGAGGAGGAGGAGACGGCAGAGGAGGAGGAGGAGGCAGAGGAGACGGCGGAGGAGGAGGAGGAGACGGCAGAGGAGGAGACGGCAGAGGAGACGGCGGAGGAGGAGGAAGAGACGGCAGAGGAGGAGGAGGAGGAGGAGGAGACGGCAGAGGAGGAGAGGAGGAGGAGACGGCAGAGGAGGAGGAGACGGCAGAGGAGGAGACGGCAGAGGAGGAGGAGACGGCAGAGGAGGAGGAGGAGACGGCAGAGGAGGAGGAGGAGGAGACGGCGGAGGAGGAGGAGGAGGCGGAGGAGGAGGAGGAGACGGCAGAGGAGGAGGAGGAGACGGCAGAGGAGGAGGAGGAGACGGCAGAGGAGGAGGAGGAGACGGCAGAGGAGGAGGAGGAGACGGCAGAGGAGGAGGAGGAGGAGACGGCAGAGGAGGAGGAGGAGGAGACGGCAGAGGAGGAGGAGGAGGAGGAGACGGCAGAGGAGGAGGAGACGGCAGAGGAGGAGGAGGAGACGGCAGAGGAGGAGGAGACGGCAGAGGAGGAGGAGGAGGAGACGGCAGAGGAGGAGGAGGAGGAGACGGCAGAGGAGGAGGAGGAGGAGACGGCAGAGGAGGAGGAGGAGGAGGAGGAGGCGGCAGAGGAGGAGGAGACGGCGGAGGAGGAGACGGCAGAGGAGGAGGAGGAGGAGACGGCAGAGGAGGAGGAGGAGACGGCAGAGGAGGAGGAGGAGACGGCAGAGGAGGAGGAGGAGACGGCAGAGGAGGAGGAGGAGACGGCAGAGGAGGAGGAGGAGGAGGAGACGGCAGAGGAGGAGGAGGAGACGGCAGAGGAGGAGGAGGAGGAGGAGACGGCAGAGGAGGAGGAGACGGCAGAGGAGGAGGAGGAGGAGACGGCGGAGGAGGAGGAGGAGACGGCGGAGGAGTTAATAAAAATGATCTGGTTTTATCCCATGGAAGGTGCGGAGGAATCTTTTGAACATTTCCACCTACTCCCACAATGCTCCCGATAGCAAGCCATTTCCTGTTCCATACAACTGAATGTGGGTAATTGGCCTCCTTCCCCAAAGTAAGAAGACTGGAAATGGTGCAAGGGTAAGTGCACCATCCCTTTCCTAGATGAGTGATTGAAAAGACCCTGGCAAGCAAATTCAAAACTATTTTACACTTTTTAGTCATGAAATCTAAGTTTCACCATAGTTGCTCTTTTACATAAAAATTTTAACTGTTGCTCGCACAATAAAAAGTCGCTTATTTTCATTACTTACTGACTAATGAGCATTTCCTGAGGCTCAGTAGTAGGGATGATCAAAGAGATGCACATTTTTCCAAGTTGATTCAAATTTGTATGCATATATAGGCAGCTTGAAATTGGACCAATCAATTTAAACCGGGTTTAAACTGAGTGGTCAATTTTCAAACTGCATATATGGCATTAAAAGTTTATACACAAGTGCATCAAAATTTGCATCTCATTGATCATCTACTCAGTAGTTCCTACAAAACAGAACATGACACTCCCCCATAGGAAAAGGCCAAATATGGCCGCAGTTTGCTGCTCACAAAATCGCCTTGTGGGGGCTGTGGAGGTAACAGCTCACCTCAACGGCTTCCACAGCACCCACAAATGCATCAGAGGCAGAGAGAATAGTGTGCCGTGTGCCAAGCTGCTCATACAGCAGTGCCATCTGTCGGGTCCTCCCACAGATACAGTTTGTTGCCGGTGTACTGACAAAGTTAGAAAAAATATATACCTTGCTAACCTCAGAAGAAAGGAGAAGAGGCAGAAATGTTACTATTCATAAACTATTTCTATGAAAATTGGAACATGTGAATACAGAGTGCAGGTGCGGCAGGGTTCTGTGGGGGTTCCTGAGGAGAAAAACTGCCACTTACCTGGGGCTTCTATCAGCCCCCTGCAGTGGTAATGCCCCACGCCGTCCTGCTCCCATCTGCCGTTCCCCGCAGCCGGCACCGGGCTATTATTCGTCTGTCACACAGACGAATAATGCGCGTTGCCGTGCCTCCGCTCGCGTCATCTGAGGCTTACTGCGCAGGCGCAGTACAACGGAGCCTTGTACTGCGCTTGCGCAGTAAGCTTCCGATGACGCAGGCGGAAGCGAGCGGGTGCGCGGCCACTGTAGCGCAGCCGCAGTTCGATCCCATGCCGCTTAGACCGGGGCCGGCGGCGGAGAACAGCAGATGGGAGGAGGAGGACGGCGTGGGACATTACGGCTGCACGGGGCTGATAGAAGCCCAAGGTAAGTGTCTGTTTTTCTCCTCAGAAACCCCTAACAGAACCCCTTTCAAACTTCTAAGCGCAGACATTGATTTGTCACTAGTGGTTTTTTTATAGGATGAGGAGAAATCAAACAGGGCTCACTACTATCAAAATGATGCCATATGCACGTGAGGCTAAACTCATGTCCCACTTACACACAAAAATTAGCTTTTGATAAAAAAGGATTGTCAGCAAAAAATATGGATAAATACTACAATTCTCCAATAGCTTTCCCAGCGTCTGCACAGATGGTTCTACATATGTACCCTTTTCTCTAGGGCTCATTAACTGTAAGAGGTGGACTCTGTAATCCTCTGGCAATTGCTGATTGGTATTCAAGCAGAATATTGTAGTTTAGCGAACAACATGAAATCTGTTTCCTGTAGCAACGAAAAAGAGAAATAGAATAATTTCACTTCGACAACTCGAAAAGTCAAGAATGATATACAGCCATGTGCAATAATAATTTCATATTCTGTTCCTAGTCATTCATGCAATAGGAGCAGACAACTGTCAACCTAGTTCCATCCCAAAAAAATGCTTGGCAATTGCACTTATGAATATGCGATTTTTTTCAGCCTACAACCGAATGTGCGATTTCAATTGATGAAGACCTGCAGCCTTCAGCTGATCTTTGTTTTTGTTGGCAGGTGTGCGTTTTAAGGCGTCATTGGCCACAATTCACTAAGCTTACCTCCGGTCTTAAAGGGGTTCTTTCGCAAAAAAAGTAGGCAGTTAAAAAATGTGACAGATGACAGGTTTTGGGCCAGTCCATCTTTTTAAGGGGGATTCTCAGGGCTTTCTTTGTTTTCAACAGCATTTCCTGAACAGCAGTTTAACTGCCAACATAGTAAGATACCAGCCAGCCTCCCTAATCACTTGCACACTATTATGTCAGTTAGACTTTGCAACTGCTGTTCAGGAAATGCTGTTGAAAACAAAGAAAGCCCTGAGAATCCCCCTTAAAAAAAATGGACTGGCCCAAAACCTGTCATCTGTCACATTTTTTAACTGCCTACTTTTTTCGCGAAAGAACCCCTTTAAATAACGTCTATATTTATCACCATGGTGACGAGGCATGTAGTGTTCAGGAAACATTTGACCTCAAGTTACCTCTTCTGTCTTTAAGTTAACGCTTTAATCCTTAAAATAACTCCAGAGTTAAAGACAGGCTGTTAATTAACTGTGTGAAAACTACAGAGGCCTCAATTCACTAAGATCATGCTGGAGATAAGGCAAAAGAAAGCTTGCCAAAACACAGTGAGTGAGTTATCTTATCTCTTCATTCCTTAACCACCTGAGCGGTCTGGACGAGCTCAGCTCGTCCAGTACCGCCGGAGGTCGCCGCTCAGGCCCTGCTGGGCCGATTTTCATGAAATAAAGTGCAGCACACGCAGCCGGCACTTTGCCAGCCGCGTGTGCTGCCTGATCGCCGCCGCTCTGCGGCGATTCGCCGCGAGCAGCGGCGAAAGAGGGCCCCCCTAGCCGCCTGAGCCCTGCGCAGCCGGAACAAAAAGTTCCGGCCAGCGCTAAGGGCTGGATCGGAGGCGGCTGACGTCAGGACGTCGGCTGACGTCGATGACGTCACTCCGCTCGTCGCTATGGCGACGATATAAGCAAAACAAGGAAGGCCGCTCATTGCGGCCTTCCTTGTTTATTCTGGGCGCCGGAGGCGATCGGAAGATCGCCTCCGGAGCGCCCTCTAGTGGGCTTTCATGCAGCCAACTTTCAGTTGGCTGCATGAAATAGTTTTTTTTTTATTTAAAAAAAACCCTCCCGCAGCCACCCTGGCGATTTAATCAGAACGCCAGGGTGGTTAAGTTACCTCCTCTGTAGTTTTCACACACAGTTAACAGCCTGTCTTTAACTGGTTATTTTAAAGAGACTCCGTAACAAAAATTGCATCCTGTTTTTTATCATCCTACAAGTTTAAAAAGCTATTCTAATGTGTTCTGGCTAACTGCAGCACTTTATACTATCACTGTCTCTGTAATAAATCAACTTATCTCTCTCTTGTCAGACTTGTCGGCCTGTGTCTGGAAGGCTGCCAAGTTCTTCAGTGTTGTGGTTCTGTGATGCATCTCCCCCCTGGAGGCCCCTCTCTGCACACTGCCTGTGTGATATTTAGATTAGAGCAGCTTCTCTCTCTTCTCTCTTATCTCTTACAAGCTGGATAAATCGTCCTCTGAGCTGGCTGGGCTTTCACATACTGAAGAATTACAGACAAGGGCAAAGCTGTTTGCAGGAAGAAACGAGCAGCCTGAAACTTCAGTGCATGAGAACAGAGTGAAAGAAACACACAAATGATCTCTTGAGATTCAAAAGGAAGGCTGTATACAGCCTGCTTGTGTATGGATGTATTTTCTATGTGTGGACATATTGTACATCAACCCACTTCCTGTTTTGGTGGCCATTTTGTTTGTTTATAAACAAACTTTTAAAAACTGTTTTTAACCACTTTTAATGCGGCGATGAGCCGCGAAATTGTGTCAGAGGGTAATAGGAGATGTCCCCTAACGCACTGGTATGTTTACTTTTGTGCGATTTTAACAATACAGATTCTCTTTAAGGATTGAAAAGTTAACTTAAAGGGATACTGTAGGGGGGTCGGGGGAAAATGAGCTGAACTTACCCGGGGCTTCTAATGGTCCCCCGCAGACATCCTGTGCCCGCGCAGCCACTCACCGATGCTCTGGCCCCGCCTCCGGTTCACTTCTGGAATTTCTGACTTTAAAGTCTGAAAACCTCTGCGCCTGCGTTGCCGTGTCCTCGATCCCGCTAATGTCATCAAGAGCGCACAGCGCAGGCCCAGTATGGTCTGTGTCTGCGCAGTACACTCCTGGTGACATCAGCGGGAGCAAGGACACGGCAACGCAGGCGCAGTGGTTTTCTGACTTTAAAGTCAGAAATTCCAGAAGTGAACCGGAGGCGGGGCCGGAGCATCGGTGAGCGGCTGCGCGGGCACAGGATGTCTGCGGGGGACCATTAGAAGCCCCGGGTAAGTTCAGCTAATTTTCCCCCGACCGCCCTACAGTATCCCTTTAAAGCCCGAAGAGTTAACTTTAGATTAGCCTCAGGTAAAAAGGTTTCCTGAATACTACATGCCTCATCACCATGGTGATAACTCTATAAAAAGTTATTAAAGACAGGAGATAAGCTTAGTGAATTGAGGCCATTGTCTGTGGAAAACTGCACTTATCCACAGATATGAGTGTAGTCCCAGCCTTCCGATGCTGAAACAAAGCTGAGCTCACCGGGCCAATTTTACACAAATACCTAAAACCATCTGGTTATCATAAGTAAAGGTAGCATTTTGAAATCTGAAAGTGCTGACCAGTTTCCTTGCATTTCGATGCTGCAAAAGTAGAATTACATTGGAATTGCTCCATTTAGGGAATAGTTAATAAGGCCCGAAAGAGTTCCTGCCATGAAAACACAGCACAAGTCATTAGCTTTGCCAAGTCTTTATTAGCGCCGATGTGCCATTTTTTGAAAAAAAAAAGTAAAAATCATTATTTGCTTTACACTACAAACATCTCCATGGAAACCTGACATGTAAGATCGTGTACAACAGGATCTTACCAATCGCTTCATCATTAGTGTTTGCCAGCTTTTGCTCTGACTAGTGTCATTATTGCCAGGAATATATCTTTTTCTAAGCAAAACACAGAGTACGGAAGAGACACCTGAAAGGATTCATCGGGCTACAATGTGGCCCGTTTACAGTCACCGACGCGAATGGCTAACTGTCTCCAACATTAAAGTGTATGGACAGCCCAGAAGTTTACTCCCATCTGCTCCTGTAACACCATCATACATTAAACATGTATGAAACTTTGCATTTCCTCTTTGTGCTAAGAGAGCATTTGCATCATACAATTAACTAGCACAAAAAAAAAAAAAAAAAACACTGTAGCAGAATAGCAAACCGTTAAACCGCACCTTTCTTCAATGGAAAGCTACTAGCTCCAGTGGAAAGCTTCTGGCCCCACCAGAAGAGGTGATAACATTTTGTTTACAGGTTTGTCAGATCCATTTAGTAAACATTAGCAAACTGCCGAAACTGAGCTGTACTCAACCAAGAAGCAGAAAGAGCTGAGAAGTGATCACTAGATAGATTTTAATATATAAATACAGCAATTCTGCAATAAAATGCAATGGCAGCTTTCAGAGCAGGTAAACTGCTTTAAGAATTTTTAATTAGTAAACAGACAATATTACTTGTGCACAAAAGCAAATATGATAACTGTTAACATTCAGTAAAAATGTGTTTTCCTACTTTTTAAGTCAATGTTTTATCCCACTTGAAATAACCCAAATCTTCGGAAATTAGCATTTATTTAATTTATAAAGCAGCAACAGATTACGCAGCATTGGACAAAACATAGAATGATACAAATGACAGACATAACGTAACACGGTTAAACATTGGACAGTTTTGAATTTTTTTCACTCCCACACTTCCTCCAACCCAGAAGGAGGAAGCGTGGTAGGGACTTCAAAAGCATTCCAATTGCGTCCCAAGTCACTACCACGCTTCCTCCTTCCGGGTTGAAGGAGGAAGCGTGCGGGTGACTGAAACGCAACATGGGATGCGATTGAAGAGCTTTTGAACAGACGGCAGCATTGGTAAGTTAACCCTCCCTCACCCACCCCCACAGGTGCTGTAATTAACTTTTCGATTCAGAGTACCTACGAGTAGGTAGCTACTTGGGAGAGCATGCTTAGTGATGGCTTCTGCTGATGACTTGATCAGCAAAATCGGTAACCAGGGGGAGCAGCGCGGAAGAGGAGAGGTCTGCGGGAGCTGCTGAATTAGGCAAGACTTGCCGCTACACTGCTAATTACACGGGGGGTAGCTTAGACACAAGAGGGGAGTGGACCACACTGGGGACAGAAGGGCACATACAAGAACATCTACAAGACTCCAGGAATATGACCAGCTCTTGCACTGGCATCCACTATAATCTTTATCATGACAGGTTCATTGCAGCGGTTCATCAGTATCTGTTCAGATCTGTCACCTTGTACACTTGCTGGAATAACTGGCAGCATAGTAGAAACACAATTATCACAGTGGTTAAATAGCGAGAACTGTGAGCTCACCTTGCTCTGAAAATTGAACTGTTGCCTCACCTTAATCATTTGTGTAACAGGTGACTATTACGCTCCAAACCAAAGTTCAGAATAGCATCAAGATAGTATTTAAATATACTGTTTGATTTTCTAATTTTAGTTTTTAGCTACATCCTCCGGCTACAACCCACCCCCATCACACCACCACATACTCCCCTCCAAAGGTTTTAAACGTCAGGGCCACATGACCCAGCCACCCGAGGGCGGTACATGCTCTACCTACATACATTAGAGGCGGCAGAGCACGAGTGTAGTTTACATTTACTGACGTAAACGTTGCATCTTCTGACCATAAATTTGAGGCAACGAGCAGAATGGCTAATCTGCAATTCACATGTACAAAGGGAAATTCAAAAATCTATTAGATCTCAAAGAACCTGTAAGGTAGCGATAACACTTGTCTGCAGAAACTACAGGCCATTCCCAGCAAGTGTTTTTCCACTGTGTACGCTTGTCTGCGTTTTAAAGTAAACCTGAAGTGAAAATAAACTTATGATATGAATTGTGTAGTACAGCTAAGAAATAGAACATTAGTAACAAGAGTTTTTTCCAGTACAGGAAAACTTCAGTTATCTATGCAAAAGAGCTCCTCTGAGTTCTGACACTGTTCAATACAGTACTGTTTTTGAAGCACTTAAAGAAACAGACAGCTTGAGATAAGGTTTTACTGCAGGAAGTTAAGGGTCATTATTTCTGCTTTGTTTTATAGCTCAAAATACAGAATGTGGTTTTAAAACTGCAACTGACAGAATTATGCTATGTTTTTTTCTTTTTAAAAAGCTATATGGCTGAAAAAAATATGAGACTTGCCACTAATGTTCTAATCCTTATCTGTACTATATATAAAACTCGCTTTAATGCATGTGTTGACGAATTGCATTAGTTGTATGGAAAAGTAGAGCTGGTTGTACCTTCAAAGTGGATCCGAGATAAAACCCTTTTACTCATTGCATAAAGGGGATAGATATATATATATATATATATATATATATATATATATATATATATATATATATATATATATATATATATATATATATATATATATATATATATAGCATTCCTCAAGCCAAATACTTTGTTTTGTTTTAATACTCTAATTCCCTATAAACTAAACAAGCCTTGCCCACGGCTTTTTAGAGTGCCTTGGCAATGTAGCAAGGGCTTATGGGAGCTCAGTCTAGGCAGGAGGAGGTGGAGGTTACTAGCCAGTGATTTCAGAGGCAGAGGGGAGGAAGGAGGAGGAGAGGGGACTGAAATTTGTCACATTACACACAGGCAAGCTGATAGCATCTCCAGCCCTCAGCCTGTGACAAACAGAACATGGCTGCCCTCATTGTATCACAGGAATAAATCAAACTCCTGAAGCGGTTTGCAGCTAGATTTGCTGTGTAAACCATCTAAACTTTAGATATATAGACAATTTACTTGTTAGTTTTTCATCTCGGATCCCCTTTAAATGATATGCAGAACAGATACCTTCTGAAACCACAGTATGCCTAAAGAAATTTATTTCAGGCGATTTCACATAGTGGCACAACTCACAAATTATACGTTACGTAAAACATACTGAGAGACCCATACAGCATCTATATAAAGTGATTATATTCACATTTTACTAAGCATTTTCTGGAAGAAGCCCAGTCCTATATGACATCCCTGTCGCTGTGTCCATGTGTTGTGCCTGGCGTGCATGCACTCCAGGTGGACGGACTTTAGAGAGCAGAGGAGTGAGAGCACGGGTGAGAGCATGGGTGTGAAAGTGCAGCTGTTTACATGGCAGGGGGGGGGGGGGGGGGGAATACCAGCTGAGGCCTAGCACTCATTTGACAGGCAGTCCTTTTACCTAGTATCAATATAACATAGTAAAGCTCTAAACCAGGAGGATTATGAAGAAACTTGTGCATAAAAGCAGTTCATAATTTGGACTTTGCACTATGCCTAAGAAGCTATGTATATTGTCGCTGCGTTTTGTGGCACCAGCCACTTTAAGTGAAGACGTCAACAGCCATCAAATTTAGGCATAAACTGTCGTGAAATGATTAGGGATGGGACCAAGTGGCTCTCTAGAATTCTGGATAATTTGGCAGTGTTCCCAATGCACCCATCAGCTGCATAGGCAGATTGGCAAACCCAAACCATTACCATGATGGTATCACGTGCATGCAAGCAGTAAGCCATGGAGCAGGGGGACAGAAGGGCGGGACAGGCTAAAACGGCAAAGGAAATTTGGGCACACCATCAATCGTAATGAGAATTACAGCTATAGCAGTGTTCAGACAGTAGTTTGGGCACTGTCAAAAGACAGAGCCAAAATTACTATTAAAAAAAAAAAAAAAAAATATAGATTTCGGCCACAAGCAATAGCTGGCAGATGAAATAAGTTATCCTCCTAAATCCACGGCAGCCTGGAGGGGGGGGGGGGGGGGGGGCGATTAGTAATTTACGCCGCTGGGAGTTTTTCAGGAGCAGGGCAGGACTGGAAATTTGGGCACAGGGAAAAGTCAAGTCACCTTATTTACATGCATGTGACAGAAGGGGTTGGGTGGGCACGATACAGAAGGGCCATTAGAAGAGTAGAAAGGGTGGGAGAACAGGAAGGGGGTTCTCTTATTCAGCCTTCTCATCAGAAATTTTTACATGGTGTTAGATACACTTTTGAGTGCAATCCCTCCCACTGTTCCAAAAAGAGAGTCATCTAGTAGACTCCACCCCTTCCCTAACCAGACTTCACTTCTCATAGTAACACTTCAGTCACTGGATTTGCAATCACTGTAGCTGCTGTTAAAGGCTTTTACAATAGCAGATGCCTTCCCTCCTACGCATCAATTAATTTGCAAATGCTCTCAGGTTGGGAAATAATGAAGCAGGGGGAACGAGCCTGTGCTGGTGTGTCTTGTTATCTGGAGGTGGATGCTGTAGGCGAGGTGAAAAATTGTGCCACAAGCGAAGAGGTGCCAAGGGATAGAGGCTACATGACACAGCATGCTGACTGTTAGCGCTTCCATGTGCCCTGCAGTTCTGGCACAGCGGAAAGATGTGATTGCACTTTTTCATAACGAGGAAAAATTAGCTTTTCAGAAACCTTCAGACCTTCAACACAAAGTTCCTGCACACAAACAAGACTGCACTACCATAACTTTACATGACAGACCCACTGCCGAACTCCACCAAGACTGTCAGAGTTGGGATCCTCGGTACTGACATTTTATTTAAATTATACCCGAATTCTAGACCGCAGGTTTCAAACGCCAGTCCTTGAGGGCCATATGCATGCCAGTGATTAGGATGGACTAAGAAAGAAATGTGTTCTCCTTGATGAACCACACTTTTCCTGATTCAATCCCATCCATCAGAGCTGTGCCAAAAATGTTTGAGGACCTCGGCCCTTGAGGACTGGAATAAGACATCCCTGGTCTAGACTCTAGGCTTCCTCAACCATACTGTAGTCCACCGATCCAGCACAAGGTCCCTCTATACCTGTGATTCAGCACGAGTCAAATAGGTTTTGCATTCCCAAGCCAGGATTCGAACCCTGGTCTCCCATGACAAAGGCAGAGCCCTTAAACAGTACACAATCCAGCCACATCCTGTGCACCCTTAGCTGCAGTGCCAGCACCCTTCTGTTTACAAACTAGCTGAGACTGATGAGATTCCTGTGCCAACAGCTGAGAGCTCAAATTACAATTGTGATTACTTGCAGCTGAGGGGGGGGGGGGGGAATTAGACAGGCTCTTCACTCTAAACACAAACCGGGTGGATTAATCTGTGTTTTCCCTTGTGTCTGGTGCATGGGTTCAGGTGTAATTTGAGATTTTGGAAGGAAGTCTTTGAAAGGGATAGAAGCAGATCAGTGACCAGGCATCAAAATGCATTTTTGAAGGGTTAAAAATGGACCAAAAAAAAAAAAAACCACACAACTCAAAACTTCCTCTGCTCTAAAACATTTGCATCAGCATAATAACCTTTAAAGAAAATTTTGTTACAGTGGATACAAATCCTAAAATAAATCGGCAGTGTTTACATCTGGATTTAATGGAAGGAGAGATTAGGTCTACACCATGGCAATCAGCGGACACAGCTGCGGGATCAAATTACAACTTGTGCTTCGTTGCAGATGGGGGGGTTAGACAGGCTAAACGCTCTAAATACATGCAGGGTGCATTTATCTGTTTTCCTTCTCTCCTGTGCAAGAGTTCAGGTCCACTTTAAAGAAACTTGAATGATTCACCAAATAATTTGCAAGATTGAGCCGAACATATTAAATAGCAAATACATTTTGTGTCACTAGGCCAAGCCCCTCTTGGTCGGGCCGAATCCCTTATTTATAAATTGAAGATGTACAGCTCTAGTTTGAGAAATGTACTTCTACTTCACAATAAAAATAAATAAATGTGGCCATTTCAGATGCAAGTGGAGATCTCCTTTAAGTATACAAGCTCATACATTTCAGAACATCGAGCTACTGTAGGGGCACCTGGGTTAAGCTGCGACTCACACCAGTCAATGAAAATTAACATACCGTGCAGCATAATGAGGACAGGAAAGCAGGACTGCATGTTCCAGCTCAAACTGATTAATTGGAAAATTGCACGAGACCTTAACTGTCACAACACTCCCTTTCCCCAGCCAGTAATACGCACGGACGTAGAACATATGGCAGCGAGAGCCTCAAAGAGATATCTTTTGTATGGGTGGGTGATTTCTGCCAGTCTTCAGAGACTCACCCAGATCAGTTAAACCAATAAAATGAGAGAACTCAGCCTATGAACATGCTGCGGCTGTAAAACTACAAATAGCAGTGAGCCCGTACAGCTTGCAACAGTTTTTAACGTAATAGGAGGCTCCCAGGTAGCTCCAGTATAACAATGGTTAAAGTGGACCCAAATTAAAAATACAAGATTTCAGAAATAAAATCTATTTTCTAAATTAGAATAATAAATAGCAGCCTTTTTCAGCTGCATGATGACAAATAAAATATTTTACATTTATTGGAGGAACCCCTCCCCTCCCTTCCTTTCAAATTGCCGGGACAGAATCCGGCAAACTGGTGGAGTAGATGGTGTCCGGCAAAGGAGGAATTGCTAATGGCTGCCCCCACTATAACCCTAGTTCAGAAAAGAGAAGGGTGAAAAGCATGCACTGAAATGATCATAGGTTTGAAGGAGTGTTTATTTTTGTATGTGTCAGAGTGGTGCAACTAAATATTTTTAATTTAAAAAAAAAAAAAAAAAGTTTGGTTTGGGTCCGCTTTAATAGCTAGGAGTATAAGTAGCTCTATAGTATCAACAATAAAGTATACAAGGTAGGGTCCTACCTTGTGGATTTCAGTAGGCCTTAGTTGAAATAAAGGAATATTTATTGGACACTTTCTAAAAAATTAGAACACGTTTCACGGCAGCAGCTGCTTCATCAGGTGGAATACAGTGCCTTTAATGCACATCAGTTTCTGGGCGCCCGTGAACTGATTGATCGTGCATTAAAGGCACTGTATTAGACCTGATGAAGCGGCTGCTGCCGTGAAACACGTGGTCATCCCCCCCTGCCCCCTTTCAGATCTACTACAAACTGTGCACAGCTTGGAATTGCACTAATCAAACACATCCTATCCATTTTGTCTGGTCCAATTTCAAGCTACATAAAATTAGCAGACACTGGTGACTTCCTTTACAACAAACAAGCTATTATAGGTTGCAATCTTCCAGGATAATGCAGTCTGTGGCCCTGCATGCTGAAAGCAGGACGACAACCATAACAGATGCTCCACCCACAGCCAGCCTCATACTCCTGCAGCTTAGCCACTTTGGCCTCAATTCACTAAGGGCAGTTCAGTAAAATACTGTATTCTGTATTGTCACCAAAATTTCCTGCATGCAATAAAAGTTTGGCGATACACAAAAAAAAAAAAAAAAAAAAAAAAAAATGCATGCTTCAATTCTCTAAGCTCTGCTTGGTTAATCTCACCAGCTGTGGAGCAGGTCAGGCAGTCCTCCCACAAGTGGTGTGCAGGAGTTGGAGTTTTTCTGTACAGTGCATCCCTATGAATGCTTTTAGATGTACTGCAGCCATCACAGGAGGCTCTTCTATATACCAGTATACCAATATGCACATCAAAAGGGAACCAGTAAAGGCCCTAAAAGAAAAAGCCTGCAGAACATTTTATGCCATCAGAAGACCGCTTTACCACCTAAAACCAACAGTGAGAGTCTGGGTAAAGATATTCAACAGCATCATCACCCCAATCCTGCTCTATAGCAGTGAGGTATGGGGCCCGGTCACCTACCCTGACCAATCAAAATGGGACTCCAGCCCAACAGAAATCTTTCATCTAGAGTTCTGCAAGTATCTTCTCCAAGTCCATTGCAGCACTTCGAACTCAGCTTGCCGGGCAGAGCTAGGTAGATTCCCACTATGGCTGACTATTCAGCAGAGGGCGCTCTCATACTGGGAGCATATACAGAGCAGCAGCCCCAGCACTTACCACCAAAAAGCCTCACCGAGCCAGGGTGGCGAGGCCATACCACGCGCTCACAAGCAAAGCATCAGCAGCCAGCCCAGCCAAGGCCACCAACACAGGCTGCCAAAAGCCCAAATAAAAGGAACGATAGAAAGCTGCAAGGACCGATACCTAGAGGAATGGAGAAGTGGCATAAAGAACTCACAGAAACTCACTGTACTAATCACTACAGAGGGAGTACACAATGGCTGCATATCTGGAGAGGCTACACCACCACAAAGACAGACAGGCCTTGAGCCTGTACCATCTGAGCGCCCACAACCTGGAGATAGAGACAGGGCGCCACAGACAGACATGGAAGCCCCGGGAGGAGAGACTGTGCAGACAATGTGACCAGGGGGTCCTGGAGGATGAGGCCTACTTCTTGCTACACTGCAGCAAATATACACCTGTGAGGACTGTCCACTTCCAGAGACTCTCCGCCCACATCCAGGATTTTACCTCCACAGATGAGAGGAAACTACATCCTACTGGGGAGGAGGAAACAACCGTGCAAATAGCTGCCCGATATGTCACAGCCTGCCACCAACTGAGAGGAACATGATACCACATGGACTGTATTCCCCCCCAATACCCCCCTATGGACTGTATATCCCTGTCCGCCATACTGTCCCTTACATACCCCAACCCCCTATATCCTTCCCTTATTCCCACAATCCCCCTCCCTTGCTAATGCTTTGTTTTGCTTTGGCAATGCCAAATGTATTTGGTCCTGCCAATAAAGCTTTTGTGGATTTGGATTTGGTCTTCTCCTGCTCTGGGTTCTGAAGTCCTGTTCCCTAGAGCAGAGTTCTCCAACCCTGTCAAGGCCCACCAACAGTACATTTTGCAGAAAACCACAAACCTGCACAGGTGAGGTAATTAGCATCTCAGCAGAGCTGATTAACTTCCTCTGGATTTCCACAAAACATGTATGGTTTGAGGACAGGGTTGGGGAACACTGCCCTAGAGTATCGGACCACATTGGGTGAGAAGGGCTGTGTGGCTCTCCCCATTGGCGGCCAATGTATGGAGTGTAAGTTATCGGCTGGTCAGAACTGGAGGTAAATACTGAACACTTTGGCTTGATTTACCGAATGCTTTAATGTTTGTGAATTGTAATTTTACGTTTATTTACTGCACAAGTCAGTAATTTAGCTCACTAGTCGGTCATTTTACTTTTCAGTATGGTAAAAGTTTAGTGAAATGGCATTTGGCAAGACTATCAGTAAAATCAGTGGTTCTCTGAAATGAGGCCTTTGTGTAAGGTAATCAAGTTTGTAACAGGATATGTAGCTACAGAGATCCAATTTTAAAGGGAAAATTTGAACACGGAGTACAAAAAAAACTATTAGATGGAATATTTAGTTCTGTGAATGAAGATAGGCGTCAAGGCAACAGCCTGTTAAAGTATTTTAGCATTACATCTACATAACCGATACTAGGCATTGACAAGGGTAAGCCCATAGATGAAAGAAGCTTTGTTCAATATTTAATTGGGGAAAAACATACCAAGCAAGTGTTCCTGCATGTTTTATGATAATCTGGCCACTGGGGGCACTGTTCCACAAGAGCAAATGACCCTGCAAGTGTGAGCGGATGGGGAAGTCCCAGAGATGATCAGAAATGCAAACATGAAGATCAAGGCGATGTTCTGCTAAGAATTTTAAGCTTGTATGTAGTATGAAATGTAGATAGATCTTTCCTGAAGGATAAAAGTTTTTTTTTTCTCCAGCTATTTCAAACATGAACAGCCTCTTCCTATGCAGGAAATCCCTGTCTGCTCAGAATTATATAGAAAGGGGTTATAAAACAAAAAGCAAAGATGAAGACATTTTCCCTAAGACTAAATGAACTGCGCCTTGTAATGCTGGTATATGGAGTCCTGCGCAAACACTGGAGATGGCCAGTTCTGGCTACAAGATACAACTAAAGGCCTTTTTCACAAGGGAGGTCGATCTGCGCATTTGACGAGCAGTTCAGTGTCCCATCTGCCACCCACCAGTGCAATTGCAGTGGTAGTAACACGTGTGGCATGCGGTGGCAGAGGACCATGAAAGAGTGTGCAGGGCCACACCCACATCTAACTCCACGGGGGGGAGGAGTCTTTGTAGAATTGGCACTAATGTTGTTTCCAGTACAGCTCCTCTTTAGTTTTAAACAGTGTGTAAAGGGTATAAGAAAACCTGGAGAGGGGTTTGCTCGCTGTGTAGATTTAGATTGTTTTGGGACCTCCATGGAACATTTGAGTCTTTAGTTTGGGAAGGGCACTAAGACCGGAAATGAAGAGGAGGAAAGCGGGCCGGGGGGGGGGGGGGGGGTTTGAAATCACAGGTCGCTGCATGCTGTAATGAAAAGGTCATTAACAGCATTAGATAAAATGGGGGAAAAAATAAATAAAATAAAAAATGTTGAGCTACTGATACAGGGAGTGCAGAATTAGGCAAATCAGTATTTTGACCACATCATCCTCTTTATGCATGTGGTCTTACTCCAAGCTGTAAAGTCTCGAAAGCCTACTACCAATTAACCATATTAGGTGATGTGGATCTCTGTAATGAGAAGGGGTGTGGTCTAATGACATCAACACCCTATATCAGGTGTGCATAATTAGGCAACTTCCTTTCCTTTGGCAAAATGGGTCAAAAGAAGGACTGGACAGGCTCAGAAAAGTCAAAAATAGTGAGATATCTTGTAGAGGGATGCAGCACTCTTAAAATTGCAAAGCTTCTGAAGCGTGATCGAACAATCAAGCGTTTCATTCAAAATAGTCAACAGGGTCGCAAGAAGCATGTGGAAAACCAAGGCGCAAAATAACTGCCCATGAACTGAGAAAAGTCAAGCGTGCAGCTGCCAAGATGCCACTTGCCACCAGTTTGGCCATATTTCAGAGCTGCAACATCACTGGAGTGCCCAAAAGCACAAGGTGTGCAATACTCAGACATGGCCAAGGTAAGAAAGGCTGAAAGACGACCACCACACAAGCTGAAACGTCAAGACTGGGCCAAGAAATATCTCAAGACTGATTTTTCTAAGGTTTTATGGACTGATGAAATGAGAGTGAGTCTCGATGGGCCAGATGGATGGGCCCGTGGCTGGATTGGTAAAGGGCAAAGAGTTCCAGTCCGACTCAGATGCCAGCAAGGTGGAGGTGGAGTACTGGTTTGGGGTGGTATCAAAGATGAGCCTGTGGGGCCTTTTCGGGTAGAGGATGGAGTCAAGCTCAACTCCCAGTCCTACTTCCAGTTTCTGGAAGACACCTTCAAGCAGTGGTACAGGAAGAAGTCTGCATTCTTCAAGAAAAAAACTTGATTTTCATGCAGGACAATGCTCCATCACACACGTCCAAGTACTCCACAGCGTGGCTGGCAAGAAAGGGTATAAAAAAAAAAAAAACTAATGACATGGCCTCCTTGTTCACCAGATCTGGACCCCATTGAGAACCTGTGGTCCATCATAAAATGTGAGATTTACAAGGAGGGAAAACAGTACACCTCTCTGAACAGTGTCTGGGAGGCTATGGTTGCTGCTGCACGCAATGTTGATGGAGAACAGATCAAAATACTGACAGAATCCATGGATGGCAGGCTTTTGAGTGTCCTTGCAAAGATGGCTATATTGGTCACTGATTTGTTTTTGTTTTGTTTTTGAATGTCAGAAATGTACATTTGTGAATGTTGAGCTGTTATATTGGTTTCACTGGTAAAAATAATTGAAATCGGTATATATTTGTTTTTTGTTAAGTTGCCTAATAATTATGCACAGTAATAGTCACCTGCACACACAGATATCCCCTAAAATAGCGAAAACTAAATACTTTCAAAAATATTCAGCTTTGATATTAATGAGTTTTTTGGGTTCATTGAGAACATGGTTGTTCAATAATACAATTATTCCTCAAAATACAACTTGCCTAATAATTCTGCACTCGCTGTAGATATAAGAGTGAACGTTTACTTTAAATTCTATTCCATGGTCACATGACCTATTCTGTAGGGTGTGGTTTTTTTTTTTTTTGTTTTTTTTTTTAAGAACCTATAGTAATCTCACTGAAGTAAATTAAGGACCACAATTGCATGACCGTTACTTCAATAACCCTTGCCATGACCGGTTCTGACCAGAGCAAGGCTTGCCAACTATTGTCAATAGAATTCCTCATTCAGAAACCCAGTCCAGGTTTTCTTCAGCTTCTCTCCAGCATTCTCATCCAGTGTGCGAGACTTTTTGGAGTTTCCTCCACCAGGTGGCAGCCAGAGCAGCTGCCTAGTTTTCCTAGGCCTAAAAAACAGCCCTGCTGATATGCTTGCATCTCCTGTAGCCCGACAGGAAGCTTATGGGAAATTATGTGCAAAGGGGGGGGGGGGTCATTGGAACGACCAAGGAGGAGGTACCAGGTGGACTATCCATGATCTGCAAAATTCTGTTACAGAAAGGGTAACTTCAAAGTCTGGCCTGAGAGTACCTTTAATTTTTTTCATTTTAATATTACACTGGCCATTAGGAGAAGGTGAGCACAAGCCATAGTCATCTCTTCCCTCCTTCCGTTGTATAAAGCGACTCCTTCAGCCAACAACCTCCGCAGTGATTTATTAGCAGGGAAGCGGAGCCTAATTTAAGAGCATTACTGGGAAATGATTGATGCACGTTTGTTTTCTCATGCATCAGCTAACTTGTATGGACATTGCACAGTAAACGCCAGCAAATGGCAAGAGCCTAATTACCTTTAAATGTCTCCCTTTCCAGACCTGGGATAAGTGCTTCCTCTCCTCCTGGCATGGTTACGGCCTTGCTAGGGCCTGCGCCGAACAAAAGCCAGGACAATGCGTGAGGATGAGAGAGTCAATATATGGCCTGAAACCACCAAGCCAGAAGGAGGCTCGGCTCTTGTTGGGTCTCCATGATTAAGTCTAAATAAGCATTTCTATTACATTTCACACCTTGGTGCTGGCCAGCCGAGACATGGGGCGGGTGGAGTGGGTAGAGAGAGAGCGTATGTTAGATGGAAGGTCACCCTTCCAAGGCTTCACAATGGTTTCCTCTACACTGGCTGCATGAACAGGGAGAACAGGAGCATGGCAATATGGAGGGAGTAGATATCTTAAAGTGGACCTGAACTCTTGCACAAGACAAAAGGAGTTTAGAGAGTTTAGCCTGTCTAATCCCCCCTCACTTGTCACTAATCACAACTGTAATTTGATCTCAGCTGTGTCAGCTCAGGAATCTTGGCAGAGCAGGTAATATGTAGGCACATGAGGTTAGCTCTATATCCGCTTTCATGAAAGCAGGAAGTAGACAATGCAGAGTAATTGCAGGATTTGTATCAGCTGAAACATTTTTCTTTAAAAGGTTATGCTGTAGCTTATCTTTTAGAGCAGAGAGGAAGTTCTGAATTCAGGTCCGCTTCACGATGCATGTAATTTCACTTTTTTTTTTTACAGCCTGAATCCGGAGAATCCAAAAATTTTGTAAAAACTGGGAGTTCCCATTTTAAAACCAGTATATTCAGGTTTTCTCGTCCCCTTTAATAGAACCCCCTTGCAGCCTGGATTTGGTTCCTATCCATAGGATTTCTCCAGAGACTGAAGCCTTTTCAGGCAGGAAACGCTTGCTGGGAATCCATCCTGCCTGATGGGTGCCGGCAACGAGCGCAAACCCAATCCAAGCGCTACTGCTCGCCTTAAAAATGCAAATGACTTCCAAAGATTAAACACCTACTTTGCTTAAATACTCTTGATAATGAGTTTTCTCCCTTTTTTAAACATCTTTTAAAAGATGTTTCATGTTGGCAACTGCTGGAATCTGGGCTAAATTGTTTTAATTTGAAACAGCACCATCTGTTGTCAACATAACCGAGCGCGGCACAGAAGCAGCAAGACAGCTCTGCAGATCCGCCACCGTGCTGCTGGAAGGAGATGGGGGGTACACATTAGAGACTGAGACAAGTTAGGCGATTACAGCAGAGGAAGCAGTATAAAAAGGAAATTCCCTAAAGAGAACCAGTAGTCTGTACTTTAAAGTAAAGCTGGCACTGTACGCATCTTTATACTACTGTGTGGCCACATACCACTATGCAGTGCCCATGGATAGGATACAATTAAAGGGGCACTATGGCGAAAATTTTTAAAATTTAAAATATGTACAAACATACAAATAAGAACATTTCCAGAGTAAAATGAGCCATAAATGACTTTTCTCCTATGTTGCTGTCACTTACAGTAGTTAATAGAAATCTGACTGAAATGACAGGTTTTGGACTAGTCCATCTCTTCATAAGGGATTCTCAGGGATGTATTTTCAAAAGCACTTTGTTTATTTTGGCAGTTGAACAGAGCAACTGCCATTCACTGTATAGGGTTTGGACAGAGCAACTGCACGTATTACTTTTTTCGCCATAGTGCCCCTTTAACTGCCACATGTGCCAAGGAGGATAACTTAAAGCCTCATCTACACGGTACAATTTTCCATCAGATCGGATCTATTAGATCATTTCCAAGCGGTCCAATCAGATTGCATTAGATTTTGCAATAGATTTTGGGTACTTCTCAAACCAAAATCTATTGCAAAATTGATCTGAAACAATTTGCACGTCTACACATGATGCAACTTCTTATTAGATCTCTCTAATAGATCCGTCTATCTGATGGAAAATTGTACCGTGTAGACGAGGCTTAACACTAGTGTTACTGCAGCTCTTAAAGCAAATCTGTAGGGGGGGGGGGGGGGGGGAGCAGTAAAATACATACATCGCAGGGGGAAACTTACCTTGGTAGAGGGAAGTCTCTGGATCCTAATGAGGCTTCTCGCGTCCTCTTCAGCCTCCTGGATCCAGTGCAGAAAGCCCTGGAAGCTCCACGTGCAGCAAAGCCCAGACCCCGTGTTGAAAGCTTCTACTGCACCTGCGTTGGAGCCCTGAAGGTAAATATCTGTCTGCTGCTGCGCCTGCGCAGGGCTTGTTAGCGCTTGTCCGAGGAATTTTTGGGGGAAGCCAGCGCTAGATCCATGGCTACAGAGAAGGGGGTCTCATTCAGATCCCGAGGCTTCCTCCTCCCAAGACAAGTACACCATAGGGGCTGTTTTTGTTACAGGTGTACTTTAAGCCTGGTACACACCTTCAATATTGATTGGCCAATTTAACCTCTTCCTTTTAGTAGGTCAACGGATTTTGAATACTACGAACAGATTGCATAGGTAGGCTCTAAATACACAGGTGGTAAAATTGGCCAATCAAAATTGGATGTGTACCAAACTTTAATGAAGTGGTCTCACCAGTAATTGAAAAAACTCTTATAAGCTGAAATGCTCATTGCTACTTCTGTCAGACGGGTTAGACAAGTCTTCAACTAACTGATGACTAGGAGCCACTTCCCAGAGCATTGCAGAGCCAAGTTTTACAGGTCTATAAGAGCCTATGGGAGTTGGAACCCAACAAAGCATTTAACGAAAACAGGGCGGAGGACATGAGAGCTGATATAGTTTTTGGCAAGCAGATTATTATGCAGTTGGGCCATTTAGTCTGTAGACCCGGTATATAAATAACGATTTTTGCTTTATGCACTTGAGTGCAGACTGTACATTTTTTTTCCCATAAATACAAAAAGTTGGGGTGCCTTCTGGAGATACTAAAAAGGTCACACGGCATACCAGATGCAACACTGATACATTGTGTGTGGACCTGAACTACCTTAGGCTCTTACAGACCTTAAAGGGCAACTTTTCCCAACCACAGTAGTAGAGAAAGAAAATAAATCACAACATGGCAATAAGCAAAGTAAGAGGTTAAAAATGTAAGCTAGATCAACAGATGGTGGATACTTGTCATTGTTATCACCGTCAGTTTCTCTAAGTTTCACTTTAAAGAGGCTCCGTAACAAAAATTGCATCCTGTTTTTTATCATCCTACAAGTTCCAAAAGCTATTCTAATGTGTTCTGGCTTATTGCAGCACTTTATACTATCACTGTCTCTGTAATAAATCAATGTATCTTTCCCTTGTCAGACTTGTCAGCCTGTGTCTGGAAGGCTGCCAAGTTTTACAGTGTTGTGGTTCTGCTATGAACTCCCCCTTTCAGGCCCCTCTCTGCACACTGCCTGTGTGATATTTAGATTAGTGCAGCTTCTCTCTGCTCTCTTATCTTTTACAAGCTGGATAAATCGTCCTCTGAGCTGGCTGGGCTTTCACATACTGAGGAATTACAGACAAGGGCAAAGCTGTTTGCAGGAAGAAACAAGCAGCCTGAAACTTCAGTG
Organism: Hyperolius riggenbachi; assembly: GCF_040937935.1. Taxonomy (NCBI): domain Eukaryota; kingdom Metazoa; phylum Chordata; class Amphibia; order Anura; family Hyperoliidae; genus Hyperolius; species Hyperolius riggenbachi. Next base: position 272,886,494 of record NC_090653.1, read on the forward strand.
CATGAGAACAGGGGGAAAGAAACACACAAATGATCTCTTGAGATAAAAAAGGAATGCTGTATACAGCCTGCTTGTGTATGGATGTATTTTCTATGTGTGGACATACTGTACATCAACCTACTTCCTGTTTTGGTGGCCATTTTGTTTGTTTATAAACAAACTTTTTAAAACTGTTTTTAACCACTTTTAATGCGGCGAGGAGCGGCAAAATTGTGTCAGAGGGTAATAGGAGATGTCCCCTAACGCACTGGTATGTTTACTTTTGTGTGATTTTAACAATACAGATTCTCTTTAAAGAACAACTTAAAGAGACACTGAAGCGAAAAAAAATATGATATAGTGATTTGGTTGTGTACTATGAAATACTAGAAGATTAGCAGCAAAGAAAATATTCTCATACTTTTATTTTCAGGTATATAGTGTTTTTTCTAACATTGCATTATTCTATAATATGTGCAGATTACACAACACTCAGCATTCAAAATGAGTCTTTCAGAGCAGTCTGTGAACTAATGACCTCTCCTCTGGCAGAGGAAAAGTAAATAGTCCAGGAACAGTTGAGATAATAAAAGTCAGATAACAGCCCTCTCCACGACTAACTTAGTCGGAGAGCTTAATGTCTTGTTTGCATAGAGATAACTGGAGTTTCTCAACTCTTCCTGTACTGGAAACAATTAGACTGATGTATCTGATCTTAATGTTTTATTTCTTAGCTGTACTACACATACAAATCATATCAATTTTTTTTCGCTTCAGTGTCTCTTTAAGGGAGAAGAATATGGAGGCTACCATACTGCCTTCTAAATACCAGGTGCCTGGCAGCTCTGCTGGTCTATTTAGCTGCAGTAGTGCTTGAACACCAGTACATGTCAGACACACCTGATCTGCTGCGTGCTTGTTCAGGGTCTATGGCTAAAAAGTAGAGGCAGAGAAACAGCAGGACAGCCAGACAACTGGTGTTTGAAAGGAAATAAATATGGCAGTCTGCATAGCCCTAATTACAGTTGTCCTTTTAGAATTACATCCCATTTCTTGAATGCTAAAAAAAAAAAAAAAAATAAGTAAATGCTAGTACTCAAAGAAGGGGGGGGGGGGGCGGGGAGTAAGAAACTGGGTAAGCAAACACTGTCCCGGGCCTTTTCCTCCCTTTTCTTGTTAAAGGACAACTGGGGTGACATGTGACATGAGACCTGTGTATGTGCAGTGTCAAACACAAATAACTAGGCTGTGTTCTTTTTCCTTTCTCTGCCTGAAAAAGTTGATCAGGTATGCAAGTGACAGTTTCTGACTATACCCTCACTGGTAAGTAATTCTAGCCATAAAACTTTCCTGTCAGTAAATGGCTTCTGAGAGTTGGAAAGCGATGAAGGGTCAATAATTCATAGATTTGAGCTCTGGCATACTTCAGTAAAGGTGTCATTGAGCAGACAATGGGCTCTATTCATAAAAAACTTTACCACAAGTTTTCCGCTCAAAACAGGGGACTTTCCCGAACATTTAGCAAAGTGGGCATTCATAAAAGCTGTTCCCGCATGAAAATCTACAATCCCCCAGCAGAGCGAGAAATTTCCGCCTTCTCCAGTGTTTTTCTAGATTTATCTAGAAAAAAGTAACAAAATGGCCAATCATAAAGATTAGAGGAAGCGGTATGTGGACGGGAAATACCGCTTCCTCTGATTTTGCGGATTACATACAAGTGAATGGGACAGACCTCCCAGAGAGAGCAGCGCACGGAGGGACTCTGCCGGCTGAAGCGTTTCCGCATGCCTTCCGACAGCTTACCGCCAGCCTTCAGCGGGAGATCTCCGCACTTGCATCGCAGCTGCCAACATTTTTATGAATGACCACCCAGAAGTCTAAAATACCGCTGCGGTATTTTCCCTCCAGGAGTTTTTTCGCCACAACTTTATGAATAGAGCCCAATGGAAAAAAAAAAAAACCTTAAAAACTAGATTGAAAACAAAATAAAAACAGAGGGATATCAAAAAAAAAATTCATTTTGAGGAGGAGAAGGAGGGTAGATACAGTTATGCTTATCAGTTTATTTTCACCTCGGATATTCTTTAATAAATATAAATGCATTTGTGAGAACATTTTTCCCCCCTTTTAAACCTGTATGCAAATGCAGCAAGGTGACTTTCCCGTTAATGTACATATTATACATTTTGTATTATTAGGATAAATGTCTCTAAAGAGGACCAGTCACCTAGGTCAGCTTCCTGTGATTACATCTTGGTGCATCTACATAGCCGGCCAGAGAAAATATATGTCCTCAGCATGCTTCACTCTGGTTTTATGCAAGCCCAGCAATCATTAATCTTCCTGGGCTGAACGCGCCGATCGATAAACTTGTACCATCCATAGTAGCTCTATTGTACCAATAATTTGTAATTATTTAACTAGTCCCAGTAGAAATCAGAGCGCTGCGCAGATTTACGCTGATATATTTTGCAGAGTCTCATTAGCAGGCTGGGAAATGGATTCTCCTGGTGACGGGTCTTTGCCTGCATCGCTGTGAGGTGCTCAGAGGGTCCTCACTGTCTGGTCTGCTACAGAAAAACACTAAGCAAATGCTAAACAACTCCCTGCAGAGAATATACATGAGGATGCAGACCAGGACAAACTCATTCAGGACTTAAAGAGCACCTTCAATACATCTATGTAGTCTATGCACTGTGTACAGTTAGATGAACATATATGCGAGTCTGTTCTATCCACTACGATGTACCAGATGTAAACTTTATATCTGTAGAAGCACTTCCTCCTTTCTCATCGGTAAAATATACCCTCAGCATTGTGTCCTCCCCTCCAGCCTGCTTCTCTGCCTGGATCAAATTACATCTCTTTTCTTAGTGTGTAAGGAGAGGAGAGACAGGAGAACTGCTGCAGCCTGTCTTATTTCTGCTTGCTATAATTCTTATTGCAAATGTCTGTCTGGATTAGATCACATGATCATGGGGGTGGCGTTATGACATCAATCCCCCAGCATCTTTTGCACCTATGGTTTGGAAAGGGGAAAAAAAAAAATCACTGTGGCCCAATTTCACACTGGGGTAGGGATTAAAGATCATATGTGGCATACAGAGCAAAATCACACTAAGTGTGCTTTTACATATATAGTTATTGTTTTTTGGTTTTGGGGAGGGGGGCTCAACGCTTCTGGGAATTACCTAAAAATTATAGCCGTGGATGCCCTTCAATGTAAGGAAAGCATCCAAGCCCTCTTTAACCACCCTAGCGTTCGATTTTTGCAGCCATGCGTCTGCGGGAGGGAAATTTGTTTCAAATTTGTTTTATATAGTGTAGCTAGCACTAGGCTAGACATGTGCCTCAAGTCCCCCGGTACTGCTCTGATCCCCCCGATCGCCACCGGCTATATTTACTTAGATGCGATCTGCGAGAACCACAACTTCCCCCAAACAGGTTCTGTCGTCGCTATCAGGGCTGTGGAGTCGGTCCAAAAATCCACCGACTTCGAAGTTTAGGATTCCACCGACTCAGACTCCTCGACTCAGACTCCTCTAATTTGCATATTACAATTTTGTTGATTAACAGTATGTAATGTGAAATTCGTCTTTTAACTGCCAACGCTTAGGAATTTTACAAGACAACTGAAGTGAGAAGGATATGTAGACTACTATATTTATTCCCTTTAGACTAAAAGTAGTCCTTGGTAAGAGTACTTGTAAAAGGTACAAACCGGAACAAAGAACATCTATCAGACCCTAGGCAATGTAACTGGGTACATGTAAGAGTTATGTGCAGGTACTCTGCAGGGGAATGAGGAGATTCTTCCTCTATTACACATTCTTCATGCACAATCTGAACAAGGTTTATGGGTGATAGACAACACCTCTGTTCAATGTGCACAACATTCTCAGTGGATTCCCTGCAGCTCTGTGCATATGTAGAGTATAGTACTACTGTGTAACAAAGTAAACCTGAGACAGATGAAATTAAAGTTTTATACATACCTGGGGCTTCCTCCAGCCCCCTTCAGGCTAATAAGTCCCTCGCTGTCTTCCTCCGCCACCTGGATCTTCTGCTATGATTCCAGGTACTTTAGCCAGTCAGGCGTAGTGCGCATACACACACTCCGCCGCCGGGAGCATACTACACCTGCGCAGCACTATTGTGCAGGTGCAGAATACTCCTGGCTGTGGAAGCGGCACATAGCCAGACTGCTCTGACTGGCTGAATTACCTGGACTCATAGCAGAAGATCCGGGTGGCGGAGGAGGAGAGCGAGGGACTGAATGGCCTGAAGGGGGCTGGAGGAAGCCCCAGGTATGTATAAAGCTTTTCTTTTAATTCGCCCCAGGTACCCTTTAATTCATAGTCACTAAACCAAATTTTAACAAATCAAATTATTTCTTTTCATGAGCAAAGAGAGTGCTTTGTGCATCCAGTTACAGAAAAAAAAAAAAAAAAAGAGGGAAGACAATCAAGAGCCCACTATAGTGTAGTAGTATTAGTATAGGAAAATGGTGTAATAGGTTGTGAAACTGCTCACAAAGATGGGTTACCTCCAAGGCAACCACTATGAGCGGATAGAGAAAATGTCCTGTCCCCACTTAGGCTAAGAAGTCGTTCTCTGTAGATGTAGATCGTAGAAAATAGGGGAGAGAACACCCATCCACCAGGGTGGATACTGATACTTCGTTGAAACAGAGGTGCCAGTACAGTAAAATAAATTGAAACCCATATTTTCCTTTTTACAGTTTCTCTTGTTTATTTGCCTGAGGAGTCAGCAGGGTAGACCTGTGAAACATTACAGCACTTTTCTGGAGTAAGAACAGTTATCTGATACTTTTACATCGAGTCTTGTGGGGAGGTAAATCCACCACTCACAAGTGTACCTTTGATTCTCCCGCAGGGAGACTTGGGGTGCAGGATACAGCAGATATACAGCTTACCCTGCTCCTGCACAAGTCCCGGCAGCGTTACTATCCTTCCCTCCAGGTCGACGTGGATGGTGGGGAATTATGCAATTCGCAAATTACAGTTTTTTAAAAGTAACTTAAATACTGTAGGGGTGTCGGGGAAAATGAGTTGAACTTACATGGGCTTCTAATGGTCCCCCGCAGACATCCTGTGCCCACGCAGCCACTCACCGATGCTCTGGCTCCGCCTCCGGTTCACTTCTGGAATTTCAAACTTCGGAAAACCACTGCGCCTGCGTTGCCGTGTCCTCGCTCCAGCCGACGTCACCAGGAGTCTACTGCGCAGGCTCAGACAATACTGGGCTTGTGCTATACACCACTGGTGACGTCAGTGGGAGCGAGGACACGGCAACGCAGGCGCAGTGGTTTTCAGACTTTAAAGTCTGAAATTCCGGAAGTGAACCGGAGGCGTGGCCGGAGCATCGGTGAGTGGCTGCGCGGGCACAGGATGTCTGCGGCTGGACCATTAGAAGCCCCAAGTAAGTTCAGCTCATTTTCCCCCGACCCCCTACAGTATTCCTTTAAAGAAAACCTGAACTGAAAATTAAAAGTCAAAATAAGCATACACAAGTCATACTTACCTTCCATGTAGTCTACTCCTCAGTGTCTTTCTCCTGTCCCGCGTCCTGTTTGTTCACTGTGAGCAAAGGAATTTTCCATCCTCCATTTTGAAAATGGCCATTACCCATAACAGCTTTCTGGTCGGCACAGTTAAACTAACATCGCCCACTTAAAGAGAACCTGTACGGAGTAAAAATATTTAATATAAACACTTGAGGTAACTTGAAATGAACATTGCATAGTTACCTTGCCATCATTTCCTCTCAGAAGCTCACCATTTTCTTCTGATAATAATCCCTTCCAGTTCTGACAATATTTTGTCAGATCTGAAATATATCAGTTGCTGTGAGTAAAATATCAGTTGCGGTCAGTTATCGCTGAGAGGAAAACTGATGTACCAGGTAATGTCCATGATTCCCTATGGCTCAAGTGGGCGATGTTACAGTTTAACTGTGTGCTGACCAGAAAGCCGTTATGGGTAATGGCCATTTTCAAAATGGAGGATGGAAAATTCCCTTGATCACAGTGAACAAATAGGACGCGGGACAGGAGAAAGACACTGAGGAGTAGACTACATGGGAGGCAAGTATGACTTGTGTATGCTTATTTTGACTTAATTTTCAGTTCAGGTTTTCTTTAAGCCATAGGGAAGCATGGACATTACCTGGTACATCAGTTTTCCTCTCAGCTATAACTGACAGCAACTGATATTTTACAGACAGCAACTAATATATTTCAGATCTGGCAAAATATTGTCAGAACTGGAAGGGATAATTGTCAGAAGAAAATGGTGAGCTTCTGAGAGGAACTGATGGCAAGGTAACGATGTAATGTTATTTGAAGTTACCTCATGTGTTTATTTTAAATATTTTTACTCAGTACAGGTTCTCTTTAAGTTCAGTCTGACGGCACCGAAGTTAATTACTATAGCTGTAATGCCTTTTATGGCCTATGGTGGCGCCGGCTGCACCCAAATTTCCTGTGCTGTTTTAACAGCAAAGGTGTCTGTATATATGTTACGGCCAGAACCCGAAGTTTGGCCACTTCTAGTTCTGGCCGGCCACTTCGGGTTCTGGCCGGCCAATTCGCGAAGTGCCCGCTGCGCTGCGGCCAATGTTAGAAACGGATCGTTTACTCTGATATGAATGTATCTTCTGGCCGCAGCGCAGCGGCCAAACGTATTAATTTGTTGCAATTTTTAAGCCGGCGGCAATGTAACGATTCAAGCCGCCGGCTTTTTCATCTGCCTCATCTCTCTCCCTCTCTTTCTTATGGGCAGCCGGGCGGGGACACGCGTGTCCCTCCGGAGTCGTTCGTCGCGGCAGGGAAGCCTGCCGTTCTTGCAGAGCGGGTGCTGGCAGAAGCAATGTCTGCAGCCTCCCCGCTCTGCTGCCCCTGCTGCGACGAACGACTCCCGGGGGGACTCGCGTGTCCCCCCCCCCCCCCCGCCGGCTGGCCATAAGAAGAGAGAGGGAGAGAGATGAGGCAGATGAAAAAGCCGGCGGCTTGAATCGTTACATTGCCGCCGGCTTAAAAATTGCAACAAATTAATACGTTTGGCCGCTGCGCTGCGGCCAGAAGATACATTCATATCAGAGTAAACGATCCGTTTCTAACATTGGCCGCAGCGCAGCGGGCACTTCGCGAATTGGCCGGCCAGAACCCGAAGTGGCCGGCCAGAACTAGAAGTGGCCAAACTTCGGGTTCTGGCCGTAACATATACACCAATTCTGATACAGTAAAAACTGATACAGTGAACTTCTTTTCCTGGTCCTTGGGGTTTACTATTAAGGGGTTCTACTGTAGCTATTAATTCAGTGCATGAACACTATTATATACTATGAATAAATTTTTTTATTTTTTTTAAAGCATAGTAAAAAAAAATTGAAAAATATAGAATATATATTTGTTGTGGCTTTAACCAAATGCCACGCTCCAAAAATAAGCACTCCCTCTTAATCAGAGTCTAGTCATTCACACTTGTCTTTGGAGCTGTCGACTATCTGAATACATTACGCTAATTTTAATAAGAGCAGAGTTTGAAAAGTATCTGCACACAATTGTCAAATACGGCGCTCTACATCAAGCTGACTGACAGCACGGCTTACATAAAAGAACAATGTGAAAACAACGTGTTGTGGAAGCAAAGATTTTTATTAACGGTTTATAAAACGATTGATGGGTAAAGACAAGACATTAGGTAAAAAGGTAGATGAAACAAATGCAAGTCTTGAGCGTTACAAATGTATGCAGCATCTTCTGCCTCTTGCTTGGTGCGGTGACTCATGCCCGACTCTGTACTGCAGGTTAGAATGTCGCTGTCTAAGGTGCTGAAAATCTTTGCCAGTAGAATTAGAGGGAAAACTGGTTTGACATTCAATTACCGCGGACTCTCTGCTACCAAATTCTCTGTACAAGTGTTCAGACAAAAAAAAAAAGTCACCTCTCTCAGAGAAGTTTAAAGGATACACTTATCTTTTTCGGCTTTCCATGCATCCACCCCCAGGTCCTGCTTCTAGCCGGCCATGCTTTCAGTATCATGGCCCTAGTGCTTATAAACAGCTGAAACAGCCTTTCTGCATACCATAGCTGCATCAATGTACTGCATAATGTTATAAACAGGAAGTGACAGCTGTAGCACCTCCCACCCAGTGACAAGCCTCAGAGGATTGAAAGAAAACAGACTGCAAGTGTCTGGACCCTGGGGGCATCGAGTTCTAACTGCCGATGCATCCCCATGCCTCCCAGGGGCTACCCCTAGCTAAGCTCAGGATTACCGCTCCAGGTTCCCCCCCACCCAGAGTCTGCGTTACAGACGAGGTTAAGGAGTTACAAATTAATTTCCAGCTGATGCAGGTTTATAAATATTTTGTATGCACATTAATTCAGCTTAAAAATTGGACCAATGATCATCGTTCTATCTAACCATGTTCCTGTTTCTTTGAAAATGAATTCAAAACTATTGAAACAGAAAATGGACCAATATAAAATTCCATCTTGGAGGGCTCCGACTTGTCCAATTTCAAGCAGCATAACTTTGTATACACACCCTGCAAGTCCTAAAGCATGCAAATTTTGATTGGCTAGTTTTAGCACTTCCAAGCCATATGGGAGCTCACCTACACAATCTATAGCATTCAAAAATTGTTGGCCCTCGAGGAAAAATTGGCCAAAGTTAGATGTGTGTACAAACCCAAAGAAAACCTAAGACAGCTGTAAAGCTGGCCATACATCTAGCAATTTTGTAGCCTGGTCAACCATTCAATTTGAAAAAATATATTTTAAGCACACCCGATCAAGTGAGCTGGAAAATCTTGGTCTGATGTGGTCAATCACACAAGCAGTGGAGGCCGCAATAGCAGCACAGGGGCGATATACAGGCTGGGAACGCGAAGAATCACGCGCATTCCCATGCCTGTCGGCCAGTGACGGCCGAACCGGAAGTGTTCGCCGGTGGGTCCTGGACCATCGGAGCGGGGTTGCAAGGGCACCGATTGGCTGCAGGGGGCTGAGGGAAGCCCCAGGTGAGTTGATCTCTTTTTTTACTTGACTTTAGGTTCACTTTAAGGTTCCCTTTAATATCTAAAGCTGGAATGTTCGGCGCTCCTGCACGTGGCCTTTTTGTTTTTTACTTGAAGGACTCTGCTCAGCGAGGCTGACACTTCCTATGCAATCATCGCCACAGAAGATTTGCAATTCACTCCGCTCCATATGCTAAAGCAAAACATGACCTCTCCCCAAAGTGCTGCGTCGCCTGCCCTGGATACAGCATATTTTTGGTTGCAATATACCTCAATCGGAACGCCAATGACAGCTGATGCCTTAAGCGCTTCGGGTGTTTGTCTGTGTGCAAACCACTCAGCCTGTTAGTTAAATAAATCATAGCTTCATCGCGCATTGAGTGCAGAGCTTTACACAGGCCATGTCTTGAGGCTGACACAGCAAAACATAGCAGGACGGAGGTCTGAAGTAAAAGGCCGGTGCTGAAGGAAAAAAAGAAAGCGAGAGAGAACATGAGATCGAGAGAAGCCCTCCTGGGACATCATCTATGTGAGGACTGCAGACCGCTCTGGGTCAAGTTACTGCTGATCCTAAGGTCAACGGTGAATTAATTGCTCTTTCTGTGAAAAAAAGGAGAAAAAAGCCAAAGGGTTGTTTAAGACTTCTCATGCTAAGTGGAATCCATGTCAAAATACATCTAAAGAAATGAATGACCGAAGAAAAAATATACTGTGTGCATAAAGTGCTTGTTATTTAAACAAGCCACCATTGAAAGGTGAACATCAGGAACAAGGGCGAGTGGATAGTCTACTGGGTAAAGACACCATCCTTGACACAGGAGATCAGGGCCCATGTGCAACTATTGCACCTGCCGCATCCCACTGCAACGCAAAAGTGACAATCCTATAACCCTGCAGCAGAGCGTGTTAACAGGGTCATATGCATAGCCCCGCCCCTCACTTGGTGACACTCCCTGCTAGGCAGGAAGTAGGTCACTTGAATTCCAGTAGATTAGAGTGTTTTATCATATGTTGTGTATGCCTTGAAGTGTCCCTGTTGATTGCTATATATTGGACAGACTACCCAAAGGCTCAAAAACCCAGTTGTCATCCCACAAACCCGCTATTTAGAGAACGACTATTGGATCAAGCAGTTGCTTATCACTTTGATCAAGCTAAACACAATGTGAGCCAGTTGAGGTTCATGGTGGTGGAACAGATATTACCCCCTAGGAGGGGGAGGTGACCGTTTGAAAAAGCTACCGAGGGAGGCATTCTGGATCAAAATGCTGGACACGATGGAGCCCAGAGGTTTAGATAGAGAACTTTATTTACCATTTGATTTTTAGGGGGCTCCATGGTGACCAGCCTAGTTCAGTGGCGCTTACCCAACATAGAGCAGATTAACATGTTATGCCAATATGTATTACTTAAATGTCCCAAACATTATGCATAGATGTGTATTCATATACATGTATGCATACTGCCCTATATATCCCTGTTAGAGTTCCCAGCAGCTTGCATTCCTCCACCTGGTTTACTATTTTATTGATAGTTCTGTGTAGTTTGCATATGGATACATGGGCAAAGGTGATTCTAATATTCTTTACAGTATATGCTGTTTATATAGCATGTAGAATGTCAATAGATGCACTATGTACACAGTCGGCACTGGCGACTTGCTGCCGCCTTGTTCACTAAGCGCTGTCCCCCCATTGGTCGCCGCTGTTTTTCTATTTAAATCTGGCGTATGATGGCAAGGATGGGCTTGCCGCCTGGCGTCATTGCGTGGCTGTTGTACGCGTAGCGGGCGCGCATGCACACGGCCGCCCATGTTGTCCGCACTGCTCCCTGTCAGGCCTGCTGTGGGCGGCCTAACTGGAGTAATGGAGCGTTTAAACACCTGAGGAGCCACGGCAATACATGGTGGGTTTGGGAAGTGGGAGGTCTCCACTTTGAACTGTCCTATTAGATTGCAGCAGGAAAGTTCCCCATCAGGTCCACTGATACAAGGACCATTATGATAGGTGATGAGTATTAGGTTTTGTTATTGGCTGCTGATCAACAATGTTGACTATATAAATGTGGACAATGCTATGTTTAGTTGTATAGGACTTGCAGCACTAGCTTGATAAAGAGGCAGCTGCCTCGAAACGTTGCATTTGAAGCTGTAATGCCTTACTACATGAATGAAAAGAGCATAAACTTATCTTTGGATGGTGCCGGTTTCTACATTTCTTACAGACGTTGATCTGGAGCGCTGCCGGATATAGCCTTGGCACATCCCGTCCTCTTCATCCAGAGGTGTGCTACACAACCATTAGAATTCCAGTAGGTTCATGCATGCTGGCAGCAACACCCTGCTCTCCGTCATCTACGTGTGTCACTCAGATTTTCCTCACCCCTAGCACCTGGTGTTAAAGGAAAATTGAGATAAGAGGGATATGGAGGCTGCCATATTGATTTCCTCTTAAACAATACCAGTTGCCTGGCTGTCCTGCTGATCCTAATACTTTCAGCCATAGACCCTGAACAAGCATACAGCAGATCAGGTTCTCAGACTTCGCTTTTACTAGGTTAGCCGTATGCTTGTTCCAGGGTTTTGCCTCAGACTACTTATGGAAAAAGTTCAACAGGACTGCCAGGCAACTGGTATTTAAAAAGGAAATAAATATGGCAGCCTCCATATGCCTCCCACCTTGGGTTCCCTTTAAGCACGGCGCTTGCAGTAATGCACTGTTGTCCTTGAGTCGGCTCAGATATTTCCAACGCACTGCAAGGGACTGCAATAAGTGTGAAAGTCTACATTAAATGATTGTTTTGCAGTCCCTTGCAGCAACATAGGATAATGCAATGCAGGTTTACGCTTCAAGTGTAAAGGGGGGCTAAGAGAGCACCCTTAGCAGCTCTAGCTTTGAAGCACTATGAATCAGACAGGAGAAAGGTGCTATACACGTGTGACATTTAAAGCTCAGACCAGCCTTGCTTTCGATTTGTAATAACAAAAAGGCATCTACAAAACAGTGACCACCATTTTAATTTTTTTTTCCTCAATTCCTGTGCGTAATGCTTGGCTGATCTGCTACTCAACCAATCCTGCACACCCAGGTAACAGAAAAGCCTGAGGCAGTTCAGCAGATGTAGAATGAAAGGGACCCTAAGGGCCCTATTACACTTAATGCATTGGTATGCATTAGAACAAATTAGTATGCGCAAGTACACAATGGTATGAGTTTAGTGGGAATTTAGCCATAGGAAAACAGAGCTTACTTTAAAACTGAAAGAAAACTGATTTTCAAAGAGCAACTGAAGTGAGACAGATGGAGGCTGCCATATTTACCTTTAAGCAATACCAGTTGCCTGGCTATCCTGCTGATCCTCTGTCTAATACTTTTAGCCATAGCCCCTGAACAAGCATGTAGAAGGGGTTTGACATTATCAGATCTGACAGGATTAGCTGCATGCTTGTTTCTGGTAAGATTCAGAGAGTATTGTAGCCAAACAGATCAGCAGGTCAGCCAGGCAACTGGTATGGTTTAAAAAGGATAAATATGGCAGCCACCATATCACTCTTCAGTCCCCCTTTAAAGAGTAACGGTCAGGCTGCAGAAGCTAATTTAAACCTCTATTCTCCTGTGTTAAACAGTTTAGAAGGAAGCCAAAAAGGCAATACTGTAGTTAAAAATCTCTCTTACATTTGATGTGTGCTTATCAGCAAAGCTGTTAGACCCAAGCTCTTAAGAGGACGCAAGCTGCATACCATACTGCAAAGCATTCTGGGGCCCTCCCCTCGGCTGCTAATGAGAAGTTACAGGATCAAGTTTCAGCAGCTTGTAACTCAGTCCAGCGCACAGCACTGATAAATCTCCGGGCAGAGTACACTGCAGGAGTCCGCTATTGTTCCTAGCCACATGGCTAATTAATATTCACTGCACACTAGTTTTATTCAGTAAGAGCTTTTCTGTGATCAGGAAGCAGGCAGGACATGACACATTTGGCTTCATAGGAGACAGACAAACATGGAACCTGCCATGAGCTGTCAGGAGCATCAATCTCTGCATATACTATATACAAATTGTGAAATCCAAACGTGGACAGTGAAATGCATATGTAATGTAAGTACAGCCAGTATTTAGCTGCTGATATATGTGTTTATTTTCTCTGAGACCCTATACCTAACAGCTCCTCTTTAACTGAGTGCAACTGATTAAGTGTGGAAAAAAAAAAGTGAAAAATCTGGTGTGGCAATGGGAAGACATTATGCAAATATCGATCACAAAATAGAGTTAAGAGTCATCAGTGGAGTTATCCTTAAAATGTCCTGGGCAAACCAGTTTTTCTCCCCAGACCCATGTACAGGATTTCAGCAGGTTGACAGACGAAGCTGTTTCTCTCCCTGGGACATATGCCTTGTTATGACATGAACCCAAAACCAGTTATTTTTGTAAATTGAACACAACAGGATATTCTATTCTTTCAGTCCCATTTTAATTCTCATGTAATCTGCCTCTCCAACAAGGACAAGCTGATGTATGTCTATTGCTGCAACAATCTTATAGTAATAAGTTATAAGGTTATTCTCCCTGGAAGCAGGCTCAATAGGGGGCTTAATACTAAACTGTATAGATTATGCTATATTCTCTGTATTTGAGCACTTACATAAGACCATGGCTGCAGTGAATTCTTGGAATTTTCTGTACACACACACCTACACACACACACCTACACACCCACACACCCCTACACACACACCTACACCCACCTACACCCACCTACACCCACACACCTACACACACACACACACCTACACACACACACACACCTACACACACACACACACCTACACACACACACACACCTACACACACACACACACACACACCTACACACACACACACCTACACACACACACACCTACACACACACACACACACACACCTACACACACACACCTACACACACACACCTACACACACACACCTACACACACACACCTACACACACACACACCTACACACACACCTACACACACCTACACACACACACACACACACCTACACACACACACCTACACACACACACACACACACACACACACACACACACTTTTTGCTGGAGTGGTCATTTAAATTTATACAGAACTATTGTAAAAAAAATTTCACTGGAGTTCCTCTTTTTTTAGTCAGTATTTGCCCATTGTAAAATCTTTCCTCTTCCCGGTTTATATCCTGACATTTATCACATGGTGACATTTTTATTGTTAGCAGGTGATGTCAGTGGAAGGAGGTGCTGCTTTCTTTTTTGCCAGTTGTAAACCCATACAATGCAACGAGGTTTACAGACAAGAAACTGCCAGGGCCATGGTCTTCAGTTACCTGTGAGAGGGGTTTGACCACAATATCAGCCATACAGAGCCCCCCTGATCAGTTTTGTGAAAAGGAATAGATTTCTCATGTAAAAGTTGGTATCAGCTACTGATTAGGATGAAGTTCAATTCTTGGTTACGGTTTCTCTTAAACAAAGATTGGGGTAGACTATAGTAGATCATTCTTGGCAGAGCAAAGGTTACATTCAGGATGATCCATCTATAAATCAGTGTAAAATGTATGCATGGTGAAGCCAGAAGAGAAAGCTTTGTAGGTATTGAGTCACAAGCTCATCTGGATTTTACAACTTTAAAATAAACTCAAATCAAATCCTGCAGCTCATTAACTTCCCTGATGGGCAGTTTCCATCTGTGTTTTGACTAAGCATCTTTATGTGTTTGACAAGAATTGTAACTTTCTCCAGTCTCCTGTGATGGGAGCTATGCGTAAAGAAATGACTATAGCGATACAGCAATTATCACGCACATGCAGTGTACACAGAACAGGAGTGACGAGGGGGAGGACGTGCAGCCAAAGCAGGCCGACCACGTGCATGTGTGAGTGGGAGGGTGGGGAGAGAACAATCCCTGCATTAACATTATACAACACCAAGATGAAACATTATCAAGAATGTGCAAACACTGGAATGTGACAGACTAATGCAGTATTACCAGTACAAAAAATAAAAGACAGTAAAGGCAGTCTAAAGGGACTAAGGTGGTCATACACAACCAATGTAGATAGCAAAATCTCAGTTCTCGCTCAGAACCCTCCCTCTACAGATAACTAAACCTAAGACACTCATCCCTCTCCCAGTGAGGCCTAACCTTAAAGTGAACCAGAGATGGATCTGCCCTACTCCTAAAAATGACTTTTAGATATCTTAAAGGATTTGAAAGATTTTACAATGGGCAAACACTGACTAAATTTATACATAATTGTAAAAATGAAGCACTTTTATTACATTATTTTCACTGGAGTTCCTCTTTAACCTTCAAGGCTCCCCACTCCTAACACTAAAGACCCCCACTGCAAAGCCACGATTAGCAGCAATAACGTAATGTTGGGTGCCTGATAAAATAGCAGGCACAAGGCTACCAGGTATGCAAATAGCTATCAATAGCAGGCAGCTAGGACTGAGCCTCTTTCTTTTTCGGCTCCAGGCAGGAAAGGCATCTCACATATGGAGTATAGCAACTATGTATTTAACTGTCTACCCGGAGGTCAGCTTGAAGTCATGTCCAATGGAGAGTCACTGGGAAAGCACACAAGCGCTCATTCTTCAAGCCTTCAGTGGTTCTTTTGCAGCCAATTCCCCAGGAATACTCAACTAACAGGCTACAAAAGCTACAATGAGCCTGGGCACAGCGGGAGGGGAGACATAGTTTTGGCTCCTATTAAAGGATACCTTGAATGGTAGGTCACATGGGCTAATTGGTATAAATGCTTCCAGCGTAGCTTCTAAAGTCCTTGCTGGGCCGTGGCGCGGCTTGTGATTCATTACCAGAAGCCCGGCTCTGCTAAGTCTACCCCCAGCAGGAACCCATCATACAGGAAGACAGCAAGGCCTAGCGGTATCAATCCTGGGCTCAGGCAGGCTGAGGAGATAAAAATACTGACAAAACAAGGCTATTGTTACAGCTCACTGTGTTTAACATCTTCAGTAGCGCAGGGGGAGCCGTCAGCGACCTGTCAGCTCCAGCAAACGGTTAATGACCACCGGCTGCCATCAGTCTCCATTACAGCCAGTTTAAAGGCTGGAGGGGGGGGGGGGGGGTCGAATCGGAGGCAGCACAATAAGCTTAGAAGAGGAACAGCCCAGGTATGATATAAACAAAGAATTCAGGAGTGATTCAGCTGAATTAGAGTGTTGCTGTATTTTTACTTAAAATGGGGCCCTGATCAATAATGCATCAGTTGTTACATGGACACGTCCCCCCCCCCCCCCCCCCCCCTATAATGCTGTCAGAATAGGCACACTGACTGCTTATTCTGTACAAGCTGACAGGCAAGAGGCTGCAAGTTCCCCACTGCCCATGACAGTAAATATAAACAAATGAAAACAACATTTGCTTCCTAATATATCGCCATCTCCCTTTGACATTAACACTTCCTTAAAAAGGAAACCTGAGACTTTAAACATTTATACTCAACTAGGGCTCCCGCCAGCCCCCTGTAGGCCGTGGGCTCCCTTGCTGTCCTGCCGGGCCACTCAGTCGTCCTGCAATCCGCTCTGGTAAATTGCCCGATTGTTCGCCACTTTGCATGTACAACCCCCAATGGAGGCCCCAAAGTCCAGGAGCGCCAGCATCTATGCAATTCTAATCTTCGCAAACAGCACATGAACAGAATTATGCTGGCAATTGTAGCACAATTGGTTAGGGCGCACGCCAAGACCTGCTGCAGAACAACAGAGGGCCCAAAATGACAGCAAGGGGAACCTACAGCTTACAGGGACCTGAAGGAAGCCCCAGCACCTAGGCTCTTTTTTGCTGGGTACCAAACTCACTTGCTTGTACTTCACAATCTTGCAGTTTCCAAAGACTTACATTGGGCTACATGTGCAAAGTTCACCTTCAGTAATGCTTTGTACACACTTGCGATAACTATCGTTTGCAAAGAACGATAGTTACCAGACGAACGATATTGGAAAGATTGGAATGCAACGATGGGATGCAGCGATCATACACATTTTAACGATAGTTCTCGCAGAAAAGAACGATCAGAAGGAAATGTTGCGTACATATTTATATAAAACCACTGACATGGAGTTACAATAGATACAAATATATGATTGTTAACTTGAAAACAAAGTTTAATTGAAATGAGCAATGTAACAATCTTTACGGCCGCGCTACAAAGGAAGTACTGAAGCTGGGCAGAATTCAACGCAGGCGCATTGGCCCTTGTAACGATCGTTCTCTGCCGATGTCTGTACACACTATAGTTTTGTAACGATTGTCGGTAGATATGATCCGTCAGGTTGGATATTTCCATCTTCCCGATGTCGTTCGTGTTAATGATCGTTGGGTAAAGTTCTTTCCCAGATTGAAACAGCTCATTAACAATCGTTCCGCCGACAAACGACCATAGTCGCCAGTGTGTACGCAGCATTAGTGTATGGTTGCTCAGACTGCAGGAAATCAAAGCATATCCATTATAGCACAATGAGGCCATACCAGCACCAGTCAGCATGTGTGCGCACTCGTATGTGTTGCCTCTAGCCCTACTGGGCTTTGTGACAACTGCAGTGACAACCACTTTTAATGCAGGTAAAAAAAAAAAAAAAAAAAAAAAAAACACATCTTTGAGTAGCAGACAATTTGTCTGCAGTGATATCAGCACTGTGCGCATAAGGATAATTTAGAATTCAATGCAAGCCTGTGGGCACAGTTGTCCAAGCCTGATATCTGAAACAGTTAAAGGGGCACTACAGCGAAAAAATGTAAAATTTAAAATATGTGCAAACCTAACCAAATGAGTACATTTTTTCCAGAGTAAAATAAGCCATAAATTACTTTTCTCCTATGTTGCTGTCACAGTAGGTAGTAGAAATCTGACAGAAGTGACAGGTTTTGGACTAGTCCATCTCTTCATAGGGGATTCTCAGCAAGGTTTTTATTCTTTATAAAGATATTCCCTAACAAGGATTTAAATGATGCAGGCCAGCTTCCCTGCTCGCTACACAGTTTTTTGGCAGTTGGACAGAGCAACTGCCATTCACAAGTGCTTTTGAAAATAAATCCCTGTGAATCCCCTATGAAGAGATGGACTAGTCCAAAACCTGTTGCTTTTGTCAGATTTCTACAACCTACTGTAAGTGACAGCAACATAGGAGAAAAGTAATTTATGGCTCATTTTACTCTGAAAAAGTACTTATTTGTATGTTTGCAAATTTTAAATTTTATTTTTCACTGTAGTGCCCCTTTGACAAAAGCAGTTTCTTCTCACTGCTTTGTTTATTGAAGGGAGGCATCAGTCTGTCCCCAACACAATTGTGTAAACAAGGAGCTATAAAAGCTTTTTAAATATTCACTTCTGTACTGAAGCTTATGTAAATCCAGGCTTCAGTGTATTCCATCTGTTACTGAGAAGAAAGAAAAAAAAAAAGTTTTTAAAGATGACAAAGTATTTTAATTCAATTTCTGTGTTCTGCCAAGTGTCCCTTTAAGTGAGTTTAGCAATCTAAACATTTGGTAGTTCTGAGAACACTTTGTAAGTGCAGAAACACCACATTGCTCTTTGCACAGTGCTGTCTGCTTCGGCTCCTAATGGAAACACATCAAGCCCTCCAACTCATTGTCGACCTTCCCTCTGAAGACAGCCTTGGCCGGGAGCCAGAGTTCTCCTCCGCTGTAAATTAATATAAAGCTCAAACAACTGCATTTTTCACATAGCTTAAAGGTTGACAAGGTTGGGTCAAAGGGACATATGGGCTGAGAATTAAACCCAACATAAAATGTCCTCCAGCGTCAGGAATCCTGGGCCGTCTTCCCGACAGCGTGCCGAGCGTTGCCGTTATGGAGCCACAACGCAGCAGCACTTATTCAAATTACAATTTTGAAGTCTTTCTCCGGCTCTCTGCTGAGCTATAAAGAGACCCTGTCAGACATGGACAGTCTGTCTTCTCTCTGCTCTGCTTTTTATAGAGCAGTTACATGACAGGATTGTTAAGATTAGAAAAATATTGTGGCTACCTGTATTGAAAACACTCCCTTAGGGCTTAAACCTACTAGCAGCCTTTTCTAAGCGCTAGTGATTTGAAAAAGCTCTTGCTAATGCAATGCTATGGGGGATTTTGATAAAATTGCATCGCTCAAGTCGGATAACACCCATAGCATTACATTAGCAAGAGCTTTTCAAATAACAAAAACGCTCAGAAAGGCACTGCTAGTGGGTTCCAGGCCTAAGGCTGTGTTTACTCACTGCAAAACTGATAGTAAAATGTCTTATTTTATATATTTTACACTTGTCAGCTTGTAACTGATCCTTTGTTTCAGCTGCGGTAGGCAGACTGCATTTCTGTGCAGTTTGTGATAATCCCAGAAGAGCAGATGCATTGCCCATATAGCCTATGGGAGTAACGCTATTACCCCGAATTTCAGATGGACCATGAGCTGACACCACACTGTCTGCTCCTGCACTTCATGTGGAGTTACTTGAATACGCCTTCCATTGTTCGAGGTTTGGTTTAGGTATTAGGAGGGAGTTTACCTTTGGGCAGGGATGGACTTGATGCTGACAGGAGTTTAGGTATTACAGGAGTAGGGGAGATTGTTAAAGAGGAACTCCAGTGAAAATAATGTAATGGAAAGAAGCGCTTCATTTTTACAATAACTAACGGATTTAGTCATTGATTGTCCATTGTAAAAATCTTTCCTCACCCAGATTTACATTCTGACATTTATCACATGGTGTCATTTTTACTCCTGGCAGGTGATCTCTGGAAGGAGATGCAGCATTTTTGGCATTTGGAAAAAGCTTTTATTTCCCACAATGCAGCAAGTCTCCTCCACAGTGTGATGTCTGTACCCAGGTCTTGACATCACACTGGAAGAAGTTTCACCACAATATCAGCCATACAGACCCCTCTAATCTATTTGAGAAAAATGTATAGATTCCTTGTGGGAAAAAAAAAAAAAAAAAAGGTATCAGCTTGGTTAAAGTTACTCTGTAAGGGTTAGAAAAGTGCGGGAAACCACATGGAAAGCAAGGACACAAAGACAACGGCATATTGGTAAAGTGAGATTCCCTATATTCTGAGAGCAAACCATTCACCAGAGCTACTGCTACAAACCTCCACGCTGGCATATTGGCAAAGTGGATTGGACTTAAAGGACACCTGAAGCGAAAATAAACAAACAATTATATCCATCTTCCTTCTCCTAAATATGACAAGATATTCCACAGTTCTAAATTATGTTTAAATCTACTTTAAGTTTTAACCGTTTTTGCTCAATGACACATTAATTGAAGTATGCCAGAGCTAAAAAAAAAAAAAAAAAAAAAAAAAAAAAAAAAAAAAAACTGAACTATTGACCTTTTTATCCCTTTCCTGCTCTCAGAAGCCATTTTCTGCTCATTTGAATTCATCAGTGAGGGTCACACTGTAGTCACTTCCTGTCTGAGTCAGGACTGAGTCAGCCACTTACATACCTGATATTTAACTTTCAGGCAGAGGAAGTAAAAAAGAAACAGCATAGTTAGTATGCTTGGCACTGTACATACCCGTGTCGATCTCATGTCACACGTCACTTCAGGAATCCTTTAAGCTTAGCGGGTTATTGGTGGTTAACAGATAATTATGGGAAATTTAGTCCTGTGTCAGGTCAGTAGGTCAGTAAAGCCCTCCATGGCACCCATTCTACACCAGCAGGAAAGTTGTGGAAGTCATCTCACTTTGCCTCCCTGCATCTGCTACACACTCGACTACAGAAAAGAAGCACTTGCGCTTTTCACAGTAGGCAACCTCTGTTTACGTAGCTTTTCATTAGAGGCTCTGATTTTATTACCCAGGTTTGCTTTAAGGACACCAGGCCCATTGTCTCTCCGTATACTGCAGTCTCAAGCGGCCAATCAATTCCCGCTCTACCCTTCTTCCCGTCAAGCGGTCCTCCAGCTCTATAAATCTATTACAAGTGTCACGTTCTTGCTGGTATAATCATATACAGTAGCGCCGTCTGTATTAAACATTATATTACAGCAACGATCTGTATGCAGGCTTTACGTGTACAGGCAGCTATTCATCAAAGTCATCCTTCGCAGTACCTGTAGGGCCTTTTTCCCCGTAATTCTGCTTTTCTGTGAAATTTCAAAGCAATATCAGCATATACCATCATATTTATTCAAATCAACGGAAGTGGACAGTTATAAAGGAGAGGCTTGTAATACTAAGATGTATTCGTAAAGAACAATATTGCTGAATAAAAGAAAAAAAGTGCTATGATAGTTTCCTGCAGCCGCCCTGGACCAGTGTTTCTCAACATTTTATTGGTATGCACCCCTTTTAAAACCATGTACTCACCAAGTACCCCCTAGCATTGTAAACATCAAAAGTACCCCTTAACATATATTTAATAGTAGTACAGGTAGTCCCCGGTTAGCGAACGAGATAGGGAATGTAGGTTCATTCTTAACATGAATATGTTCTTAAAGAGACACTGAAGCGAAAAAAAAATGATGATATTATGATTTGTATGTGTAGTACAGCTAAGAAAAAAAACATTAAGATCAGATACATCAGTCTAATTGTTTCCAGTGCAGGAAGAGTTGAGAAACTCCAGTTGTTATTTCTATGCAAAAAAGCTATTAAGCTCTCCGACCAACTTGGTCGTGGAGAGGGCTGTTATCTGACTTTTATTATCTCAACTGTAATTGAACTGTTTACTTTTCTTCTAGCAGAGGAGAGTTTATTACTTCACAGACTGCTCTGAAAGACTCATTTTGAATGCTGAGTGTTGTGTAATCTGGACATATTATAGAGTGATGCAATGTTAGAAAAAACACTATATACCTGAAAATAAAAATATGAGAATATTTTCTTTGTAAGTTCTAATCTTTCGTTCTAATCTTCTAGTAATTATTCATAGTACACAACCAATTCATTATATCATATATTTTTTTTCGCTTCAGTGTCTCTTTAACCACTTGCCGACCGCCTTAAGCCGATGGGCGGCGGCAAGGGCTAGGCCCAAACGACCGCAATACGCCCATCGGCGGTGGAGGGCGTGGTTATGCGGCGATCGCGTCATTCGTGACGCGATTAGCTGCTGGCGACAGGGTCTGCCCACCTCACGCTGTAACCCGCCGGCCGTTCGGAAGCGCCGGTGGGTTACTAGCTGCCCGATCGTCGCATTACAAAGCCTATTGGCTTTGTAATGTATACAAAGCCTACTATATAGGCTGCCTCCTGCCCTCCAGGGCAGGCTGCAGCCACCCTAGTCTTCACCCACACTGATCTCCCCCCTTCCCTCTGATCGCCCACAGCACCCCTCAGACCCCCCCCTGCCCACCCCCCAGACCGCTGTTTGCACCCAATCACCCCCCTAAATCACCCATCAATCACTCCGTCACTTTTTTTTAACCCTAAACTGCCCCCTGCTCCCTCCTGATCACCCCCAGCCCTCAGATTCCCCCCCCCCCCCCCGTGTACTGTATGCCTATCCCCCTGTAATAACCCACTGATCATCTGTCAATCACCCCCTGTCACTGCCGCCCGTCAATCAGCCGCTAACCTGCCCCTTGCGGGCAATCTGATCACCCACCCCCACGTCAGATCACCTCCCAAGTGCATTTGTTTACATCGGTTCTCTCCTCTAAACACCCACTAATTATCCATCAATCACCCCCTGTCACTGTTACCCATCAGATTAGACCCTAATCTGCCCCATGCGGGCACCCAATCACCCGCCCACACACAAGATTGCACTCAGACACCCCCCCCCCTTATCAATTCGCCAGTGCATT
Source organism: Hyperolius riggenbachi (assembly GCF_040937935.1). Taxonomy (NCBI): domain Eukaryota; kingdom Metazoa; phylum Chordata; class Amphibia; order Anura; family Hyperoliidae; genus Hyperolius; species Hyperolius riggenbachi. Next base: position 272,909,329 of record NC_090653.1, read on the forward strand.
ATTTACATTTGTTCTTCCCTGTAATAACCCACTGATCACCTGTCAATCACCTATCATCCATCAATCAGCCCCTGTCCCTGCCACCCATCAATCAGCCCCTGCCACCCATCAATCAGCCCCTGCCACCCATCAATCAGCCCCTGCCACCCATCAATCAGCCCCTGCCACCCATCAATCAGCCCCTGCCACCCATCAATCAGCCCCTGCCACCCATCAATCAGCCCCTGCCACCCATCAATCAGCCCCTGCCACCCATCAATCACCCCGTCACTGCTACCCATCAGATTAGACCCCTATCTGCCCCTAGGGCACCCAATCACCCACCCACACCCTCAGAACGACCTCAGACCCCCCCCCCATGTACTGTATACATCTATTCTCCCCTGTAATCACCCGTCAACCACCACCTGTCACTGCCACTTATCAGATCAGACCCTAACCTGCCTCTTACGGGCATCTGATCACCCTCCCACACCATCAGATTGTCCCAGACCTACCCTCAGATCACCTCCAAAGTGTATTGTTTACATCTGTTCTGCCATCTAATCACCCACTGATCACCCATCAATCAGCCCCTGTCACTGATACCCATCAGATTAGACCCCTATCTGCCCCTAGGGCACCCAATCACCCGCCCACACCCTCAGACCCCAGCCCTGATCACCTCGCCAGTGCATTGCTTGCATCCATTTCCCCCCTCTAATCACACCTTGAGACACCCATCAATCACCTCCTGTACCCCCTAGCACACATACCCATCAGATCAGGCCCTAATTTGCCCCGTGTGGGCTCCTGATCACTTGGCCAAACCCTCAGATCCCCCTCAGACTCCCTTCCGATCACCTCCCCAGTGCATTGATTGCATCTATTTTCCCCTCTAACCACCCCCTGAGACACCCATCAATCACCTCCTGTCACCCCCCCCTAGCACGCCTATCCATCAGATCAGGCCCAATACAACCCGTCATCTAAGAGGCCACCCTGCTTCTGACTGGTTCCACAAAATTTGCCACCTCAGACCACCTGTCATCAAAATTTGCAGATGCTTATACCCCTGAACAGTCATTTTGAGACATTTGGTTTCCAGACTACTCACGGTTTTGGGCCTGTAAAAATGCCAGGGCAGTATAGGAACCCCACAAGTGACCCCATTTTAGAAAAAAAGAAACCCCAAGGTATTCTGTTCAGTGTAGGACGAGTTCATTGAAGATTTTTTTTTTTTTTGCCACAAGTTAGCGGAAATTGATTTGTATTTTTTTTTTCCCCACAAAGTGTCAATTTCAGCTAACTTGTGACGAAAAAACCTTGGGTTGTCTTCTTTCTAAAATGGGGTCACTTGTGGGGTTCCTATACTGCCCTGGCATTTTAGGGGCCCTAAACCGTGATGAGTAGTCTAGAATCCAAATGCCTCAAAATGACCTGTGAATAGGACAATAGGCCCCTTAGCGCACCTAGGTTGCAAAAAAGTGTCACATGTGGTATCGCCGTACTCAGGAGAAGTAGTATAATGTGTTTTAGGGTGTATTTTTACACATACCCATGCTGAGTGGGAGAAATATCTCTGTAAATAGACAATTGTGTATAAAAATAAAATAAAAAAAACCTTGTCATTTACAGAGATCCTTCTCCCACCCAGCATGGGTATGTGTAAAAATACACCCCAAAACACATTATACTACTTCTGAGTACGGCAATACCACATGTGTGGCACTTTTTGCAGCCTAACTGCGCTAAGGGGCCCACAGTCCAATGAGCATCTTTAGGCTTTACAGGGGTGCTTACAATTAGGCACCCCCCAAAATGCCAGGACAGTGAACACACCCCACAAATGACCCCATTTTGGAAAGTAGACACTTCAAGGTATTCAGAGAGAAGCATAGTGAGTCCGTGGCAGATCATTTTTTGTCGCAAGTTAGAAGAAATGGAAACTTTTTTTGTCACAAAATGTCATTTTCCGCTAACTTGTGACAAAATAAAGTCTTGTATGAACTCACCTTGCACCTCATGAAACATGACAGGTGGTCAGAAAAGTCAGAGATGCTTCAAAATGGGAAAATTCACTTTTGGCACCAGTTTGTAAACGCTATAACTTTTACCCTATCCAATAAATATACACTAAATGTTTTTTTTTAATCAAAGACCTGTAGCAGAATAACTTTCGAGCTCAAATGTATAGGAAATATTACTTTATTTGAAAAATGTCAGCACAAAGTTAAGTCATTTTTTTGACAAAATTCATGTCTCTGATGAATCTAATAAAAACTAAAACTCACAGCAACAATCAAATAGCACCAAAAGAAAGCTGTATTAGTGACAAGAAAAGGAGGTAAAATTCATTTAGGTGGTAGGTTGTATGGCCGAGCAATAAACAGTGAAAGCTGCAGTAGTCTGAATGGAGAAAAAGGGCCTGGTCCTTAAGGGGCAAAAAGACTGTGGTCCTCAAGTGGTTAAGTCAGAACACTGTGCCATCTCTGCACCCTGGTACCTCCTCTCTACCCCCTGGGCCTCCAGTATCCCCCTCTGTCACCTCTGCCCCCTGTACCACCTTATACAAGTTTAAAAGCCATTTCTTCTTGTAGTTTGGGAAAATCAATTTTAAGAAATTCTAAGTCAAATTTGAAAAAAAAAAAAAAAAAAAAAAAAAAAAAAAAAAAAAAAACTTGTGCCCATGTAAACACAGAATCCATGCCGTTCGTATCGGTGGCTGGTTTGTAAGTCGGGAACCACCTGTACATAATTGGTTCTAAACAATGTCCAAGTATGTAGCTAAAACACTAATTTGGTGTTTAAGACCTAATTTTCTAAAATTCGATGTTCTTGGTTAAGTACATCAAGCCCGAGTACCCCCATCAGAACCATGAAACCATCAGAAGTACTCCCTGGGGTACGTGTACCACACGTTGAGAACCTAGGCCCTGGAGGACACACCATTTACCCCCAGGAAAACACGGCTTTGGCCAGACAGCTTGGTGTTTTAGACAGATCTAATAATTAGAAGATCTGTCATTGCTACAAGAAGAGGTTTTTTTTTTCAGTTCAAATGTGGAGGAAGACAGACACTTATGTGAGCAGATAAATGTAGTTATTCCAAGCACCATTTAAAGGATCACTTTTTAGAACTGAGCACTGTAAATTGTAACTCTGCACTTTCAAACATATTTCAACATCTACAATTCCTAAAATGTACCTTTAGGAAACCAGCATGGACCAATGAGAAAAGGAGAATTCCTGGTATACACCCCAATACCGTTGTCATGGTTACTAGCATCTGCACCAGGCAGGATGTCCCTACAACTTTGCTGGGATCCTTGGAATCCACAATGTGTTAAGGAAAGCCACATCTGTGGGGGTGCTGGCTAGGTGTATGCAGCAGTTAGAAGTACGCACTCTAATCTAACAGCTGACAGTGACGCAAGGAGGATTTCTCAGTCATGATTAAGATGTTCAGTGAAGAGAGCATTTTTGCCATTGTATGGGAGAGGACCCAGCTCTGGGTTCAGTATATGAACTCTGCTGCAGGGGTGGTGGAGTCGGTACAAAAATCATCCAACAGTTTATGAAACCACTGACTCCAGGTACCCAAAATTACTCGGCTCCTTAGGCTAATATTTACCAGGGCTGTGGATTTGGTACAAAAATCAGACTCAGTTTATGAAACAGACTCAAGAGTACCCAAAATTGTGTGGGAGCAGTTGAATAATTGCTACTGCATGAAGTCTACTTGTAATCTAAGATGCACAGTAATAAAAACAGCACAAAGACACTGAAGCGAAAAAAATATGATATAATGAATTTGTTGTGTACTATGAATGATTACTAGAAGTTTAGCAGCAAAGAAAATATTCTCATATTTTTATTTTCAGGTATATAGTGTTTTTTCTAACATTGAACAATTCTATAATATGTGCAGATTACACAACACTCAGCATTCAAAATGATTCTTTCAGAGCAGTCTGAACTAATGACCTCTGTTATGGCAGAGAAAAAGTAAATAGTTCAATAACACTTGAGATAATAAAAGTCAGATAACAGCCCTCTCCACGACTTTGAAAGTCGTAGAGCTTAATTGCTTTTTTGCATTGAGATAACTGGAGTTTAACTCTTCCTGTACTGGAAACAATTAGACTGATTTATCTGATCTTAAAGGCAAGGTTTAAGCAAAATAAAAAAAAATGAGTTTCACTTGCCTGGGGCTTCTACCAGCTCCATGCAGCCATCCTGTGCCCTCGTAGTCACTCACTGCTGCTCCAGTCCCCTGCTGGCAGCTTGCTGACCTGGGAGGTCGGCAGGACGCATTGCGTACATTTTTACGCATTCCCGCTAGTGCAGGAACATTAACACATACATTTTTACGCGTTACTGGTTTAATGCGTACATTTTTACGCATTGAACCTGCAATGCGTAAAATATATGTGTTAATGTTCCTGCACTAGCGGGAATGCGTAAAAATGTAGAGAAATGCACCCTGTATGTATTGAGAGTTTAGCGTAACTCCACCTCATTTGGGTCTAATCACAAGTGTAATTTGATCTCTTGAGTCACATGACTGCCACAGGAGTTATGGCATATAAACTCATTTGAAAGCACAGGGTGTTCATATGTCTGCTTCCATGAATCAAGATTAGAAACTGTGCAGATTATAGAATTTGTATCAGGTGTAAAAAAATGCTTTTTGTTTAAAGGGACTCAGAGCATCTCATGGGTATGCTTTTAGGACTCCGAACAGTACTGCAAAGTACATAAAGATGCACAACTTTCATTCGCTATCCTTTTTCATCGCAGCTGCCATGTTGGCTATGTTATGACTTCCGGGTCACCTGTCTTCTCTGTTAGAGAAATGCATCACTGAATCAAGCAGGAAGAGGAAGCGACACGCATGGCCATTGCAAGAGGCTCCTCCAGAGGGGTCAGCATGACTGTTGGAAGTCGCCTGGCTTAGAGACTAAACATTTTCAGCCTCATTTCTTCTATCCTATACCTGTTCTAATGTGGTCTGTCTTACTGCAGCCTTTCCTAGTTGCACAGTGGCTGTATTATCTCTGTTATCTAATCTAATCTTTCCTTTGCCGGCTCAGGCAGGAATGTGCTTCTCTACTGTGATAGGATATAAGTTATGCACACTCTCCACGCCCCCGGCAGGCTCTGTAGGAGACAGACAGCTTCTCTGAGCCTGTCACATGCTGATTAGCAGCCATGTTTCCTGTTTGTAAACAATGCCTAAAACTGGCAATTACAAGCCAGGATCTCAGCAGGGAGAGGTAGAAACAGCACAGAGGGTCCCAGGAGAACCCAATGAATAGAATGGTATGCTTTTTATTGTAAGAATTTTAGAGTACAGATTCTCTTTAAAGGCATGCCTATGTAAAGGTGCTCTGAGTCCCTTTATTATGCTGTTGAGTATCTTTTATAGCAGAGAGGACGTTCTGTGTTCAGATGCGCTTTAAACATAACCCAAGTGATATTCCATAAGTATCCCCTTGCCCTCCAGACAATAGCCAATTTTTCTTCTTGTGTTGACCAGAAATTACAACTGCATCCATTCAAGGTGAGTTTTTAATTCAAAATTCTATACATGGAAGAACTGGAAAATGTTGCTTGCATGGAATCCCATGTGGTTTAATATTCTTTGTAAATTGTTAATTTAAGACCCCTATAAAAAGCTGATCAGCTTAAAAAACAAAAGTCTGGGTTTTGGAGGTTTTAATAATTTGCACACTCCAATGTATGGGTACCTTAAAGGGAAGGTTCGGGGAGGGCTGTAAAAAAATAAAAATCAAAATCCACTTACCTGGGGCTTCCTCCAGCCCATGGCAGGCAGGAGGTGCCCTCGCCGCCGCTCCGCAGGCTCCCGGTGGCCTCCGGTGGCCGACCCGACCTGGCCAGGCCGGCTGCCAGGTCGGGCTCTTCTGCGCTCCAAATGCTGGCACTTCTGCGTCCCACGCAGTACGCCTGCGCAGTACAGCCCGGCGGACGTCCGATGACGTCAGCGCGTCCGCGTGGGACGCAGAAGTGCCGGCATTTGGAGCGCAGAAGAGCCCGACCTGGCAGCCGGCCTGGCCAGGTCGGGTCGGCCACCGGGAGCCTGCGGAGCGGCGGCGAGGGCACCTCCTGCCTGCCACGGGCTGGAGGAAGCCCCAGGTAAGTGGATTTTGATTTTTATTTTTTTACAGCCCTCCCCGAACCTTCCCTTTAAATCTATAAGTGCCCAGAAACGTCTTCATTTTCCATTGAGCAACAAGTGATTGACTTTACTGGGCTACAGTGTAGTTGAACAAAAAGTCAAATGACTAGTGGCCCACACACACGGCTAGAGAGCCTATGCAATTTTCCCTCACCAATCAAGCTAAACCATGTTGTGCCTCCAGGGTCTAAAGAAAAAAACCCCGATTCTGTGTCAGTCGAAATCCTGTGAACGTTAGCAGATTCCTTAAAGGATTGCTCAATATTTTCCATCCCTCCCAAAGGAGTAATTGGTTGATTCGACTTGGTATCGTTCAATTTCCATCAATCATGCAGAGTCTCCCCCGACCCAATAAAAGGATTGATTCCAGTTTTACACCCATTTTCTGCGTTGCGGTGGGATGCGATGCTTCTGCCGCATGTCACCGCAACACCAAAAATGACAAACCTATGACCGCAGTGTGCACTGAAGAGTCATATGCATAGCCCCGCCCCCTGATCAGCGACGTACTCCGGGCTGGGCAAGAAGTTGGTGACTGGGATTACTTTCGATTCCAGTCGGTCAGTGTCCCAATGCACCGCGCTCCGTCGTTTACACTATGTGCCTCGGCCACACACACTTTCATTACCCCAAGCTCTGTGCGTCAAGCGTGGTGCTTGCGGTAACGTGCTGTTGCCCCTGCGTCGGCTTGGATACGTTGGTGCACCACAATGGACTGCAGCAAAAGTGATCGCCTCAATAGTTTCAATCCTTCAAAAGCACCTTGTGGCAAAATAGGGTAATGCAACACAGGTTTACTCTGCTAGTGTAAAAGAGGCCTGAAGCAAATAATCAACATACAGGAAAAATCGAGTAATGAATGGGCACCTTTACAAAGGTTTCATTTAGAGATCTGACTTTCAAGGCACCAGATAAATAGGTTTGTCGTTTCGCATTGAAAATGGCTCATTTAGCAGCACGAAAAAGGGATTTATGAAAAATAAAATATATACATTAAAGGCCTCCCCCTCCCCGGTGTTGCACTCCATTGATTTGCTACCGTGTGCTGCAACTGTAAATAGGAAATTGTGAAAAAGCGCAGCCTCAGCAGACACCAAAGGTCTAGGCTCCTTGCAGGATGAACTCTCCATCAATAATTATTAGGAGGCGTATGCACCGGGCACACACTAGGGAGGCTGTGGAGAGCCAGCTAATCTCCACTAATCCTGCAGCTGCCTCGGCCTGGGCTTTACAGACTGTGGGAAACTGCCGCATACATCTTACCGATCCAAGGACCCTCACTGGTAATCATTATCCTTGCCGGTCACAAACGAAGACCCTATGGGGTCATGGATGTAAGCAGATGAAGTCCCAATGTAAATGTCATCGTGCCACATAGGACAGATGAGCACAGCAAGGCGTATGCTGGCTGTACACAGATTTCCAAACCAGCTTTTCAAAAGCTTGATTTAAAAAAAAAAAAAAAAAAAAAAAAAAAAAAACCTACATCCATGGTGTTAGAAAATTGACTAAATTACCAAAAAAAAAAAAAAGTGTGTAGAATATAGTAAGCAAATGGGGGGAAAGCAAAACAAAACCTACACTGCAGTGGTGTGTTGCAACGTAACTGTCGCATTCTAACGCAGTCCACCACACTACAATACCTAGGAGCTGTATTGCAGTGCGGCCTAACAGCATGCAGCATACCAACAAACTTCACGCATAGTGTAAGGTCGCATTCGCAGTGGGAAGTTATGGTTATGCATTATATAAAGTATTAAATGCATCTTACCGCACTGCAATGCTAATCCTATGGGCCATTCACAATGGGACGTTAAAATCGCATTAAAAAAATGTTGCGCTGTGGTAACTCACTGCTTGCAGTGCGTTAACTCTTAATGCAGACACCTTGTGACTTAACATCGCATTAAACCGTAACTTGCCACTGAATACAGCCTTCCCGCAAAACGCAAACGTTAACAGTGAAGCACACAGTTCATTGTCTGTATGCAACGAAAATTGGGCTACTGTGTAGTAGGTCTACCATTCTGTTGCGCTCCTGCTTTTACAGGATACGCAATGTGACGCCCAGCCTAAAAGAGAGGATAGTGGAAAATTCTTATTGGGCATAAAGGGACTTAACGATTTTTGAAAAGATCGGATTAGGATGTTAAAATTGCCAGCCAAAAGATTTTTCTGACCCAATCGCTCCAGAAAACAAAGGAAATTCCACTCTTCACTACTTTCAGCCAAGCTCTGTATATTATAAGGAGTGACGGCATACTTCACTTGGTCACTTCCTCTGCCCCCAGAGAGAGACAAGGCCATGAGGTGTAAGGAGTTTTAAAAGTTTTAGGTGCACTTTACAAGCATTCTCCCCCTCCCCCCCCAAACTGCTCATCTGAGTGGTCCTTTCCATTCAGGCCAAAGAGTCAATGCACAGAGAACTGGTTATGAGAGGTTACATGTGAGGGAAGCAGCAACAACATGGCATGAATCCATCAGATTAATAGGACCAGATCCATAAGTTCAAAATGCAACGTGTTGCCTTACACCCCCACCCAGCCTACACAGTGTAAGGGGCAGCAGAGCTTACACACCTTCACTCCACCACTGGGGTTTCTCCTAGTCTCTTCACTTCCGGGGAGCTGTGTGTCAAGTGAAAACACTACAGGCCAAACAAGGTGCACTGTGGCATGTACCTTATATGACCACTAGAGGCCTGTAGTGTTTGGCCACTGGTGTTTATCACAAGCCCCCGGGAGAAAAGAGACCGGGAGAAGCCCCAACGGTGGAGAGAAGACACAGGAGAAAGCACCAGTGGACAGGAGAGAGCTTCACTACTGTGGTCATCCTGAAATCTAAGGCCAAAAGCAACGTGCTGCTGATCCACCTCCAATCCAGCAAAATGTTTCCATCCAGCACGATTGGCCACATATTTAGGCCAAAAATTGATTGGCATTGTTTGCAGCATTAATTTTTCACAGATTCCATAAAATTGGCCAGATAGGGGGCGGGAGGTTTGCATAGTAAAAAGGAGTTTTCGTTGATTTGATTTACGTGCGAATCACACATAGTAAAAAGCATCACTGCAGCCCAATTTAAAAAAAAGGCAGGAAAAAAAAAAAAAAAAAAAAAAAAAAAGCTAAAAAGCAGTTCTATACATAAGATGAACAAATTTAAAATTGCAAATATGCAAATTCAATTTAGGGTTAACGGCCCCTCAAGAAGTACCCAAGTACAGTATTATAACCTTTGTTGCTTAAAGAGACTGAAGCGAGTTAAAAACTCGCTTTTCGCTTTTTAGCTTAACATGGGCATGCTTGCCCCAGCTAAGACGCTGATATCCCCCCCCCCTGCAAAATCCATGACCATCTTGGTCGTAGATTTTGCTGCTCATGGAGGCAGAGCTAATAGCTGCAGCCCTGCCTCCATGCGCGTCTATCAGCGGCGGATCTCCGCCTCTCCCCTGCCCCTCTCAGTAAAGGAAGGCTGAGAGGGACGGGTGGAGGCGGAGATATGCGCTGACGTGCATGGCAGCAGGGCTGCGGCATTAGCCCTGCCTCAACAGGAAGCGATCCCCGCACAGCACGGAGGGGATTTGGGGGTAAATGATGTATTGTGATGTCTCTGTACGTACTTCTAGTTTTTGGGCGATAGGCGTCTTTGGTATATATTGCCCTTGTAGAGGCAACGTGACCTGGGAGGTGGCCCCTAATTGTATTTGGTTAAGGGCTCTGCCTCTGACACAGGAGACCAGGGTTCGAATCTTGGCTCTGCCTGTTCAGTAAGCCAGCACTAATTCAGTAGGAGACCTTTGGCAAGTCTCCCTTACACTGCTACTGCCAATAGAGCGCTGCTGCTCTGCTCTGGCGCATTGAGTCCGCAAGGAGAAAAGCGCAATATAAATGTTATTTGTCTTGTCTTGTCTATAATGATCAATGGAAGTTATGGGCTTCCTTATAGTTAGACATCGGTACATGTTGCCTGTGTGCTGCCGATATCCATTTGTATTGTCTAGGACAATTCCTTCAACTGTGTGGGCAAGTATATCTTGTATTGCTATAGCTCATATGTTAATTACATGTGTTAGTATGTTTTAGAATTTCAAAAAAACATTTTAAAGAAAAAAACCCCGAAAAAAAAACCATTTCCAAACTAGCCAAAATTAATAAAGCCCAGTTTTTAGAAATTCTATTTTCTTAAGTGCTTTAGCTAAATTCAGATGCAGTCATCACCACCTTCCAAGTTTTATGCTACAGACCCTTAAAAGGGTCATTGTGTACCTCCAGCATCCAACATCTTTAGCAAATCCCAAACGCTCAGCGGTTCAGACACTCCATAGGGAGGAAACAAAACAAAGGAGTCTGCTGCTTTTTCAGATCGACAGAGGAAAGATCGTGTCCGGGGTCTGCGTAACTTAGATGCCACTGGAATAATTTCCACTTCAAAAACGGCCTCCTGTCTCCGTTCCTACTTTCATCTTCTACAGCGATGGTTTGTTAGAGGTGGCATGATGGGAGACGAAAAAGGGTGCAAAGGGAAGGGGGAGAACGACACGTTACGCACAGCCCTGTTTAAAGAGAACACTACTGTGGGCAACATTTAGAGGACATTAAAATTCATTGGTCAAAGAACAAAGTATTCCAGACAAACCTATGTAGGAAATACACGGAGCCATCATGTAGAGACACACTATCAAGTTTAAGTGCCACAAAGGGGTACATGCTTCAATAGAGGGAAGCCTCTGGATAATAGAGGCTTACTGGGCGATTCCAGCACTGCATTGCCCAAAAGCCAGTCGATTGATCACACATGCGCAGTAGTAAAGACCACATTGGGCTTTGCTTTTTCTGCTGAAGCCCGAACAGGTCCATGCTACAGGCACAGGGGGGCCGCAAGCTTCCGGGGTCTCAGCACTGGAATGACCTGGTGGAGGATGGGGTAAGCCTCCAGGCAAGTATCTGATAGTCAGTTTTAAAATACTGCCTCGTTAACCCTTAGACTGCCACGGTGTTAGGTAGGTATGTGTATTTCCAAATCTAGATGCCAGACGTCTAAAGGGATTTTAGAACAAAAGTTCTTCAGTCAGAGCACCTGATCTGCATTCTTGTGCAGGGTAGATGGTGTAACATTAGAGGCAGAGGTTTAGTAGGACAGCCGAGCAACTTAAATTCTTTAAAAAGAAAAACAAAACAACTATAATAGCCTTGTTATCCCTCTAGCTTCAGGTCTTCCCAACTCAGTCCACAAGCCTTGCCAACAGTGCACGTTTTGTGGAAATCCAGAGAGGTAGTTAATCAGCTCTGCTGAAACACCGATTACCTCACCCATAAAGGTTTGTGGCTTTCTGCAAATCACGTACTTTTGGTGGTACTTGGACAGAACAGGGTTAAGCGGCTGCTTTAAAGGGCTGGTCTACCATCCACAGTGATTTTAGTTAAGACAAGAACTCACAATGCCACACCCCCAGCCACTGCCCATGTGCTGAAGCTATGCCCTCCAAACTCTGGAAAGGAGGACAGTCAATCCCCTTCCGATAAATTGAGGGAGAGCTGGAGCATGTGACACGCCCATCCCAGAAGCCACTGAGGTATGAGCAGCCCGACGACCCACAAACAGAAGTTTTCAGAAGCCTTGTAGAAGGTGCTTACGCGAGGTTTTCACCATCAATTTAACGTGTACCAGACCAGAGATGAACTAATGGTATAGATTTAGGTTTCCCTCCAGCCTCAGTCTGCTCGATCACCATCGTTCCAGGGCCAGTCAGTAATTACTGAGCCACATTGTGGGAGAACAAAGTGGCCTGGCAATTTCCGACTGGCCCAATTGCACATGTGTGGTCCTGGCTGTGCGCGCCCTCCAAATGTGCTCCCACAGCTAGGAGCAATCTGCCCATACGCTGATCAAGCCCATAACTGCTTGTGCAGAACACTCCTAGACAGGTTTCCTTTAGGAATTGGATTTATATGCAAAGTATGATAAGGGTCGTACCCAGAATGGTTTTGGGCACAGACAGGTTTAACATTGGTGCAATTAGAAAGATCAGAAAATACACGTGTACACCAAGAAAAATAAAGTATACTATGATTAAAGAGTGTGCACACAAATGGACTAAATTTTTGTATGAAAATGGGAAGTCCTGAAGGCTGATCGGTTGCAGAAGCCTGACTGGAGAAGACTGAGGTAGCGGTTATGACGAATTAGGGTTTTCCTTCCCATTGTTAATTACTCTCCCCTCCCAACAAAATCCCATGGAAAAAATAAATAAAAAGAAACCATTTACTTTAGAATGTGCCCTGATACAGAGGTTCTACCAGCAGTGTTTATATTTCTTCCTTAATATCGTCACCGCGCTCCAAGATGTCATACAATTGTCAACCCGCAGCCCAGCTGAGAATTTCACTTCTCATATAGATAAATATATTAATAAGAAAGCAGCAGGCTGCCACATGGTACAAGGCTCCAGCCAAGCGTTGGAGTAATAAGCAATCTAGAAGAGACATGCACTAGTAATAAAACAAGCACTGGCTTGATCGCCCAGCAGTGATAATAGGTAAACTAGGCCTGAAAATCTGCATGATTGCAATACTCCCAGGAAAGCGAAATGTGGCTAAAATCACTTGCTATAACACTTCATGGCGTGTTAGAAATAAGATCTCATGAGCACTAACTGATCAACACACAACACAAATGTTCCTATGAGGCATGCAGGGAATCTGGGTAGGTCATATCTTAAAGGAAACCTAAACTGAGAAGGATATGGACTTTTCCTTTTAAAATACTACCAGTTGCCTGACCCTCCTGCTGATCCTGTGTCTAATACTTTTAGCCACCGCCCCTGCACAAGCATGCAGATCAGGTGCTCTGACTGAAGTCAGACTGGATTAGCTGCAGGCTTGTTTCAGGGTGTGATTCAGCCACTATTGCAGCCACAGAGATCAGCTGGACTGCCAGGCAACTGGTATTGTTTAACAGGAAACATCCATATCACTCAGTTAAGGTTCCCTTTAAAGGAAAACTAATGAGGGATATGAAGGCTGACATTTTTATTTCCTTTTAAAGCAATATCAGTTGCCTGGCAGCCAGGGCTGTGGAGTCGGTACAAAAAAAAAAAATCACCCGACTCCTCAGTTTATGAAACCACGACTCCACCTCCAGGTGCCCAAACTCCGACTCCAACTCCACAGTCCTGCTGGCAGCACTACTGTTCCATTTGGCTGCAATTGTGTCTAAATAACACCTGAAACAAGCATGCAGCTATTCTTGTCAGATCTGACAAAAATGTCAGAAAACACGTTTGCCCCAAAATTTTTAAACCATAGACCCTGAGCAAGCATGCAGCAAAGGATCAGCAGGATAGCCAGGCAACTGGTATTAAAAGGAAATATGGCAGCCTCCATATACCTCTCACTACAGTTGTCCTTTAAAGAGGAACTTCAGCCTAAACAGTCATTAAGTTGCATTAGTTATGTTAATTAAAATAGATTGGTAATATAATTTTACCCACCCAGTTTTAACCACTTTACCCCCGCCCGTACGAATTTCTCCGTCCCTTTTTCCATCCTTTAACCCCCAGGGACGGAGAAATCCGTACTTTCCGCGTTCCGACGCTGTCCGCGCTCCCGCTCGTAAACACGCCGCCCGCCGATCAATGAACGTGAAAATCCATTCCCGTTCGTTGATCTAAGCCCCACAATGATCCGCTGCTCTCCTATGGGCAGCGCGATCATTGTGAGAAAAAAAACTCACGTGTCCAGCCTCCTTATACTTCCTCCAAGCTTCCGGAAGGATGCTTGGAGGTCGCATTAAAACAAAAAGTTACTGTGGCCATCTTGTGGCCAAATAGTAAACTACACCCTACACATTTTTCACATACAAATAAATGATTTTTACACAAAAAATTAACTCATTACCTCCCACACTCCCCATTTTTTTTTGTAATTAAAAAAAAATTAAAAAATTTACAATTAAAAAAATACATAAATAGTTACCTTAGGGACTGAACTTTTTAAATATTTATGTCAAGAGGGTATAACACTTACTTTATAAACTACGGGCTTGTAATTAGGGATGGACGCAAAACTGAAAAAATGCACCTTTATTTCCAAATAAAATATTGGCGCCAAACAATGTGATAGGGACATAATTTAAAATGGTTTTATAACCGGGACAAAAGGGCAAATAAATTTCATGGGTTTTAATTACAGTAGCATGCATTATTTAAAAACTATAATGGCCGAAAACTGAAAAATTTTTTCCCCACATTTTTCCTATTTTCCCATTAAAACACATTTAGAAAAAAATAATTCTTGGCATAATGTCCCACCTAAAGAAAGCCTAATTGGTGGCGGTAAAAACAAGATATAGTTCATTTCATTGCGATAAGTAATGATAAAGTTGTAGACGAATGAATGGAAGGAGCGCTGAAAGGTGAAAATTGCTCTGATGCTCAGGGGGTAAAACCCCTCAGTGGTAAAGTGGTTAAAAAACCAGGCAAAGGTTTGTGATTTCATGAGGGCAGCCATCTTTTTAATTGAAAGGAGGTAACAGGGAGCAGGAGAGAGTTCCAACTGTCCTGATCACCCCTCCCAAATCCTAGGCAATGAGATCAGAAATCCCATCATGCTTTGCACAGCATCAGGGGAGTTTTCTTTGATGGGGCGGAGCTTAGCTTCTAAGCCGCTAAAAAACAAAGTTCTGATGCTGTGAAACTTAAACACCAAGCCTTTTCAGTGCTGCTGAGTAGATTTTTAGTCTGGAGGTTCGCTTTAATCAAACTGCTTATGCTTTTAAAATATTCATTTATTAAGTATTTACTCAGGGATTGCCTCATGTAAAATCTTTCCTCACCCAGATTTACATTCTACAATTCATCACTTGTGGCAACCGCTTTAGTTCTGCCAGGTGATCTGTACAGAATGTTAGTTACTGAGAGTTCTATGCACAGAGGGAGATCTTGCTTGGCAGTGGGAAAAGGCCATTTCCCACAATGCAACAAGGTTCACAGACTGATGTCACGGCCATGGTCCTGACATGTTTCTCACTGTGGGAGGGATTTCAACACAATATCAGCTATACAGTAACCCCCCCCCCCCCCCCCCCCATTTGAGAAAAGATAGATTTTTTCATGGGAAAGGGGACATCAGCTACTGATTGGGATGAAGTGCAACCCTTGGTTACACTTTCTCTTTAAAGGGTTACGCCATGTATACTGGATTTGCAATTATAGGATAAATCTGTTGAACTACGGTAAGTCAGCTCCTAGATTGGCATACAATTTGGGGTTTTCAGCTAGATCCCTCCAGTACTCTCTCACGTAAGGCCTCGTTCACACTATACGTGCTGCCGTGTGCACTTCAGTAGCGTGTATGCGTGCAACATGCAAGAACATCAGAAGTTCTGAGGCAGTACGTCCGATGTTCAGACTATATGCGCTGTGCAGTAGTGGATGCACTATCGCACTCTTGCCCACAGCTGCTGATCAGCAGCACAACCCATATGGAAGGGAGTGAGGGAAAGCACTAAACAGGCATTGTATATGGAGAGGAGGAGAGAGTCACTAGACACCAGGGAATTGAGGGGTGCAAAGCAGAGACCACTAGACACCAGGAAACTTTAGGTGTGGGGAAGGGAACCACTAGACACCAAGTAACTGCATAGAAGAGTTAGGGAGCCACTAGTCATGGAGGTTGGCCCGTGACTTGGTCTCAGTGTTCAGTTTCAGCCCACACGTGAGTGAAATAGAGACTTGAGCAGGCCACCGCGCTCAAAATAACAGGTTTGTATACAAAAAAAAAAAAAAAAGGGGGATCAGTTCAGATAGTGAAACCACATGCTGCATATACGCTTATAAGCCTAATTTTTCAGCACAAAAATGCCCCCCCCCCCCCTCAGCTTATATGCGTGTCAGTGAAGCAGGTTTTTTTGTTTGTTTTTTTTTACTGGCAGAGGAGCTCAAGGATTGTGCACAGATCCTACTCTTGCCAGCTGGCACCCTGCTGTGCCCTTGCCCTGCATCCCCAGACTTGCACTGGGGGCACATCAGGCTACTGTGATGAGGGCTATACTGGGTAGGGAGCTTATATGCAAGTCAATCATTTCTCCTGATTCCTGAGGGAAAAGCGGATACCTCGGCTTGTACACGGGTCAGCTTACATGTGAGTATATATGGCGATGTACATTCTTGAATCCAAGGTTCAATATTAGACTATTCTATCAAAAATTGCACACCAAAAAAGATCACCGTTTTGACAGACTATTATAATAAACACATTGTACTTTGTTAGATGAAAAATGTATTTCAGGCAGTACCTCTAGTTAACCCTTCATCAGGCCTTTACAAAGCATTAATATATCTCCACTGTAAAGGCTACATAATTTAGGGGGGGGGGGGGGGGGGGAAGAGAGAGAAAGGATAGGGGAATCTGATCCTCATACACAAATCCTGTAATCTAAACAGATCAGAAGCTGTGCTGCTGAGAGCTATGTGTGGCTAGAGCAGCATTTATACCTTTAGTGGGGCTTTTACAGCTAGAGTTCCACCACAGCCTTGAGTGTATCTTCATAGGAAAGTGCTGTACTTGTTTCAGCAGCACACAGAGCAGCGTGCGTGGCCAGACATTCCCGGTGTACCGCTCCATCCTGCAGCACAGGCATGATAATCAGCCAGGAGGCTACGAACACAACTGTCCATGCTCAATTGACCATGCAGATTTATAGAGCTGTCTCCCTGCGTTAACAAGAAACAGCCGCCGGTACATTTCACATCTGCTAATAATGGCAACATCCCGGCAGTGACAGCCCATCCACCATAAATACAAATGGCTGAATCCCACGAGTCACACGCCTGAGCCAAGACATGAAACAATGGTATTTTTGTTATACAACTCAATGAACAGGAGCAAGATGGGTGGTCCTGTGAGATTTCAAATTTGGATACAGTCCAAAGCTGCAGCAAGTTGCATCTCATTAACTTTTTTTTGAAGCGGGCCAATCAAACTGTAGGGGCTGTAACGCGGCAGGTAGCGGCGGTGATCACAACATGGCCCTGGTGGGCAGATTTTTTCACTTTTTTTCATGCACAGCTAGCACCTTGCTAGCTGCTAGCAAGGTGCTAGCTGTGCGTGAAAAAAAAAAAAAAAAAAAAAAAATAGGCCCACTAGGGCCTGAGCAATCCACCGTGTCGGTAATGGACGAGCTGAGCCAAGGTGGTTAATATTAGTTCATAGCTCTGTACACACTGCTGACTTACTATTAATGCCCATCTGCTATGTTATCCGTCATGACAGTCCAAAACCAGGGTTGTGGAGTCAGCCATTTTTGGCACCCGGAGTCAGTTTCATAAACGGAGTTGGATGATTTTTGTACCGACTCCACAGCCCTGTTCAAAAACACAACAGTTGATCACTGAGAATGGTTTATTTTCACCAGACAAGCTGCATGTCAGCAATTTCAGGTGTGAGTGTGGCACAGGGGGCTGAGAGCCGCAATATGGGGACACAGACATGCATGGGCCAAGGAACATGCCTCTGTACACACACACGAAAAACAAGCATGCAGCTAATCTTGTCAGACACTACTGCAGCCAGAGATCAGCAGGGCTGCCAGGTAACTGGTATTGCTTAAAATAAATATGGCATCCTCCATAACCCCCTCATCTCGGGTTTCTTCTAAAGGAAATATGTGCATCTAACCGCAGCAGATTCAACATAACCACCCCCAGGACACTAGATGGACAACGGCAGTGCAGGTTTACAGTAAATCTCAGACCAGACCAAATCCCAGTGCTGCTGATAATCATCCCATTGGAAAGATGCGCAGTGGTCGGTAGCAGCGAGCCTTGCCATCCGATGGCCACTGGAGAGATGACTGCATGCATGGCAGGTTAGTGTAAAGCTCACTCATCCATCCATTATTTAACACCTGGACTTGGCTTGTTCAGAAATAGTAAGTTACAATTAACCTCTCCATACACCAACATATATGCTACAGTAAAGCCCGGCTACGATTACCAAATCTAGAGGAATACGGTTCGCTTTTAGTTTTACAGTAAACAATGGTTATAATTTCCAGGACAGGTTAGCCTCCCCTCTGTTTAAAATAAAGAAAAAAACCTTACTTATGAAATGATCGGTTATAAGCAGGCTCTATACAGCCATGTTACTGGTTGTCTGGCTGTACAGCTACTTGCAGTTCTTGTGTATATAAAGTAACATTGACACATTTGATACTCCACCCATCCACCAGAGACAGATATGACTAAAGATTACTTACCAATGGCTTCCTCCAGCCCCATAAGCACGTCAGAGTCCCTTGCAGACCTCTCGCACTCTGCCATTCAGCTGCAGTCAGCCCCGGGGTAGCTGGTTCAGTTCCACCAGTAGGGGTCTTGCTTGTGGTCACAGGTGAAGTCATTAGACTTCATTTAATACCGAATTAGAGTCTTCTGGACTTATAAACCCATGCCTGCTGTGAGGGACTCCGGCATGCTTATGGGGCTGGAGGAAACCCCGGGTAAGTATTACATCTTTAGTTATATCAGTCTCTGGTACACTTTAAGGCCTCTTTTCCAGGGCAGGCTGAAGGAGGTGAATTCACTGCCGGTCATCTGCTTCCACACACAGGCCAGGCACCGGCACCATGCTCACGCTTCTCGTAGCAGGCAAAAAACCACCACTTGTCAAAAGAGGATGCGCATTGTGCTACCAAACGCCGCTATAAGGCACTTGTGACCAGCAACCTGAACTGCCCGGAAAGCGCATAATTCAGCTGTCTGGAACATGGGCCTCAGACTAGCCTCTCCTTACCCCATCAGCCTCCAACCATACCTTACCTAACAACTTGTCCTATGTCCCACTCTTACCTCTCCTGCCCATCAGCATCCACCCTTCCCTCTGCATAATTCACTAATCTCTCTTGCCAAACCCTAACCTCTCCTCCACCCAACATCAGCATCCACCCATCCTCTGCCCAATCCCCTAACATCTACTTTCCGGTGCCCATCAACCTCTCCTTTGCCTTACACTAAAATCTCCCCCCTCTGCCTAATGGCATCAATTGAAATCAAAAAGCTGAACTGCTGGGGGGTGGGGGGGGGGAAGCTAGTTAATGCTGGGAATACACGGTTCGTTTTTGCCTTCGTTTAAACCTTCGTTTCGATTGTGCCTTTTGTCCTTTTCGATCCCGAAATAATCGATCATACGGTTAATATCACCACCCACGGTTTCGTTTTTTTTTTCCGATTCTGATGGTTTCGTTTTTCCAATGATCGAAGGCTGCAAAGAAACGAAAATCCCTTTTTACAGGGACGGACTAGCATAAACGAATATATAATCGATCTGAACAGCCATCAAGCCTACCAATGGCTCGATTAGATGGATAAAGAGAGATAATATCAAACATGTTCGATCACTAGTCGTTCGTTTTTGGGGTCTATTAATCGAAACTATAATGAGATTATGACTATTTTCACATACGTTTTCAACACTCGATTCGTTTACCGAACGAATCGAAGGTTTAAACGAAGGCAAAAACGAACCGTGTATTCCCAGCATAAGAAGTGGACATCTAATTCAGTAAAATAATTCAGGTCAGCATCTTTACTACTGGCAGACAAGGCGGCGGGGGGGGGGGGGGGTTGGGAGGAAAATACATACACACGGAGATACTGCTGCCTTGGAAGCTGTCATTATTTCCCACAATGCAACAAGGTTCTCAGATAAGAAGCGGTCAGGGATATGGCCCTGACATCACTGGGAGGAGTTTTCACCACAATATTAGTCATATCAGCCATACAGATGTCCCGGATTAGCCAAGCCTTGGTTACAGTTCCACTGAGTAATATGACAAAGAAAAAAAAACTGAAGTACCATTTAAGGTCATTGCCAAATTGTCGAGCTTGTGGTCCGATACACACCTCCTCTACGATTAATCTCCTTACACTAACAAAACTTATGCAAGAAGCCTGAACAGATGGCGTCGGGTAGTGAACAGACTTTTGCTTGAAATAAACTTTTTCTGCAGTGGGAGGAAAGTTGGAGGGGGTGGGGGGGGGGTTCTTAGAATAAACACACTGCCTTTCTACTCTTCTGTAACCACTGCTGAGAGATGAAAAAGTAAATATAAAGGATTTCAGGTAAAGAAGCAAAAAAAAAAAAAAAAAAAAAAAAAAAAAAAAAAAGATTTTCCACCACGGGGACAAAGCACAACATTAGCATTCCTTTCATCCACTCTTTGGACACTGGCACTTATTTGTTAAACGGCTGATTAGCAACAGCGACTGAAAAATTAATACTGGAATGAATTAGTGAATATTTTATATGCGGATCTGTAGATTAAACAGATTTTGGCGCAGCCTGCAGGGAAAAAAAACAAAAATAAAATAAAACAACCTTTTAAAAGTTTCTGGAAAGGAGGAAGGTTTTGAAATAGACTTGGAAGCCAGAGCAAAGGAGAATCATGGACTGACAACAGGTTCAGAATGCATCAGGTGGAATTGGAATACAGAGTGGATACGGTCGCTTCATTCCGTGGGGAAAGGTGTCATTAGCAAGGAGGAGCAATGCAGTTCTCATTTCACATAAAATTTAAAACCAATCTGAAAAACCATGAGGATACGACTAAGATCACAAATTACTTCAAATTACCGTAAGTGTTTAACCACTTCAACCCCAGAGCAATTTTTAACATATCAGCTCTGCTCCCATTCATTCGCTACTGCTACTCAAACCTAAAATTATTGTTACTATGCTTTTTCTCAGGACAAATTAGGCTTTTAGTGGGTGACTTTTTTTGGGGGGGGGGGGAATAGCCTAAAGGTGGCCATACATGGTACAATTTTTCATTTTTCTTCCATTACATAATTTAGTTTGATTATTCCGTTAAAGAGAATCTGTACTCTAATGTTCTTACAATAAAAAGCATACCACTCTATTCCTTATTTTCTCCTGGGCCCCTCTGTGCTGTTTCTGCCACTCTCTGCTGCAATCCTGGCTTGTAATTAACAGTTTTAGGCAATGTTTACAAACAAACTAACCAGCTTCTAATAGGCTCAGCTAAGCATAGTGTATGAGTCATTCATAGTATGCAGGGGGCCTGCAGAGGGTGTGTATCGCTTCTACCAATCACAAGCAGCCCTGCACATTCCACACAATCAAGCTTTAGCCCGACAAACAGGACAGAGGAAAGATACATTGATTTATTACAGAGACAGTGTAATTAGGAAGAGCTGCAGTAAGCCCCAGCACATTAGAACAGGCATAGGAACTCATAGGATAGAAGAACTAAGGCTGAAAAAATTGTTACAGAGTCTCTTTAAGATTGAATATAAAGATTTTTCCAGCATGTCTGATCAGATTTTTCTTAAGTAGCTTATGTTCCTAGCACAATGTATGGTGACAATCTTGTATTTGGAAATAGAGGTGTCTTGTTTTGTGCCTTCTCATTGTGCACCATCAATGATCACAAGAACTGAATATGCAAAAATAGTAATTATACCCTTAGGGCATACATTTAAAAAGCCATGTTCCTAACAATACATGCAATTTTAATTCTGTTACTTGGTTTTCATTTTACAAGTCTTAAGGCGCGTACACACACCATACTTCCGCAAGCAACAGGTCTGCCAGACCCTCCCGCTGGGTGGACGTTCTGCCGACGGTCGCCACGCTCAGCAAGTGGACCATGGCAGTGGCGTAGCAATAGGGGGTGCAGAGGTAGCGGCCGCATCGAGGCCCTTGGGCTAGAGGGGCCCATCCTCAACCACAGTATTAGCTCTTTATTAGTTCTGTTCTGGTAATAATCACTTCTATAGATGCTTTGAATAGTAGTAATCATTAACAAGCTGTTCCCATCCCCTTCTTGCACCTCAGACACTGTGGCTGTCCATTGTTGGTTTTGGTGCAACACCAATCGTTCTAAATAGCATGCTTGGGGGGCCCCCAGTGCAAAACTTGCATCGGGGCCCACAGTTTTTACACCACTGGAGCAAGGAATAGCGAAGGAAGCCACAATAGGATCCTGGAGCTTACCTCTCAGTGTCTGATTTTGTACCCACTTTGGCTCGGGAACACTTTATCCACTTGACGACCAGGGGATTTTCCCCTTATCTGTGCTGCGTGGGCTCCGCAGCCCACAGCACAGACCGTGTTTCAGCCAGGGCGATCAGACTTCCCCCCCCCCCCTTTTTTCCCCACTAGGGGGGGGGGGATGTCCTGCTGGGGGGGGGGGGTCTGATCGCCACTGGCTGTTTGGGCTTTGTGGGGGGGGGCTCCTCAAAGCCCCCCTCTGCAGCGCTATTCTGCCCTCCCCTCCTTGCTGTGGGCGGCACAGGACGGCGATCCGTCCTGCGCCGCCTCTAATAGGCTTTAGCCTATCAGATGCTGGCAATCTGATTGGCTGGGGATCGCTGATCTCCTTTACGGCGCTGCTGCGCTGTATTGATGTAAACAGCTGGGATTTCTTCCCCGCGTGTTTACAATTAGCCAGCGAGCCACGATCGGAGGCTCGCAGGCTGTTCACGGAGACACCACTTCGACCTGCCGACGCCTATCGGCGTTAGGCGGTCAAGTGGTTGAGGTACCCTTAAAGGAAACCTGGAGTGCAATACGGAGGCTGCCATCTTCGGTCCCTTATAAACCATGCTAATTGCCTGGCTGTCATGCTGAGCTTTGGATATTTTTGAGACACCTGCAACTAGGATGCAGCCTGTGGAGTCAGACCAGAGTCAAGGTCTCCCATATACATGCTCATTCTGGGCCAAATACTTACAGTATTAAAGTGCAGCCAAACACTTGCACAGCACACAATGAAAAGTCTTTATTCCACATACAGTTAAAGGATTCATTTATCTGCGTTGTGTTTGTTTAGGCAGATCAACCTGTTTCTTACCAGCTGTGAATAGATTGTAGGAGAGCTCTGCTCTCCATACAGGTGCAACATCAGGTATGTATAAAATTCTCTTTTCAGCC
Source organism: Hyperolius riggenbachi (assembly GCF_040937935.1). Taxonomy (NCBI): domain Eukaryota; kingdom Metazoa; phylum Chordata; class Amphibia; order Anura; family Hyperoliidae; genus Hyperolius; species Hyperolius riggenbachi. The sequence continues at coordinate 272,932,459 of NC_090653.1, forward strand.
CATCTCAGGTTCCCTTTAAGGCATTATAGTTTACAACCTGATACAAGACCATATCTAACTTCCACTAAACATGTAATGTGTGCACTGCGCCGGTATCGGATAAGGAACTGCATTCAAACACTCAATGCGAATCACACCTTAGGCTGTGCTCACACTGACATTGAGGAGTGTGTTGCATGGGATGATATAATGCATTCATACTGTAATGGTACCTACACATTGATGCGCAAGCAGAATGCTGCAATCAGCACAACATGATACATGCAGTGCAGTTCTGCAGAACTGTTAACAATTGCAGTCAAGAAAACTGAATGTGTTGTGCGCTTCACTGTATAAATCACACACACCACCCGTGCGAGGAGACTTTTCCCCCTCCGTTCCATTGCAATTCATTTTTACAGGCTATGCACAAAAATGCACAACTGAAAGGGCTGTGGAGTCGGAACAAAAATCATCCGACTCCCAACTCAGACTCAGTTTATGAAACCACTGACTCCAACTCCCAACTCCAGGTGCCCAAAATTGCTCAGACTCCAAAACCCTGGAAAATATAGCCTTACCCTTTTAAAGGACACCTGAAGTGAGCACTATGGCGTCTGAAAGATGAGCAGGATAACCAGGCAACTGGTAGTGTTTAAAATTAAATATGGCAGTCATCAGTAGAGCCTGAATCCCACACTTGAAACAAGCAAGTGCTTGTTTCACTTGCTTGTTTCAAGTGTGGGATTCAGGCTCTGATGACTGCCTTGTCAGATTGCAGTCAGAAACCTCTTAAACTGGCCATACACTTATAAATTTCCATCCCGTGTTCCAAAACAATTGATTCCTTTCTAAAGAGAAAATGGATTCAAAAGGAAACCAATCTGCTGAGTTGCACTGTTCAATACAATGCAAAGCTATATACCATCCGCCAATGTTTTTGCCCCACCCCCAACACACAATTTGACATTTTGGGGGAAGACATTACCATCAGATTAATCGAATCTGCAAGGAATCAAAAAAATAAATAAAATTCAATGTGTATGGACACCTTAAAGCGGATCGGAGATGAAAAAAACAAACTAACAAGTAACTGGTCTATATCTTACCTAAAGTTTAGATGTTTACACAGCAAATCTAGCTGCAACAGCTTCAAAAGTATGATTAATCCTGTGATACGATGATACAATGAGAGCAGCCGTGTTCTGTTTGTCACATTGTCACAGGCTGAGGGCTGGAGCTGCCATCTGCTTGCCTGTGTAAATTCAGTCCTCCACCTCCCCTCTGCCTCTGAAATCAATAGCTAGTAACCTCCTCCTCCCCAGACTGAGCTCCCATAAGCCCTTGCTACAGTGCCAAGGCACAAAGGGAACTGTGGGCGAGGCTTTTTTCGTTTATAGGGAATTAGAGTATTAGAACAAAAGTATTTGGCTTGAGGAATGCCCTATAAACTATATGGAAGGAACAGAATTATGCAATGAGTAGAAGTCTTGGATCCACTTTAAAGGTAGCCATACATCTAGCGATTTTGCTGTACGAGAGACCATTTGATCATTTGCATCCTGGAACACTCAATTCTCTCGATTCCATCAAACTCAGTGACCTGCTTAGGCTATTGAGCACAATGCAAGACATACATTTTGGTCCATCGCACCAGAATCGCCTACTCTTCACATTCAATAAACTCAATCGATTTTTGCATGCAGAGCATGGAGGCATAACGTCAGATCGATTAGCAAAGGTGAACCGCATAGGATATCACTTTTAGTGTGTGGTCCACTAGTAGACTTCAATATGATTGATTTAAAGTGGATTGATTGCTTAATAAAGTCACTTTGTTGATCGAATCAGAATCACTAGATGTATAGCTACCTTAATACTTCTAGCCATAAACCTTAAAGTGAACCTCCAGACTAAAAATTGACTCAGCAGCACTGGAAAGGCCTGGTGTTTAACTGTTTCACAGCATCAGAACTTTTTTTTCTCTTATACAAGCCTCATTTTTAGCTGCAAAAACACAAAGGGTACGGGATATGACCCCAAATCGGCTCGTCTCACCCATAAAAATGAATATAGGCTTGAAAAAGGAAAGTATAGGGAGCACAGAGCTGGTGTAATATGAAATATTTATTGCAACTTCTTATAGCCTATAAACGTACAAAAAAAACGGACAAACATACCCTCCCTTAAAAACAAAAACCTGGGGTAACCATGGGATTGTAGCAGCTGCATGGAACCGGAGTGCACTCCTATATAGTCCAAAACATGCATGTAGTTGAATTTTTCTTCAGGCCCACAGTAACTTTAAATCCAGGTGCAGACCAGATGAGGTCACCGGCAACAACACATTCAATCAACCCGTATATGCATTTATTTCGGTGTACGCCTCTGCAAACTAGTTGCATACGCTTCTCATTACTGACACTGCAATCGTGTCAAACCTCCGCTCCCCGCTGATGGAGCACAGCTTACTTTCCCATCACTTCCTATGATCAGCAGCAGTCATTAAGCCTTGCCATGGATACATTATCTCACCACACCACGGTATTGATCGTCATCGAGGCAACATACGGTGCTGTAGGGGTTCCTAGCCGTGTCGGCAGCAAAGCGGGGGAGGAAGAGATGCGGAGGCACGGCTGATCCAAGCCGGGACACGCTTCCGGGTAGCGCTGTGTGTCACGTGACTTCAGACGTGACGTAGGTAGGGGTGTGCATCCTTTTATGGCTTCAAAGTCCTCCCATGGCTTGAGCCAATTACGTGTGGATTAAAAACAGTCCGTTTACTGCCATCCATCGACCATAGTAGCTGTATGCACCCAAAGGATAATAATAGGACAGTTTTTCAGCGCTTTTAAAGCGTTAATGTCCGCATACTAGCGGTTTTCACAAAAAAGATTTTATATTCAAGTCCCTATTGAGGCCTTTTGGGAATAGGCTCTCACACTTATAAATCCACATGGATTCTTTTCTTAAGAGCTGGGTATCATAGTCTCCGCGACGTGGGCTAATATTTAATTTATATATGCCCATAAAACGTAACCCAGACACAGAGTTATGGGTGGTTTTAAAGTGTAGAGCCAGAGGATTCAGTTTCTTCTTGTCAATGGTAGTACTCTTAAAGAGAATCTGTATTGTTAAAATCGCGCAAAAGTAAACATACCAGTGCGTTAGGGGACATCTCCTATTACCCTCTGTCACAATTTCGCCGCTTCCCGCCGCATTAAAAGTGGTTAAAAACAGTTTTAAAAAGTTTGTTTATAAACAAACAAAATGGCCACCAAAACAGGAAGTAGGTTGATGTACAGTATGTCCACACATAGAAAATACATCCATACACAAGCAGGCTGTATACAGCATTCCTTTTGAATCTCAAGAGATCATTTGTGTGTTTCTTTCCCCCTGCATCTCTCATGCACTGAAGTTTCAGGCTGCTCTTTTCTTCCTGCAAACAGCTTTGCCCTTGTCTAATTCTTCAGTATGTGAAAGCCCAGCCAGCTCAGAGGACGATTTATCCAGCTTGTAAAAGATGAGAGAAGAGAGAAGCTGCTCTAATCTAAACAACACACAGGCAGTGTGCATAGAGGGGCCTGGAAGGGGGAGTTCATAGCAGAACCACAACACTGAAGAACTTGGCAGCCTTCCAGACACAGGCTGACAAGTCTGACAAGAGAGAGATAAGTTGATTTATTACAGAGACTGTGATAGTACAAAGTGCTGCAGTAAGCCAGAACACATTAGAATAGCTTTTGCAACTTGTAGGATGATAAAAAACAGGATGCAATTTTTGTTACGGAGTCTCTTTAATATTGGAGATATGTTCACCAATCCTAGTATTTAAAGATCTATATGTCTTCCCAATGTAGATTAGGTTGCATGGACATCTAATCTGATAGATAACCCGGGGGGTATTACATGAAATATAATCATTCACCCAGAAAGATTTAGATCCATCAAAGTTATAGAACTGACTGCCTTTGTGGTCGTATCGACACATATCAGTCCAAACATTTATGCATACCTTTTTTAGACATTTTACATGCAAGGGGACCGCCCCATCCGAACTCACTTCTAACCAGAAGATCGTTCAGGTTATATTGCTTCTCTTAGCAGCCATATGTGGATAATCACCAACTATTTTTGCCGTAATTGGATCCCTTTTTAGGAGATGCCAATGTCTCTGTAAAACATCTTTTATCTCTGTATAATGAGCACTGTATGGGGTCACGACCCGTGACACACAGTTAGTTGAACTTCCAGTACCGGGGTAAGATGGGGTGTCCCTAGCTGTTTCTCAACTTTTTTCAAGAGATCCCCTCTATTTCTAGTGAGAGCTCTTTTGTATGCAGTAATGATAATCCTGTTTGGATACCCCCTCGTCAGCAGTCTAGCCCTCAGTTCACCCGCCTCTCTTTCAAAATCAATTATATTACTACAGTTTCTGACCGAAATAAATGCATATACGGGTTGATTGAATGTGTTGTTGCCGGTGACCTCATCTGGTCTGCACCTGGATTTAAAGTTACTGTGGGCCTGAAGAAAAATTCAACTACATGCATGTTTTGGACTATATAGGAGTGCACTCCGGTTCCATGCAGCTGCTACAATCCCATGGTTACCCCAGGTTTTTGTTTTTAACCACCCTGGCGTTCTATTAAGATCGCCAGGGCGGCTGCGGGAGGGTTTTTTTAAATAAAAAAAAAACTATTTCATGCAGCCAACTGAAAGTTGGCTGCATGAAAGCCCACTAGATGGCGCTCCGGAGGCGTTCTTCCGATCGCCTCCGGCAGCCAGAAGTAACACGGAAGGCCGCAATGAGCAGCCTTCCGTGTTTGGCTTCTCCTGTCACCATGGCGACGAGCGGAGTGACGTCATGGACGTCAGCCGACGTCCTGACGTCAGCCGCCTCCGATCCAGCCCTTAGCGCTGGCCGGAACTATTTGTTCCGGCTGCGCAGGGCTCAGGCGGCTGGGGGGACTCTTTCGCCGCTGCTCGCGGCGGATCGCCGCAAAGCGGCAGCGATCGGGCAGCACACGCGCCTGGCAAAGTGCCGGCTGCGTGTGCTGCTTTTTATTTGAACAAAATCAGCCCAGCAGGGCCTGAGCGGCAGCCATCGGCGGTCGCTAAGATGGTTAAGGGAGGGTATATGTTTGTCCGTTTTTTGTACGTTTATAGGCTATAAGAAGTTGCAATAAATATTTCATATTATTACACCAGCTCTGTGCTCTCATTTTTAGCTGCACAGAAAAAACTGCCCGGGCATTTTTCCCCTAATGCTGTACAAAGCATGAAAGGATTTCTGATCTCGTTCTGCTGTTTTGGTACAATTTATTTTTTTTCTACATTTTGAATTTGACATTTGAAGCCTAGCACATGCAGCTGGGAGAGGTGATCAGGACACAGGACAGTTGGAACTGTCTCCTGCTCCCAGTCACCTCCTTTCAACCAAAAAGATGGCTGCCCCCATGACAAAGATGGCAGCCCCCATGAATCACAAACATTTGCCTGTTCTTTTAAAAACGGGGTCGGTAAGAGATTACCTATCTATTCTAATATAACTAAATGTAACTTAATGACAGCATGTTTGTTTAGGCTGAAGTTCCCCTTTAAACAAGTATTCAGGTCAGAGGCAGAGAATCAGCAGGGCAGCCAATTTGCATTGCTTAAAGGGGAATTGAAGTAAGAGGTATACAGAGGCTGCCATATTTATTTCCTTTTAATCAATACCAGTTGCCTGGCAGCCCTGCTGGTCTATTTCTCTGCAGTAGTATCTGAATAACACCAGAAACAAGCATGCAGCTAGTCTTGTCAGATCCGACTTTAAAGTCTGAAACACCTGATTTGCTGCATGCTTGTTCAGGGGCTATTACTAATCGTATTAGAGGCAGAGGATCAGCAGGGCTGCCAGGCAACTGGTATTGTTTAAAAGGAAACAAACATGGCAGCCTCCATATACCTCTCCAGTTCCTCTTTAAAAGGAAGTAAATCTGGCAGTCTCCATATCCCATGGGCAGAACCTTGGCGTAGAGGTTAGCCCTCATCTTGCAGCGCTGGGTCAAAGGTTCAAATCCCAGCCAGGGCATCTGCATGGAGTTTGTATGCTCATGTTGGCCTGCGTTTCACCCAGAGACCCAGGTTTCCTCACACATCCCAAAAAAATATACATATAAATTTGGCTTCCCCCTACATTGGCTCTAAGCAATTCAGGTTCGGTTGGCACACCAGTATCAATATTCCAAGCAGTTTTATTGTATGCACAATGCGCATACAATAAAACTGCTTGGAACATTGATACTGGTGTGCCAACCGAACTGGAATTGCTTATACTGGATGGATGTTGCTTCTACATCAAGGCTGAGCACCCAACCATCCACAGCAAGGTGTGCATATCCAAAACTGATAGTGCCCTAAATTGACTCTAGACTAGATTATGGTACATACACTACAGGATACATATATAGACATGACTATAGTAGGGATTAGATTGCGAGCCCAATATTCTCAAGACCATATTCTCTGTACAGCGCTGTGGAAGAGGTCAGCGCTATATAAATACTAAACATCCTTTTCACTTCAGGTCTTTAAATACAGCTCACACAGGATGAAAACAGAACAGGCATAATGGCCCTTAATACAGTCATGTCATGACTCTTTGACCTTTGCCCGACATACTTTGGTTCTCTTTCTTAGACTGACCTTTGCAAAGCTAATAAAATAGTATTGATGTAAAAGATAATGTCACTGCAGACCTGCGAGTTTAGCTGCAGCATGTGACTAGATTTGAAGGTCCACTACTAAAAAAAAAAAAAAGTCTGTTTTGTACCCTTGTTTCTGGCTCAGCAATTTGTACAAGTCTTTTTTGGATTCTCAAATGCCATTAAGGTTTTCACCGAGTCTTACCGTAACTATTAACTTGTTCAAACCTTCAGAATTCTGTAGTTTAGTAATTAAACAGCTCCCAGATCTACTACTGAGTTCAGGCTTTTACGGCCCAAAGCATGTTGAGACTTGAGTATATGGAGAATAGTGGGTGGCTCCCTACGAGCCAGAGCCGAGCAAGTCCACCTAGAGACCAATAAATAAAAAAAAAAAAAAAATTAAAAATTCCAGGTACATAGTTCGATTTAAAGGACAACTAAACCTAAAGGGATATGGAGGCTGCCATACTTCTTCCCTTTTGAAGGATACCCGAAGTGACATGTGACAGGATGAGATAGACATGTGTTTGTACAGTGCCTAGCACACAACTATGCTGTGTTCCCCTCTGTCTGAAAAAGTGTTAAATATCAGGTATTTAAGTGGCTGACTCAGTCAGGAAGTGACTACAGTGTGACCCTCACTGATAAGACATTCCCCTTTTTATCTCCTTGCTCTCAGAAGCCATTTTCTGCTAGGAAAGTGTTTTATAGTTGGCATTTCTTATCAGTGAGGGTCACACTGTAGTCACCTACTGTCTGAGTCAGGACTGAGTCAGCCACTTACATACCTGATATTTAACCCTTTCAGACAGAAAAAAAAAAAAAGGAACACGGCATAGTTATTTGGGTGCTAGGCACTGTACATAAACATGTCTATCTCACGTCACTTCGGGTATCCTTCAAATACTAGTTACCTGGCTGTCTTGTTGATCATCTGCGATCGACAGGCCAAGAGAGACAAGAGGTACAAGCAGGGGCGTAGCAATAGGGGTTGCAGCGGTAGCGACCGCATCGGGGCCCTTGGGCCAGAGGGGCCCCGAAGGGCCCTCCCTCAACTGCAGTATTAGCTTTCTATTGGTCCTGTGCTCATAATAATCATTTCTATAGATACATTGAATAGTGGTAATCATTAACAAACTGTTCCCCATCCTTTTCTTGCACCTCAGACACTGTGGTTGCCATTGGCAGGTTTTGGTGCGCCATATCCATTGTTATGTATAGATTGCTTGGGGGGCCCCATGTAAAACTTGCATCGGGGCCCACAGCTCCTTAGCTACGCCACTGGGTACAAGGGGGACATAATTGGGGGAAGGACCACCACAGGACATCCCTGCACCATGGATGCACCAGGGTTAGCATCTTTCCCTGGTTATGGTCCTCCAGCCCTAGGTGCATCTTATGGTCAGGAGAGTCTTATAGTCCAAAAAAATTATAATAAATGAGAATCCAGTTGCACTGTCCTCTCGGGTTGGCCTAATACCAAGTTCCAAACCGGTAGCAATAAATTTGCCTTGGCATTGCACTGACATTGCCCAATAGGCAGTAAGATAAGCAAGACACTTGTGCAAGTGAGTTTTGCATATTTTGCCTGGAGTCGCACTTTAATCTGCACAAAACGTTCTTCCTGTGCTTAAGTGGCCAACACTTGAACAAAACACAGCCGCTCTACCAGGAAGTCTCCGAGGAGGAGGCTGTTGGATATCAGCCCTGATGGTGGTAACTCTGCCAAAGCTGTAATTCAGTTAGACGGACCCTGCTGCTGATAAACTACATTATGATTTAAATGTTGTCAACACATCCAGCAATTAAACCCCGCGTTCCCTAGAATGACCGCTAAGCTGTACAATGCAGGAAAAACAAGTGATGCGCGTTTGTTATTTTAGCTACAGGTTTTAGACATAATCCGTTACAAATTGCTGTTTAATGATCTAAATCTCCAGGAAGGGAATAATTCAGCGCTGAATGAAAATGCCACCTTTGTTTCCAGAAAAAACAAACTGCTATGGTATAGATCAGACAGTCATTTTATTTTTTAATTTAAGGTTATTGAAAATGAACTTTACATTTCAGCTTTGAGCCTGCTGGGCATGTCCTGAAGGATACCTTAGCTTTGGGGGTGGTGGGGTGGAAGAGGAACAGGCATGTGTAGCCAGCAGATTTAATATAGGTGCAAACATATACAAATAAGTGGTAACTTTTTTCCAGAGTAAAATGAGCCATAAATTACTTTTCTCCTATGTTGCTGTCACTTACAGTAGGTAGTCTGACAGAAGCAACAGGTTTTGGACTAGTCTATCTGTTCATAGGGGATTCTCAGGGATTTTCAAAACCACTTAGTGAATGGCAGTTGCTCTGTCCAACTGCCAAAAAACTAACGAACAGGGAAGCTGGCCAGCATCATTGTTTTATTCTTTATAAAAATCCCTAAAAAAGGATTTAAAGTCTTGCTGAGAATCTCCTATGACGAGATGGACTAGTCCAAAACCTGTCAGTTCTGTCAGATTTGTACTACCTACTCTGTAAGTGACAGCAACATAGGAGAAAAGTAATTTATGGCTCATTTTACTCTGGGGGGAAAACGGGAAAGGGGGGTACTCATGTTTGCACTGATTTTAAATTTTACAATTTTTCACCAGTGCCCCTTTAAGTACTTTTGCCCATATGAAGTCCTAAATATGATCACCGTTCCAGGTGTTACTCTGGCCAATCCTCCATTATACAACAGCTAATGAATTTGGTACACAGGTGTCAAGTTTGCTGTGACATTGCAAAGCATGATGGGAACAGTACCACAGTGGATCCTTGGATGGTTCAGACGGACGACTGCCGGTGGCTGTGCACAGCCTTTACCGCCTCAATCCACCACATCCCGCATGGAGATGAACTGCTGCATACATCTCAATGTGTTTACCGTCCTTTGCCCATGTTCACACAGCAGTCAATTGGGCTTTGAGACACTGTGTAGCATGTAGAGTCAGCTTCATTCGCAGTTCTGTGTCCCCCTTGGGGCTCAAAAAGCACTACAGAAAAGATATGCTGGGAACAGATGCCAGTAGTAGAAAAAAGGTTTTGCATCAGCTTAACGGGCCACCGGCAGCCAGCCATGTAAACCAGCCCTGAGTGCAGCAGCTCCCCCCACAGGTCAGTGTTGGAACCAACAGCAGCTAAATTCAGTCCAAGACCAGGGCTGCTAACAATTTCCCTCATTCCTCTATTTTGACTGTTTGCTCACCAGAACGCATTCACGGTTTTATTTTACATAAGCAAACCAAAGATTTATAATGCAGGTGATGAGTAATAGTTTAGCTGAGGGAGGAGATTCTGAAGAAGCACTGCTGTGATTTGCTCCAAAAAGAATATAAAGAAAAAAAAAATTAGGGTCATGCATGGTAGAGGGAAAAGAGCATCATTTTATGCATACAAATCTCCATGGTGAGGTGGGGGTGGGATAGGCAGGTTTCTATCACCCGAGTCAGGAAAGGAAGCAAATCCAGCAGAGCCAACTAGTAAGGTTACCAGCAGCTAAAAAGCTTTGAAAGGCTACATTTCAAAAATCTCCTTGGGTCAGTAGATATACTCAGTAGTGTGCGAATTACTATGGTGCACAAGAGCCAGTCATTGCAATTCAAGATCTAACCGGAAACGTTTATCCACTGGGAAACTTAAGAGGTGGGTGAAAACTATTTTCAAAGATGAACCGGCTTCCTGTGATCTAGGCTTTAATCTCCACCACCTATGCAGCGCTATCCACAGCTCACGGTTCCCAGCAAGGCTATGTTTCCCTCCACCCCAGACCAACACTATCCCCAGCCAGGCCATAGCTTCCTCTATCATGCCCCCTCCCACCCCCAACAAGCAGTGTCCCCAGCCAGGCTAGGTTTCCCACCCCACACCACTGTCTGCAGCCAGGCCATGAACAGCTTCCCCCCCTCCCCCCCTCCCCCCCCCCCTGCACTGTCCAGTGTTCTCACCAGCTTATTTTAGCCTGGTGCTCCAACCGGCACTTGGCCGTCATCGGTTCACCTCCCCCTGTGCTGTAAGCAGAGTTGCTCACAGATTCTCCAGCCCTGCATTCTCTCATCTCCCCACCAGACTACTATTTCAAGGCACCAGGCTGGAAAAAAAAATTCTGGCGAGAACACTGCTGTCCCCAGCCAGGCCATTCCCCCTCAAACACCACATCCAGCCCGGCCAAGCACCCCCACCCTGCCCAGGTCTTGTCTCAAGTATACATGGTAAAGTATTTGTACCAAGTCAATTGCTTATCGAGAGGCTGCGATTCCTTCAGAAACGTATATTGATTTGGAGGAGAAATAGAAGCTTCAGCATCAAATCTCATCTCAACACCGCACGATCAATTCGTAAAAAGTTGTGGAATATGGGGGGGGAGGGGGGGGGGTTGTTGATGGACGGAACTAACATTACTATTCACACTCATATGGGAGAACTTGTCAGAAAAAGTGAAGAAAAAAACCTGCTGATTTATTCATAAATATTAGATCAATTATTTATCAGGAGAAATCATCGCTTATTAAAATTCAGATTTCAAATGTAACAAGGTTTCTGCTATAATGATACATAGTTGGATCTGATTGTATTTGCATTGAAGCTGGAGAGATATGGTTGGGGGGGGGGGGGGGGGTAACATAAAATGATTGAATGGGGGAGGGGAGAGGAAATGGAGATGTATTGCCTTCAATTAAAGATGCATCGCGGAGACAAGTCAAGGTTTATTCTCCAATATAGGAGACGATACCGTATAATAGTGCACAGCATTAGTGATACAGATGTGTTTTGATAAGTTTGTTAAAAGGAAAATCTTTAGCCTTTTTGATGCAAGTGAGAATGTGATCCGCTAGAAGCACAACCGTCAGTATTTAGAAGAAGCTTTGTAGGCAGACAGCGCTGTTTAAAGGACTACTATAGCGGCTTGCTGACACTCGTACCCCTAAAGCCATTTGTGGAACGGCAGGCGTAGAAAAAAAAATCAAAGCCAATGTCCAAGCAGAAACAAGACTTCAAATAGGAGATGCGCTGTACATCTTGTCAACATTAAATGCCTGTTTTGGCCTTGAAAAAGGTCTTCATTTTTATCAAGTTATCCCCAAATGTCTCAATTGTCCTCTGACCCAAAACTCCAGACATGGTTAATATAAACTAAAGTTGTGTCAAGCTTGATATTGTAGAGCAAAGCATGATGGGAGCCCAGTGTCTGGAGAGCAGTGCCAGTTAAAGCAGACCTGAACTCAGAACTTCCTCTCTGCTCTAAAATATACGCAACAGCATAACCTTTAAATGACAACTGAAGTGAGAAAAATGCGCCATATTATTCCTTTCCTATTAAAAGGATACCAGTTACGTGGCATCCTGCTGCATGCTGGTTCAGGGTCTATGGCTAAAAGTATTAGAGACAGGATCAGCATGCTAGTCAGGCAACTGGTAGATAAACATGGCAGCCTCCATATACCTCTCACTTCAGTTGTCCTTTAAAGAAAAAAAAAAGAAAAAAAAAAAAAAAACACGTCTATGTTACAGCTGATACAAATCCTGAAATAAATCTGCAGTGTGTCTTAGGCATAGGGTTAACATCCAGTGTTTACAAATTAGCTGCTCTGCTGTGGCAGCCTGCTGACAGATCAAACACTTGTGATTCATCACAGATGAGGGGATTTAGACAGGCTAAACTAAATACATACATGGTGCATGTCTCTAGGTTTTCTTTCTGCCCAAGAGTTCAGGTCTATTTTAAGGGCTTTTGAAAATAAAACCCCAATAATCTATCATGATAAGATTGACTAGTCCAAAACCTGTGAGCGGTTAGATTTATAACCTACTGTAAGTGACAGCGACATAGGAAAAATGCATCTCTGCAACAAATATACATTTTATACATATTAAACCTTACAGTTTGTGGTCCTTTAACCTTAGCGGTAACCCAGAGTCAGGCTCGGGCTAGAAAGCCACAGCTCCAAGTGGTAATACCGAATTGAATCCATCGGAGCTGTGGAATGTGCCGGGCTGCTGTACTCTAGCAGTATGATTTTTAGGATCTAAAAGCTTGAGGAAAAAAAAAATTGCACCGCTTTTGGAAAATTTGGAATTAATCATACCGCCAGGGGTGTTAAAGAGAACCCGAGGTGGGTTTGAAGATTATTATCTGCATACAGAGGCTGGATCTGCCTATACAGCCCAGCCTCTGTTGCTATCCCAAACCCCCCTAAGGTCCCCCTGCACTCTGCAATCCCTCATAAATCCCAGCCACGCTGCTGACAAACAGCTTGTCAGAGCTGGCTGTGTTTATCTCTATAGTGTCAGTCTGCTGCTCTCCCCGCCTCCTGCAGAACTCCAGTCCCCGCCTGCATCCCTTCCCTCCCTGCTGATTGGAGGGAAGGGACGGGGCAGGGACCGGAGCTATGCAGGAGGCGGGGGAGCAGCTGAGACTGACACTACAGATGTAAACACAGCCTCACAGCATGGCTGTGATTTATGAGGGATTGCAGAGTGCAGGGGGACCTTAGGGGGGTTTGGGATAGCAACAGAGGCTGGGCTGTATAGGCAGATCCAGCCTCTGTATGCAGATAACATTCTTTAAACACACCTCGGGTTCTCTTTAAGACAAAAATGTAGATACAAGTAGGAAGTAGCACTTGATCACACATGTGAGCACCCAGTTAGGCCCTTATCAGCAGGGCAGCTAGTAGGAGATGTGTCCATGGTGTCAATGGCTCTCGTGAATCCACCAGATGCTTGTAGAGATGTAATTATTTGGGTAGAGTCTGAGAAGAGACATCTGCCCATTACATGAATATCTGGGTTAGTAGCTACCCAATAGAACTTACATGAGGCAGAGGCCTGCACGGGTCTAATTTTTCAGACCCACAGCCCGCTACCAGCTTTCTGGTGAATCTGGTAAGGCACTTGACAAAAATCAAAACAGGTACCTGAACCAGACATGCATTTCGGGTAACCCGTGGGTACCAGATGCGATGCAGGCCTCTAACATGAGGCCACAGACTGGTTCCTGAATAATGCAACAGAATGGCAGCAACTGTAACCATACCAGACAGCACTTGTTGCCCAGCAGCAAGTGTGCAGTCCAGCCAATCATGTGAAAGAGGCCACAATGTAGCTAAGCAGCAAGTGTGCAGTGGAGCCAATCATGTGAAAGGCGCCACAATGCAGCTCAGCAGCATGTGTGCAGTCCTGCCAATCATGTTAATTGGGCCTCAGCGAAAACAAACACATCACTTTTGTTAGCAATCAGAAGAGATTCATTGCAACAAATGTAACCTACATACACATGAGTGCTTGTGAACACATACACTGGTTAATGTAGAAATTTGTAAGGCGCTGCAGTGTAGTTGAGCAACGTGTGCAGTCCTGCCAATCATGTGAAAGAGGCCACAACGTAGCTGAGCAGCAAGTGTGCAGTCCAGCCAATCATGTGAAAGAGGCCACAATGTAGCTGAGCAGCAAGTGTGCAGTGGAGTCAATCACGTGAAAGGCGCCACAATGCAGCTCAGCGGCAAGTGGGCAGTCCAGCCAATCATGTGAATTGGGCCTCAGTGAAAACACAAACACGTCACTTTTCTTAGAAGAGACGCATTGCAACAAATGTAACCTACATACATGTGTGCTTGTGAACACGTACAGGGGTTAAATGTAGAAATGAGAAGTTTTAGCAGTGTTACAGCTTGGCAGGGCTGCATACAAGCAGAGAAATGTTAATTACATTTTTGGCAAGACTTATCCTGTTCACAAGCTTCATATTCTCACATACACTGTAAAAGTATAGCTTCAGAGATTCATTAGAAGTGTCAAACGTCACAAAATTTTTCAAAATATCCTTAAAGAAAAAAGAAATTCTATATACAGCAATGTAATGTGCGATATCTCAATGTGCTTTACTGCAGTGTGCTACATGGTGGTCAGCAAGTATTCTGGGCTTTTCTTTATTGTGCCAATCTCTACTGGTAAATGGTTAGGGAATGTGCATGCATGTGCATGAGATCACTTTTTTGTTGGATCTTAACATATTAATAAATCTGAAAAAAAAAAAAAAAAAAAAATCATAAGTAGATAAATACTTGCTCTACGCACATAACAGATGTATTGCACTGTCCACGTTTTGATTTCAGTGAGTTCTAGTAAATAAAGCTACTTCTGTTTGTCAGTTTCCATTTTGGAATCGAGGTCTGAAGCCAATCCTGTCGTCATTTCCTCCCTTACTCTGTTTCCTCTCCGGTTTCTGATTTAGTATGCTTGCCCATCCACCTCCCAGCTTTCAGACACTCCCACACAGCTCTGCAGTAACAAGTGCATCACCACAAATTATTGTACGACTTTGCAGACCTGGTTTATTTGTATGGATCAAATTTCAGCTTAGAGGAAAAGTGGTGTGGGAGAGGAAAATGGGAGTTAGGGCTCGTTTCCACTATCGCGAATCCGCATGCGACCAACGCATGCGGATTCGCACAAGTAATGCAAGTGGATGGGCCTGTTTCCACTGTAGCGTTGAGGTGCGTTTTTTCAGCGGTGAAAAAACGCACAAAAGAGCCGCAGAATTCGCCTGCGAGTGGAATGCATGCGAATCACCGCTAATGTATTTAATAGGGAAATCGCCTGCGGCTTTGGTATGCGAATTTTCATGCGAATTCGCATGGAAATCAATGTAAATGCACACCGGCACTGCCATGGTTAAATTTGCATACAGCGTCATTCATGCGAATTTGCATGAAAATTTGCATACACACGCATGTGAAATTCGCACCCGCATGCCAATTTTTACTGCACCATTTCGCAACGCAATAGTGGAAACGAGCCCTTAAAGAAACTTCAGACAATCAGGCTAGATTAGTTACATCTGAGGGTGAAAGGGGAGGAAAGTAAAGAAGAAGAAAAAAAAAAAAAAAAAAAAAAAAGCATGCACTAAAATTTTTTACGCCAGTTGTACCAAATAAGAGCCAGGGGACCTGGTAAATGGTATTCTATTGAGAAGAAAATTAAGAGTGATTTTTATGAGTTGATTGCCTGGTTAGCATCCTTATTACTAGTTTACCAGATAGAGTAAATGTTGGGCATAAAATCCAAAATCAATTCTTTAAGGCCACCCTTTTCTTGCCGTCACCCCGGGTGGCTCCTGTCCCCCGCAGTTCAGCCCAAAAGCCTGACCGAGTTGCGCATGTGTGGCCCGGCGTGCTCCGTCGTACTCCCGTGTGTGGGGGTTTTCTGCACTTGCACAGTACTACTGAGAGGCATTTCTCAGGTTCCATATTACTAACAGTACATATTACTAAAGCCAATAAAACTCCAGGACCAGACGGCATACCTGCCGAATGGTACGCTAAAAATAAACCACTGGTGGCTCCGTATCTTACTCAGCTGTTTAGGCATGTGTTCGAAACCGGATCTCTCCCTGACTCTATGCATGAGGCCCTGATTACTCTGATCTTAAAGCCTGGCAAGAACCCATTTGCGTGTGACTCATATCGACCGATATCATTGATAAATACAGACATTAAAGTCCTCACAAAAATTCTGGCCAATAGGCTAAACCGCCATATAGATACAATTATACACCCCGATCAGACAGGTTTTATTCCTGGACGTAACACCAGACTAAACATTCGTAGGCTCCTCTCCAATATACAATACCCTCATTGTAATACAGGCAAAAGAGTAATCCTATCATTGGACGCAAACAAAGCCTTCGACTCCATCGAATGGCCGTATGTCCTCGCAGTGCTGGAGAGATTCGGTTTCGGACCCAATTTCAGGAAATGGTTCAGTATCCTATATAATGCTCCCCGTGCCAGACTTAGAGTCAATTCCATTATATCACATAGCTTCAAAATTGCCCGTGGCACCCGACAGGGCTGTCCACTTTCCCCTTTACTGTTTGCAGTCGCCGTGGAGCCCATTGCCCAATCCATCAGAGAATCCCACTTAATCCAAGGACTTAGGGTCAGCAAGGTAGAGGAACGTATTTCTATGTATGCGGACGACATGCTCGTCTATCTCGCAGACCCCGACCCCTCCCTTGAAGCAGTTTTGGAAATATTTGATAAATTTAGCTCCTTTTCTGGCCTAACAATTAATTGGGCCAAATCGGTGCTTTTTCCTCTGGACGACTTTGACCCTTTAATAATTTCCCCCAAGTCCTCTTTACAAGTAGTGAACAACTTTAAATACTTGGGTATATGGATCCAACGCTCCCTTAAAGGGAACCAGAGATGAACGTTTCACACAAAATAAACATATCAGTCGATAGCTTGTAAAGAATAAATGCTCTACCTGATAATTTTGCCGCTCTGGTGTGCCTTTTTGAGTGTTTTTTATCCATTATTGCTCCAGGAAATATCCAATATGGCCGCCGGCTCATATCTCTACTGCTTCCAGGTTATAAACTGTCCTGGATGTGCTGTCTAGGCTATATGAGACTATGCTGCTATCTAGGCTAAATGCAGCCTTTCATCTATGTGCTTTCATTTTGTATTATGTGCTGTAGGAAGTCTCTCTCATAGGAATGAAACTGCAGTCATCATCAGTATCTATGCAGACAGAGTGCACACAGAGCACACAGGGATCATATTACAGCCACAGAGCTTCTCTGTCAGCAAGAGCAGCCCCTCCCAGTCATCACAGCTCTCAGTATGCAAAGCAGAAGATCTAAGCCAGGAGGGGGAAGGCTTGTGCTTGAAAAAACTTCACAGAAGAGTGACTCAGCTATAATGATTCCAGGTCAAACCTCGACTGAATAGTCGGTGGATTCTTATCACAGCTGCTAATAGACTAATTAAGCAGATAACAATGAAACTAAAAGCAGGGTAGGTGTTTACTGTCATGTTCCCACTGATAAATGTAATAAAATACATGAGGGTGCTTCATCTCTGGTTCTCTTTAATAAATTCCTTGAATGTAACTTGTACCCAGTCCTGGACTCCATTGAACTTAAACTAAAGAGCTGGAATACATTACCTCTTAATGTCTGTGGCAGAGCATGCATAATTAAGATGATTGTTGCGCCTAAGATCTTATATATCCTGCAGATGGCTCCAACCTGGATACCTAGAGATACATTCCGCCGCATTGACTCGCTGCTTATTTCATTCCTCTGGGCAAATTCAGCACCCAGAATATCCCTGGCTGCCTTGCAACTCCCCACCTCCAGTGGCGGGTTAGCATTGCCCAATTTCTTTTTATATTTCTTAGCAGCCCAACTGGTGCCGATTAGCTACTGGTTGAGCGCACACAGGCGAGACTCCTCGCTAGCACTGGAGGCGGACATCGCGACATCCTATGAATCCTTATGTGGAGCCATTTACAGATATGAAGTTCCTAATGAAGGCATGGGTACATCGGTCATATATAACACAATTAAAGTTTACAAGGCCGTGCGCAAACATCTGGGAGAGACGGGCACCCCTGTATCACCTAGTTCCCCCTTATGGGCTAACAAAAATCTCCCCGAACTGATCTCGATCCCCGATCCCAAATTCTGGTCCCGATACAATATCAAATATTTACACCAAGTATACTCAGACGGGAAATTTAAAGATTTCCTGCAATTCCGTGAGGAATTTGGCATTCCTAGGCACTCAGTTCAGATACTTCCAGCTCAGACATGCACTGAGGGCTCAGATTGGGTTATCTAATGTAGCTTTAAATCCTAGCGCTCTGGAGAAATTACTCCTCCAGAACGACAAAACAAAACAGATCTCTAAGTACTATGGTTTCCTTCTGACCCACCAGTGCTCCACTAAACTTGGCTCTATAAAAGAAAAATGGTCTAGCTCCACAGAGGGTATGACAGAGAATGACTGGGCTGACTTCCTTGATACTTATTACAAAACAACAATTGCAGCATATGATAAATTAATAGGATTGAAGTGGCTTCACCAAGTCTATTTATCACCGGCTCGTTTACATAAGATGGGCCCACCGCATGATGACCGATGCTTTAAATGCGGCCAAGCTCATGCCGACTTTTTACATTGTGTGTGGACATGCCCGCAAATCAGGCAATACTGGAAATCAGTAACTCACTTCTTAAGAGACTCCCTGGGCCTCCCAGATGTTTGCTCAAGTAAGGCCTGTCTCCTTGGTATACTACACGATATTTCATGTAACAGTGGGAAAAGAACACTTATCAGAATTTTACTCTTTTATGTTAGGAAAAGTATTGTTCTTAAGTGGAAGTCTGATACCCCCCCTAGTCTTACCGACTGGAAGAGACTAGTTAACTTAACACTCCCTCTTTACAAGCTGACATATCAGTCTAGAAATCAACCTAATAAGTTCTCCAAGGTCTGGTCGCTGTGGGTGGACTCTATGGAGACTAATCCCAAACCTTGATGTTAACATCTCTGTTCAAGATTTGGTGGTTTGAATTACCTAGCTAAGCAAGTCTGCTTATCCTCTCCATGCCATGGTACTCCCGTTATACTCGCTTTGAACCAGTCTCAGCTGCACCTGAGATTATTTGATGCCACTGTATATACTTACCTGCTGTAAAGATGTTTCTTCATTATCTGCATATTCGCTGCTGATACCTTATTTACCCTAGACTGCACTGTGATGGAATGATTTCTTTTTTTTTTTTTTTTTTTTTTTTTTTTTAGCTCTCTTTCAGAGCTTGTTGTTTTAAAAACTCAATAAAAATGCTCTTTTAAAAAAAAAACAGTACATATTACTGAAACAGCTTAGTTGCACAAATAAGAATTTTTTATAAAAAATAACCTTACAGGTTTATTTTTGGTGTGCAAAGCTATGCTATCTGGTCCACTCTAAAAATTAGCACACACAAAAAAAAAAAAAAAATTTTTTTTTTAATATTTCAATCCCCAAGCAAAGGGTTAAGTGTTTTATTTTTATTACCACCATTTAAAATAGTCTGTCTTTTCCTCTTTTAATTGGTGTGAATGCCAGTAGGGAAATAGACAAGATAATATTCATATTCTTAACATAAATAAGCGGCCTATCTAAGCAAGCATCCCCATCTAGCATCAACCACTCGCAGCCACCAGAGATTTCATGCAAATTATTTTTCCTGGGGCAAACTTAGCACGGGCAGATGAACCTTAACTAAATTATGGAAGTACAGCGTGTAGTTACCCTGCAAAGAAAAATCTTTCCAAAGACGCTTTAAACTTTTGTTTGTTAGAATGATGTTACAAGGACAGCGTAAAAAGTTTAGCAATTCATCACGGAACTAGGATTATATAAGAAGATTTTCCAACAAACCATGTTGAAGATAAATTTTGCTCAATACAATCATTTCGGGCTGGAACTTTGTAGCCTGTTAAAGAGAATCTGTATTGTTAAAAATCGCACAAAAGTAAACATACCAGTGCGTTAGGGGACATTACCCTCTGACACAATTTCGCCGCTCCCCGCCGCATTAAAAGTGGTTAAAAACAGTTTTAAAAAGTTTGTTTATAAACAAAATGGCCACCAAAACAGGAAGTAGGTTGATGTACAGTATGTCCACACATAGAAAATACATTCATACACAAGCAGGCTGTATACAGCCTTCCTTTTGAATCTCAAGAGATCATTTGTGTGTTTCTTTCCCCCTGCAGCTATCTTCCACTGAAGTGTCAGGCTGTTTCTTCCTGCAGAGTGCAGACAGCTCTGCCTGTATGCAATTCCTCAGTATGTGAAAGCCCAGCCAGCTCAGAAGAGGGTTAATCCAGCTTGTAAAAGATGAGAGAAGAGAGAAGCTGCCCTAATCTAAATAATACACAGGCAGTGTGCAGAGAGGGGCCTGGAGAGGGGGAGATTCATCACAGAACCACAACACTGAAGATCTTGGCAGCCTTCCAGACACAGGCCTGACAAGTCTGACAGGGGAAAGATACATTGATTTATTACAGAGACTGTGATAGCAGAAAGTGCTGCAGTAAGCCAGAACACATTAGAATAGCTTTTGGAACTTGTAGGATGATAAAAAACAGGATGCATTTTTTTGTTACGGAGTCTCTTTAAGCACTTCATGACATAGAAATTTGTGGGAATGGAGGGCCCAAAGTTTTAGTTTTCTATTACCTTCTTACCTCTTAATATTCTCTTACCTCTCCAGAAGATACAGCACCAGTTCAACTAGAAACATTTTTTTCTTCAAAACCCAGACAATGCGTTTCACAGTTAATAGGCCTTTTCCTCAGGTCAATACACTGTGCAGAGTACAGACGCCTCTAAAAAATTTCCAGTTGAACTGGTGTCCTATCTTCTGGAGTAGGAAGAATAACTCCCTTAATGATTTTTATGTCAATAGAAATTAGTTGATATTCTGGGCACCTCCATCCCCACAAATTTCTAGTCAGACCTTTGAAAGTTTTATAGTTTCGCACAAAACTATACCTAGGAGAGAGTGTCCATTAAGCATCTGGCAGGACCTGGAAAGCTGAGTGAGGACTATTTATTCCATGCAAGCCTATACAGTTGTTGCAGGGATCTGCAACCCAGCCTTGCGAGTATAAAAGTTATATACTTAAAATTATAAAATTATCCCTAAACTAATGGTACTGGATCCCAATGGCGCTGGATCCCCTCTGCTGAAGACTGGAAAGCCTCTTTAGGATCAAGCACTGAGGTAAGTACCCCCAGGTGCACTCCCCCCCCCCCCCCCCCCTCTCCCTTCAGATACACTTTAAAGAGCCTGTTCAGGTGGCCATTGAGCTTCTGGCCACCTAGGTGTTCCAGCAAAACCTGATCAGGTCCACTCCACTGTGCAGGCAGCTCACGTCTGCATCAGAGCAGCCCTGATTGGGCTCAATTTATGGCACCCAAGGGGAAGCGGATAATGCACCTGTGCAAGGCTCCTGACAGATTTTTGGGGAGTCAGCGCTGGATCCCCTCTGCTGAAGACTGGGGATCAAACACTGAGGAAAGCACCCCCAGGTGCACTTTTCCCCCCCTTCAGACACTTTAAAGAGCCTATTCAGTCAAAAAAGGGGGCCCATGCACGATCAGTGTGCCGTGGAATGCAAGATGGAACGTAGAGTCTGGGAAAAAGTGCAATGAAAGCCTATAAAAAAACCGGACCGTCCGTTCTCATCTGCACAAGTGTGGCCCGAGCCTAAACGTTAATACAGGGAGGAATCAGGGCAGGTCTGAATGAGATGGGAGTGAACAGGTTACAAAGAACAGGTGGTTAGAGGAGGAGATTACTTAGGGACAAAAGCAAGTACGATAACTGTATGGGCAATACAGGTGAGGGATCAGCTTCAAAATGGTAAGCATTTAGCAGGAACAGAGCAGCACAAAGCAGATTTGTATCCAAACTGAATCAGTTTATTTGGCAGCAGGCTCACAAACCGTTAGCAGTTCAGTCATACAGTAACTCCAAAGGTAAGGCCAACTCAAGCCGGGTGCTTACTTTCAGCACTGAGCAACACAAATCAGTCCAAGCACATGCAGTCACCTGCAGCAGCTTCTCAAGAGAGTTACTTCCAGGAAACCGGTTCCTTTTCCATGAAGACTGACAGAACATGCTGGACACCTCACACCTCTTTCTCTCCAGAGACTTATTAGCTCTATTTTTAACCCTTTGTGGACTAGACCGGCAGAAGCCCACAAAATCATCCAACCAGGACTCTGCGACCGATGCACTCACGCTGCTCTACATCTGGTCAGCTCCGGACCCCATCTCAAGGCTTTAACCTGCCTAGCGTTCTGGACGAGCTGAGGTCGTCCAAAGAAAACTTGCTAGAAATGTTCTGGACGAGCTCAGCTCGTCCTGCACTTTCCCCTCTCACGCTGTGATCAGCAGTGCTGCAGCAGCCTCTGCAGGCTGCTGTATGCTTCTCCCTAGGGAGAGAATGTGCTAGGGTGGGGGGGATCCCCTTCTGTGCGGTGGTATTTTGGGCTGGGGATCCCCCTCTGTGCGGCGTGCGGGTGGCCTCTACCCATCCTCGCTTCCCCCCCTTTGCCTGTCTAAGCCCTTTGAGCAAATAGACCTACTCAACCAGGGGCCCTCTCCAGCGCAACACTTCTTCCTCCATCGCAAAGTCCCATCTCTTCAGTTACATTACAAGGCTTAGTGACGTCACCAAGTCTTGTAATGTAACTAAAGAGACGGTACTTCCGCGATGGAGGAAGCAGTGCTGCACTGGAGAGGGCCCCTGGGTGAGTAGTTCTATTTGCTCAAAGGGCTTAGAGAGGGAAGGGGGGGAGCGAGGATGGGAGGGATGGGTAGAGGCCACCCACACGCCGCACAGAAGGGGGTACCCCCAGCCCAAAATTGAGGATCGGGGGGGGGGGGGAGATCAGGAGAGGGGACATCTGGCACCCTATACTCCTGGCTACACCTACCTCCCTATAACTGGCTACACCTGGCACCCTATATACCTGGCTACCCTGACATCTGGCGACACCTGGCTACCCTGACATCCACGTGGACCTAGAGGGGGAATAGTATTTAATGCCGCTGGGAACTTGTGCAGCAGGATAAGCCATATACCGCCTGTATCCTGCGGTGAGATCACAGGGATGCCTTTGCCAGCCACTTTATCACTCAGGATAGAACACACTTTTCCACTTTAAACATATGATTGCTATACACTCCTACCCAGAGTCCCATTCATGTAAAGACAGAGCTGTGAATGGATAACTCATGTTCCGAAAGCCTGCAATGGTCTAAATTATTCCCATTTCATAGAGATCTCCGTTTCCTTGCCCTGACCTCTGTGTCAAAGTGTCTAACAGTGCAAGAAGATGCACCTTCCTCCAGCAACTTCCACAAGGCAGCACCTTGAGATGCCCATGCTGCTGACGCTGTGCTTCTGCTAAACGCATTTCCAAAATTCCAACTTCTAGCTTGTTAAACGTCTCAAGTTTGTTGTTGGATTTCACATTAGCACTTGGGTGCGCTTCTCGCGGAGGAGATCCGTGCGCCCTTCAGACGCGTCCTTCTGGATTCTTGGCCTGTTTTCTTCTTTCAGGCTATCAGCCTGCCACGGAGTTACTCAAGCAGGCAGTAATGCTAGAAACAGGCAGAAGGAGGGAGAGGAGTGGAGATGCCCTTCTCTCAGCTCATCAAATATACAAAGTGAAGGCCGAGAATGGGGAGGGGGGGGGGGGGGGTACATTAATTATTGAGACGCAGGGAAAACAAAATAACCAACAGCAAAAAACAGCTGCCACTTCTAAAATGCTACACCAAACAGACAGAATAATAAGAGAAGCAAGAAGGCGTGCAAAACGCTTTACAGAAGATTTCATAGATTTTAAACTTGCGATTGGGAGTCTTTTTTTTTTTTTTTTTTATTTGCCACAAAAAAAAAAAAAAAAAGTGTACAAAAATATTCGTCATACATTTGCTATACTGTCCGAGACAATTAAACCACACCTATGAGGTTTGCACCAGGCACATTTGAATTCTTAAAGGGAACCTGAACTGAGTAAAATAGACTACACATGAGCCAAGTATGACGTGTTTAGGTTTATTTTGACTTAATTTTCAGTTCAGGTTCGCTTTAAAGAGAACCTGATCTGAAAATTAAAAAAAAAGTAAAAATAAACACGTCACACACCTCCTGTGTAGTCTACTCATCAAATCTTTCTCCTCTCCTGCGTCCCATTTGTCCACTATGATCAATGGAATTCTCCATCCTCCATTTTGAAAATGGCCAATACCCCATAACAGCTTCCCGTTCAGCACACTTAAAATTGTAATATCACCCACTTGAGCCATAGGGAAACATGGACATGGACATTACCTTGCACATTCAGTTGTAACTGACAGCAACTGGTATATTTCAGTTCAGTGTATGCATTGCCTGCCGTCCTTGCAGTCTCCAGACACTCCCACTTTCTATTGCAGAGCTGGGTGGATTGTCTCAGCATGAGAAATATTGGCCAGAGAGGAACAGAAGCGTGGGAGGGGAAAACAGGAGATAGAGGCTTCAGCTAATCAGGCTGCATTAGTGAAGTAGGAGGGGAAATGAAGCAAAAAAAAAAAAAATTTCCTTTGTGCGGCAATGTACCAAATAAGAGTCAGGTAAACTGGGGAATGATCACTTAACAGAAAAAGTGATTTTTAACTTGGACTGCCTGGTTAGCATCCCTACTGTTTACTGGATAAAAATTATTGATTTTATGCCGGACAGTTCCACTATTATTCAATTTTTCTTTAGCTGCATAAAGAATACATGTGGATTAAAGTGTTACTTTTTTGCCTGGAGTTTTACTTTAATGACTGCTGCAAAACTGCTCCAGCACCATGACTCATCGGCATTACTGAGTAACACCACCAGCCTTTTGATTCCAGTTGAAGGTGTTGTAGTTATTAAAAAAGCACTTGTGTGTTTAATCTCATGGCGCGGGTTAAAAAGGATGATCAATTAATATCCACGCATCTTTTCTGAATCTGACAATTTCATGAGCCTGTCGGGCTGTAATCTTCTGCTGATGGATGTCGGATAAAATAGGAAACGTCTAGACACACTGGTCGACTTCATGCACCAATAGCAGAAAGAAATAAGGAAAAAAAAAAAAAAAAAAGGAAGTTTCAATTTAGACTTTTGAAAGATTGGAAAATGATAGAAGAGTCCATGAAGATGAATTTGTGTTTGCTGCACTGCTGCGTGAACGAATCAATCACAGGCCCCTCTGTTAGATTACTGCGGTAAGCGGGAAAAGAAGAAGTGAAGTCACAGAACAGAGCAGTCACACTCAGTTACAGGCAGAAAGTGATATCACCGATACTGGATTAAAGAAAAAACAAATTGGCGAGGGCGAGTATTACAGAATATTAAAGCAGGCTGTTAAAGGACTCTGAGGAGGTGTACAGAGGGACACGTAAAAAGGAGTAATAGACCTGACATTTTTTTTTATTACCACTCTGAAGCGTATGTACTCTTTAAATTGCACACCTGGCTTGCAAGTAGTCCTTTGTGCACAGGCCAGTCTATTCAGTGCTGGACATCTTTTTGGGTTGAAAAGTATAGTCTGTAGAGCCAAAGTAACACTGCACTTGACAAGGAGCCGGGAACCGCTTCAAGTGGTGACTGTCCTTTGTGCTTTGCCCAGCCATTGGTGACATCAAGAGTGTCAAAATATTAATAGGCTTTTAGAAATCCATGCAGAATTGACTCAGACATCCTAACAAATCGCTAAATTATGCAGATTCCGTCTTAAACTGGTAGGAATAGAGTTAGGAGGGACTCAAACAGTGCAGTGCTTTAGGGAAATTGCTGTTGCTGAGGTAATCAATACATCGGCTGTATGGCATCAATGCCCAGTACTGGAAGGGTTAAACAGAGGAGCTTCACAGGACATGTGGCAGCAGGGGGAGGAGCACTTCACAAATCAGGTCAAGCCTGCATTGCTGCACTATCTGTAGAACTGCATCAAGCACTTAATCTGTGGCAGTTTAGGGATGGATTTGCACTTTTAACCGTAGTGCAGCTCTAGAATAAATCCATGCTAAACTGCTGCTGTTATGTAGGAATTGAAAAGTTTCTTATGCAGAACGGTTTTATGCTAGGTACACACTATACAATTGTGTTAGATGGTTCGATAGATAATTTCCGACTTGTCGGATCAATTTCTCAGAAGTGAATGATAAAAGATAACAGGATTGAATTGGAAATAGAATCGGAAATCTATCGGATGAAAAATAGACCCAAAAATAAATAAAATTGGTAATTCTTTGTTAAAGGAATACTTAAGGCAAAAAAAAAAAAAAAAAAAAAAAAAAAAACGACATTTACTCACCTGGGGCATCCCTCAGCCCCCCGAAGCTGGATGGTGCCCTCGCAGCCCCGCTCCGATCGTCCTGTCCCCGCCGGCGGCTACTTCCGGTTCGGCGACAGCCGCCGACTGGCTGGGAACGCGGCTGATTTTCCGCGTTCCCAGCCGCTGCTATCACCCTCTATGCTGCTATAGCATCTATATATACGCTATAGCAGCATAGAGGGTGATAGCAGCGGCTGGGAACGCGGAAAATCATCCGTGTTCCCAGCCTGTCGGCGGCTGTCGCCGAACCGGAAGTAGCCGCCGGCGGGGACAGGACGATCGGAGCGGGGCTGCGAGGGCACCATCCAGCTTCGGGGGGCTGAGGGATGCCCCAGGTGAGTAAATGTCTTTTTTTGCCTTAAGTATTCCTTTAAATCTGGCCCACTGATACTCAGGTGTATTCTGCTGAGCTGTGTGCATCTTAGAGCTATAGTTACTGGAGAGCTATATTTACATTCCTATATTGTACATTGGATGATGGCTGGATATTCGCACAATTCGTGAACAGCTTGAAAACCTCCAGTTCTGTTTTTTACCACTCAAAACACGACTGGCCTATGCTGGAGGTGGTTGGAGGCGCCAGATGTGTGAGAAAAAATCCACATAGGATTCGGAATGCTGTGTACTAGGACAACAAATCTACCTTTCAGGTGCTTGAATCAAGACGATTACAGGAAAAGGTCAATATATTGTGAACTTTTGAACACGCAAAACTAACTGTGCCCGGGGCTGACATATTCTTCGAACAAAGGCACAGTTCTTGACCTGAGGAAGCTGCTCTAGCTGTGAAACAAGTACACAAATGTTTTGAACTTTCTGAAATAGTTTTGATTCAAGAACCTGAAATGTAGGAGATTATCCTAGTACATAGCATTCCAACCCTTCTATGCGCATACACCACTTTTTAATTCACATTGGACACCTTCAACCACCTCCAGCGTACACTCACCACCCCTGACCAGGGGGATTGGCTTTGGGGGGGGGGGGGGGGGGGGGTGGGGGGTGATTCCAGAGCAAGATTTTTTTTGTAGGGTTGAGACCACCACACTATCTACATACAAGGCTGAGTGGGGACAGCAATTCCCCACATGCCCTAATGGGTGGCTGCCTCTTACAGCAAACCGACTTTGTGATTATACCTACTATTTATACCTCCTTATCCTGGGGATCTAACAATTCTGCACCAGATTGGGCTCTGTGTTCCTTTCTCCACAAGTACAAACACATGAATGGCCCATTATTCTACGGATTACATTTCAATGAAGGGAGTCCGGGCACTGTCCTGTCAGATCAGCTTCATTCAAAACAATGCCACATACAAAATCAGCGGCACAAGGACGCTTGCTCATGAATTCTCTAACAAATGGGACTGATCAGATTCATTTGATCCCTTTTTCGGATCAAATTGGGTGGCAGAAATTTGGTGATAAATGGGGACGACAGATGGCTTCTGATTGATCACTGCGTATTGTACAATTAATGGCTACTTTTAAACCACATTTTTAAAGTGAAACTGAGCACCAAACCACTATAAGGGTATATATAGGAAAACAACAAAAGGTATGGAAGGATCCTACCTTATAGAATATTCACTCAGGGTATCATAAAAATAGTACTTTAATGAGACACTTTAGAATTGACAACGCGTTTTGCAGTAACAACCGCTTCATCAGGTCGAGTATCGTGCCAATAGAGGAGAGGTCCCCAATCTTAGGCACCTAAGATTGGGGACCTCCTCTATTGGCACAAATTTTAAAGTGCCTCATTAAAGTACTATTTTTATGATACCCTGAGTGAGTATTCTATAAGGTAGGAGCCTTCCATACCTTTTGTTGTTTTCCTATATATACCCTTAGTGGTTTTAGTAATTAGTATTATACAAATAGTCACGCGAGTACCCCCAAGGGCGCCTCCTACCTTCTCCCATTGCCTCTCCCCCCCTGGATTGGGGGTCACCATCCAAACGGGTGGTATCTTTTGTAAGGAGCTGCGACCAACGAAGTGAAGCCACAAGGCCGAGTGGGGACGGTACTTCCCCACATGCGATTCAGTTTGGTTGAGTTTTATGCAACCCGGCTTTGTGAGTATATCTAAATACATTTTAATATTTGCCCATCACACCTACGATAATACACCAGATTGGGCTCCCAGTGTCCTGCTCCTTTTCTCTATTTTTCCAGCATCCAGTAATCACCCTAAAATGACCCTTTATAGCCCTCGATACACCAGAGGTGCTACATTCTGAATTTTTATATTAATGCATATGCAAAAAAAAAATTAATAACTAGCCCAAGCATATAGCAGATGTGTGGAGCTGGTAGTAGAACTGTAGCGAGAGTCCCCAGGGGACACAGGAAAACCGTATATAAAATTTGTCAGGCCGGTAACGAGCTCTCCAGCATGCTAACAATGGCTGCAAGTGACGCATCCATAGTGAAAAAGCTCCAGGAATGAAAGGGCAGTACCTTGTTGGACCACTTGTAGGCCTGCAGCAGTTGACTGTACAGAGGTGTTTTGTCGTGAACAGGATCAAGGCTGAGCAGGCCACTGTTGTGAAGTGGGTGGTTTTCAGATGGCTTCCCGACTAAGTTGCTGAGACGCTCCAGCTCACTGCAAAGAGAGAAAGGCTAGAAATTAATCTGCTTGTGTATGGCCATTTCAAGGTCTACTTATCGCTGCTCATAAACGCATACAGACCGCTTCTGTTCCTCTCCCCATACCAGATCTAAAAAGCTGTCGTTCAACATACCCATATAAAGATCTGATGCAAACCAACTGGAAATTGTGTACAGTCAATCAATGCAACTCTGCCTTCAGGACAAGAACCTTAAAGTACTCTGGAGAGATGGCTATAAATCTAGGATTTTTATCTAGGTAAAAAAAAAAAAGGGACATTAAAGAGAATCTGTATTGTTAAAAATCGCACAAAAGTAAACATACCAGTGCGTTAGGGGACATCTCCTATTACCCTCTGTCACAATTTCGCCGCTCCTCGACGCATTAAAAGTGGTTAAAAACAGTTTTAAAAAGTTTGTTAACAAACAAAATGGCCACCAAAACAGGAAGTAGGTTGATGTACAGTATGTCCACACATAGAAAATACATCCATACACAAGCAGGCTGTATACAGCATTCCTTTTGAATCTCAAGAGATCATTTGTGTGTTTCTTTCCCCCATGCACTGAAGTTTCAGGCTGCTCTTTTCTTCCTGCAAACAGCTTTGCCCTTGTTTGTAATTCCTCAGTATGTGAAAGCCCAGCCAGCTCAGAGGATGATTTATCCAGCTTGTAAAAGATGAGAGAAGCTGCTCTAATCCTAAATAATACACAGGCAGTGTGCAGAGAGGGGCCAGAAGGGGGAGTTCATAGCAGAACCACAACACTGAAGAACTTGGCAGCCTTCCAGACACAGGCCGACAAGTCTGACAGGGGAAAGATACATTGATTTATTACAGAGAGTCATAGTAGAAAGTGCTGCAGTTAGCCAGAACACATTAGAATAGCTTTTGGAACTTGTAGGATGATAAAACACAGGATGCAATTTTTGTTACGGAGTCTCTTTAATGCATTCCTCAAGGCCAATGAATCCACATACACGAGATGCTGGTTAATAGCAGGTCAAAAATACCAGTCCAGGGGAAGTCTTTGCCAATTCCACCCCCGAGCCAGCTGCAGGTTGCGATCTTACAGAGGGGAGAGCAGAGGCCTGGGCCCATAGCAAAACCGAACAGACTTCCAGGGGCTGGAAGAAGCCCCAGGTGAGTGAAACTAATTTTTCAGATTGCTGGATGTATCCAACAAGTCCCCACACACACACACACACACACACACACACCATTTAACAACCTTCCTCTGCTCAGATCTCTAAGCCTTGTACACAAGCTAGATGAACTGGTCCAAAGTGGCCAACCACAACCGATCTCCCCTCCCCCCCCCCCCCCCCCCCCATGCCTTGGGTAGCAAATAGCCTAGCTGATAGACTTGTCTGAGAGCATCGTTCTCACTCATCTGAAAACCAAATTATGCTGATCACGTGCCACTCTGTTGCTCCCCCCCCCCCCCCCATCCACCTTATTGCCCTTAGAGGGGCAGAGCTATGTACTGGTAAACTTCCTATCAGACTAATCATGTGATCAGACTCCCGGGGCATGAAGAAAAGTTAACCATTTTGTTTTTTGTTTTTTTAAGCAGAATTCAGTTTAAAGCTTTATAATGGTGCTCCAAATTATTGCAGCAGAGGGAAAATTTTAACTGTAATGCCACTTTAACCAGCCGGGCGGTATGGACGAGCTCAGCTCGTCCATCACCGCCGGAGGCTGCCGCTCAGGCCCTGCTGGGCCGATTTTCATCAAATAAAGAGCAGCACACGCAGCCGGCACTTTGCCAGCCGCGTGTGCTGCCTGATCACCGCCGCTCTGCGGCGATCCACCGCGAGCAGCGGCGAAAGAGGGTCCCCCCAGCCGCCTGAGCCCAGCGTAGCCGGAACAAAAAGTTCCGGCCAGCGCTAAGGGCTGGATCGGAGGCGGCTGACGTCAGGACGTCGGCTGACGTCCATGACGTCACTCCGCTCGTCGCTATGGCGATGATGTAAGCAAAACAAGGAAGGCCGCTCATTGCGGCCTTCCTTGTTTATTCTGGGCGCCGGAGGTGATCGGAAGAACGCCTCCGGAGCGCCCTCTAGTGGGCTTTCATGCAGCCAACTTTCAGTTGGCTGCATGAAATAGTTTTTTTTTTATTTAAAAAAAACTCTCCCGCAGCCGCCCTGGCGATCTTAATAGAACGCCAGGGTGGTTAATAGGACTTTGAGTCTCATTCTAATCTGCGGCTCCCTTGGTGTTAATTACAACCCACAGAGGCAACTCCCTCAGCAATGAATGGGGCGTCCTTGGAGTTCTAGAAGAATCACAGATCTTAGTTGTGAATGAAGTGGGAAAAGAAGCCGCAACGCCTCAGGGCCCGTTTCCACTATAGCGAATCCGCATGCGGGCACTGCATGCGGATTCGCATAGGTAATGTAAGTGGATGGGGCTGTTTCCACTTGTGCGGCTGCGGCAGCGTTTTTTGGTGCGGCAGAAATCTGCACAGCAGGGCCGTCAGATTTCGCCTGCAGAAGGAATGTGCGCGAATCGCCGCTAATGTAACTAATAGGGAAATCGCATGCGGGGTGACCATGCGTTTTTTGACGCGAAATCGCATGCGATTTCGCATAGGTATTAATGTTATTTCACTCAGGCAGTGACATGGTTAAAATCGCATACAGCCTTACCTATGCGGAATCGCATGCGAAATCGCGGCAAAAACGCATGCGGAATCGCACCCGCATGCGATTTTGTCCGCGGTGGAATGCAGGCGATTCCGCACCGCACTAGTGGAAACGAGCCCTCAGGGAGAGATCTTCACCAATACAGTTGTGACATGTGTAAAGAGATTAGCCAGGCTACACAGAGCAGCATCTTAATGAGATGGCCTCTTTCCAGTGTTGGGGTTGTTACAGCACAGGGGGCGTGGAAAGCCATTGCCTCCCTCCAACCTCACAGGAGGTATCCTGAGTGGGTCACATAACACCCCCCCAAAACACGCGCACACAGTATCCTCTGTATGTTGAAAGCAAAAAAAAAAAAGCCATATCAGGAACACCAGTCTGCAGGCCTGAGACCAACTTCATTCATGAACAGCAAAGAGTCACCAGGTGGCACTGTACTCTTACAGACATCTGCTGTACGGCGTCCAATGCCAACAAGCATTGAGTACCATAAAAGTGTACGGTGCAACACAGCAGACTGTTGTACAGAAAGGACAGTGCCACCTGGTGGCGATCTGCTGCACGCTGCTCTGCGTGAATGACAAAGGGAATCTGAAGTGAAAATAAACATATGATATGATTTGTATACGTAGGACATAAGAAATAAATCAGAAATATGAATCTAATATTGTTCCCAGTACAGGAAGAGCTAAGAAACTCTAGTTATCTAAGCAAAAGAGCTTATCTGAGCTCCACGACTTTCAAAGTTGCAGAGAGCTCTGTATTCTGAAGCTTATCTCAAGTGTGTCACTGTATTTAGTTTTTTCTGCAGAGTAAAGTTCAAAAGTTCACTAGCCTACTCTGAAATCATTCAGAATGCTGAGAAGTGTGTAAACACACACACACACACACACACACACACACACACACACACACACACACACACACACACACACACACACACACACACACACACACACACACACACACACACACACACACACACACACACACACACACACACACACACACACACACACACACACACACACACACACACACACACACACACACACACACACACACACACACACACACACACACACACACACACACACACACACACACACTTTTTGCTTCAGTGTCACTTTAAAGAGGGGCCAGGCCACAAACTGGGTGTTGTAGACCTCTGATCTACAGTCTATTGGCCTAGTTTGCTTCAGTTCCTCTGAACTGGACAGTGCAGGAGAGGTTTTAATCATGAAAATAGCCCTCATACCTCAGACAGTGGTACGGACCCAATCGGGCTCAGCATTTTCCACTGGAGCCTAAGCTTGTCTTTGCTACTGTGCTTTGGCAGTGTGGGTGCGTTTCCATGGTCTCATCACAGGATCAACCTGCTGAGGATGGAAGAAGCCTCTGTAGGATCCAGCGGATCCCCATCCTAAGGCAAGTATCCACAAAAGGCTGGAGCAAACTTTGGACCCAGGTGCTCAACATAAGGTACATGTACTACTGCGGGTACTTTAATTGGGCTAAGGAGCTACTTAACGGTCATATTCAATTGCATTACAATAACCCCTAACTTTCTGATCATCATACAAATCTTGTAACAGGAATTCACCCCCACATAATAGTGCACTGCATCACACCTTCAACCATGAATCTAATTTTAACAACTTCTCAATCATATTCTTGTTATTATGGTTAATAAGCATATAATACATATTGCTGAAGATAATGCAGAAACTTTCCATTATATCTGGCACCCCTGGCTTAACTCACATTGCAATAACATAGGCATGTACCGTGGTTTTAATCTGACATATGTTAATGTAATTTCCTGTTTCAATGTTTTATGTCTCCTTACCCTGCTGGTAGATGTACACATTTATTCAGCATATATTGGCTCTATTTATGGTCCTATCACTTCTATTACGGTCATAAAACTACCAATGTCACTTGTATGAGCGCAATTTCAATACAGGTTTTTCATGTTTAGAAATAGAATCCAAATACATGGAGCAAAATGTACCTTTTCTGCTGCTTTGCCTATAACTGAAACCCACATACAAACAAGAGAACTTAAAGTAGGCGCTAGCTGCTGATTATATGTTACTTTCATAGTAATGTCAATGCATGTCTTGATAGGTTTTCTATGATGCTTTTCAAAGGCCTTTTATTGTATTTATACTGAGGGGAATCTCAGGCTAAAAACCACATACTTACCCAGGAGCGAAGCCTCTAAATTCTGCAGAGATTCCTCACGCAGTCCTCCATTGCCACTAGCAGGGCTGTGGAGTCGGAGTCTGAGTCCGAGTTGGAGCAATTTTGGGTACCTGAGTTAATAGTTTACTAAATTAAGGAGTCGGATGATTTTTGTACCAACTCCACAGCCCTGGCCACTAGCAGACCCCCCGAAGAAATCCAAGGGCTTGTCGGATTGAAAAATCTGGGTCACACACCTCTTCAGGAATGAACACGGCCATACTGCGCCAGTGCAAGCATGATTGTGCCAGCACAGTAAGGGCCCATTTGCGAATGGAAGCCGAAGGGATGCGATTCGGCCACGCATCCCTTCCGCGTCACTTCCGCATCCCCCCTCCCCGACATGGAAGTGAATGGAGGAGACGGCTGGTGTGGCTGTGCGAGAATCTGTAGCATGCTGCAGATTCTCTGATTCCTCCGCATAACCAGCACGCAAAGCAAACAGTTCCATTAATGGACTTTGGTTTCAGTTTGGCTGCGGTGCAATGCAGCTATGTAGCCGCATTGCACTGCGTGTAGTAGAAAGGCCTCAAGCTGGAATCACATGAGCAGCCTTGCGCTACTGTCCAGGCCTGGCCCTGCTCGTGCATTAATTGGAGCTTGGCCCAGATTGCTGACAATTCCAAAGCACGGCTAAAAGCAATCTAGTGGGTCGTAGCCCTTATGCTTGGTACACACAATGCAATTTTTACATCAGGTTGGCCGTCAAATCAAATATTTCCGACAGGTCTGATCTGATTTCAGATCAATTTTCTGATCTCTAAGCAAAATCGATCAGGAAAACAGGCAGGAATCAGACCGGACCTATCAGAAATAATCGATTCAACCATCAATCTGATGGAAAATTGCATCAGGTCTACTAAGCATAAGACACCTGCTTAATCATGCAGTGCATGAAATTATGCAGATACAGGTCAGGAGCTTCAGGTAGAGAAAACCTGAACTCACATCCCCATTATGCTTGCCACCTAAACAATACTTTACAATATTTAAAGTGCAAGTCAATCAAAAACTGGAGAATGAATTCTCAGAGCAGTCAAGCTCAGTGTAAATTATAATGAACTCTTCAAACTGATAAATTCTGTGTGCAGGTGTGCACCTACCTATAAAGGCTTAAAGCAAACCTGTGATCCATCAGCAGGGGGCGGGGCCAGAATGCTGTAAATTGTGTATATAAGCCACTGATCCAACTGGCCAACTGAAGTTTGGTGGCAGGCTGTATGAACAGGGACCACCACCTCCCTACAAAGTAGTCCCATTTTTCTACTTCCCTCTGAAAAAGCATGGAGCTTGTGTAGTAACAGCTAAAAGAGCCCTTAATGTAAAGCTCTGTAAAAGCTGCAAAGATTGGCAGTTGTCAGCAGTAGTAACTCAACCACTAATCTAAAACCATTAGAGCTCGGAAACCCCATCCCCAAGACTACCATACTCATTTTTAATCCTAAAATACTCTCAGCCCCCTCAGTCGGCAAAACCACCCTGACTTTTTCAAACATGTTCCAAAAGCTCTGGCCACCGCCACTCTTTGGCATGGCTCACCCCCAGCTCAGCAGCCACCTATTAAGAGTGCGGCTGCCAAGCTTGGTGTGGGCCATAGAGACACAGGTGGGGGTGGCCACAGAGTTTGGAATGCTTTAGAACAAAATGCTGCTGTTAAGAGTGGTTTTGCAGATTGAGGGAGCGGAGTTTCAGACTTCTACTCCTCTACAGTTAAGCGGATAAGTTCTTAACCACTGACGCCAACCAAGCCTCCTAGCTCTAATACAGAGCTTTACATTAAAGAGACTAACAAAAATTGCATCCTGTTTTTTATCATCCTACAAGTTCAAAAAGCTATTCTAATGTGTTCTGGCTTACTGCAGCACTTTATACTATCACTGTCTCTGTAATAAATCAATGTATCTTTCCCCTGTCAGACTTGTCGGCCTGTGTCTGGAAGGCTGCCAAAGTTCTTCAGTGTTGTGGTTCTGCTATGAACTCCCCCTTCCAGGCCCCTCTATGCACACTGCCTGTGTGTTATTTAGGATTAGAGCAGCTTCTCTCTTCTCTCTTATCTTTTACAAGCTGGATAAATCGTCCTCTGAGCTGGCTGGGCTTTCACATACTGCAGAATTACAGACAAGGCCAAAGCTGTTTGCAGGAAGAAACAAGCAGCCTGAAACTTCAGTGCATGAGAACAGGGGGAAAGAAACACGAAATGATCTCTTGAGATTCAAAAGGAAGGCTGTATACAGCCTGCTTGTGTATGGATGTATTGTCTATGTGTGGACATACTGTACATCAACCTACTTCCTGTTTTGGTGGCCATTTTGTTTGTTTATAAACAAACTTTTTAAAACTGTTTTTAACCACTTTTAATGCGGCGGGGAGCGGCGAAATTGTGTCAGAGGGTAATAGGAGATGTCCCCTAACACACTGGTATGTTTACTTTTGTGCGATTTTAACAATACAGATTCTCTTTAAAGCTTAAAATACAGTGGCTTGCAAAAGTATACGGCCCCCTTGAAGTTTTCCACATTTTGTCACATTACTGCCACAAACGAATCAATTTTATTGGAATTCCATGTGAAAGACCAATACAAAGTGGTGTACACCTGAGAAGTGGAACAAAAATCACATGATTCCAAACATTTTTTTACAGATCAATAACTGCAAAATGGGGTGTGCGTAATTCAGCCCCCTGAGTCAACACTTTGTAGAACCACCTTTTCCTGCAATTACTGCTGCCAGTCTTTTAGGGTATGTCTCTACCAGCTTTTCACATCTAGAGACTGAAATCCTTGCCCATTCTTCTTTGCAAAACAGCTCCAGCTCAGTCAGATTAGAAGGACAGCGTTTGTGAACAGCAGTTTTCAGATCTTGCCACAGATTCTCAATTGGATTTAGTTCTGGACTTTGACTGGGCCATTCTAACACATGAATAGGTTTTGTTTTAAACCATTCCATTGTTGCCCTGGCTTTATGTTCAGGGTCATTGTCCTGCTGGAAGGTGAACCTCCGCCCCAGTCTCAAGCCTTTTGCAGGCTCCAAGAGATTTTCTTCCAAGATTGCCCTGTATTTGGCTCCATCCATCTTCCCATCAACTCTCACCAGCTTCCCTGTCCCTGCTGAAGAGAAGCACCCCAGAGCAGGATGCTGCCACCACCATATTCGACAGTGGTGCACTTGAAACAAAAAGAAAATCTGAGAGCCCAATATAGTGCAGTAAGTCTAACAATTGTTGGCGAAATAATTAACAGATGTGGATATACTCACAAACACGGGTTACCACGTAGGCAACCACTTGAAATGCAGGTGGGGAGTATTAGAACCTGACCCCACTTAGGTTTAAGAAGTCGCTCTCTGTAGATAGAAAGAAGGGGACAGTCCCCTCCACCCAAGGTGGACTATATACTGTGCAAATTTGGACAGAGGCGCCAGGCAGGTTAAAATGATCTAAAAAACAACTAAAAAAGGAGGAGTACAGGTGGACTTACCTCCTGAAATGGACAATCGAGATTGTTCAAATCGCAAACAATTTATTTTGGCACTCCGCAACGCGTTTCGCAGGTATAACCCGCTTCATCAGGCAAGGAGTGCAAGCTCAAAAAGGTCCAATAGTGGCAATGCGCCTCTGTGACAGATCGCTGTTAAGAGTGGTTTTTCACCTTTGCGATTTGAGCAATCTCGATTGTCCATCATTTCAGGAGGTAAGTCCACCTGTACTCCTTTTTAGTTGTTTTTAGATCATTTTAACCTGCCTGGCGCCTCTCCATATTCGACAGTGGAGATGGTGCATTCTGAGTGATGTGCAGTGTTAGTTTTCCGCCACACATAGCATTTTGGCCAAAAAGTTCCATTTTGGTCTCTTCTGACCAGAGCACCTTCTGCCACATGTTTGTTGTGTCCCCCACATGGCTTGTGGCAAACTGGACTTCTTATGCTTTTATGTTAATAATGGCTTTCTTCTTGCCACTCTTCCATAAAGGCCAACTTTGTGCACTAGTTGTACTATGGACAGATTCCCCCACCTGAGCTGTAGATCTCTGCAGCTCGTCCAGAGTCACCATGGGCCTCTTGACTGCATTTCTGATCAGCGCTCTTGTTTGGCTTGTGAGTTTAGGTGGACGACCTTGCCTTGGTATGTTTACAGTTATGCCATACTCCCATTTCTGAATGATCGCTTGAACAGTGCTCCATGGTATGTTCAAGGCTTTGGAAATCTTTTTGTAGCCCAAGCCTGCTTTAAATTTCTCAATAACTTTATCCCTGACCTGTCTGGTGTGTTCTTTGGACTTCATGGTGTTGTTGCTCCCAAGATTCTCTAAGACAACCTCTGAGGCCGTCAGAGCAGCCGTATTTGTACTGACATTAGATTACACACAGGTGCACTCTATTTAGTCATTAGCACTCATCAGGCAATGTCTATGGGCAACTGACTGCACTCAGTCCAAAGGGGGCTGAATAATTACGCATACCCCATTTTGCAGTTATTTGTAAAAATATTTGAAATCCTGTATGATTTTCGTTCCACTTCTCACGTGTACACCAGTTTGTATTGGTCTTTCACGTGGAATTCCAATAAAAATGTATTTATGTTTGAGGCAATATGACAAATGTGGAAAACTTCAAGGTGGCCGAATACTTTTTGCCATCCACTGTATATATAGATATAGCTATAGTTTGTTTTAACAAAGGATCTCCAAATCTCATCTTACTGTCACCACTAGCTACCCCACAAAAATTAAAGGTGCCTATTAAAGGATACCCAAACTGACCTGTGACATGATGAGATAGACGTGTATGTACAGTGCCTAGCGCACAAATTACCATGCTGAGTACCTTTTTTTCCTTTCTCTGCCTGAAAGTTAAATATCAGGTATGTAAGTGGCTGACTCTGTTCTGAATCAAACAGGAAGTGACTACAGTGTGACCCTCACTGATAAGAAATTCCCCTTTTTACCTCTTTCTTGCTCTCAGAAGCAATTTTCTGCTATGAAAGGGTTTTATAGTTGGAATTTCTTATCAGGACTGAGTCAGCCACTTACATACCTGATATTTAACTCTTTCAGGCAGAGAAAGAAAAAATGGAATACAATATTTGTGTGCTAGTCGCTGTACATACACATGTCTATCTCAGGTCACGTCACTTCGGGTATCTTTGACGGTACGAATCTCCAAAGCTAGTATGGTTGAAGTAAACCAAATTGAAGGTCCATAGGGAACAGTTCTTAAATCAAAGCAATATTACCTACAACTTGACGCATTCTAACTGGCCAAACAATGCAGGAATATTACTACTACAACCTACCAGAATCCTAGAATTTTAAGGGGGTGCTGCCCACCAAATCACATTTCCCTACAGACTTTCTCACTGCCTCACCCTAACCACACTAATGCCCAATCTCCCGATCAATCGACAAGCCAATCGATCAGAAACTCCATTTGGGCACACAAGCAGGGGACCACAAAGCTAATCCAATCCAATCATCGAGAGTGTTACAGAAAACAGATCAATAGAACGATTGGCACCACTAATGCTGCCCATTCCGATCAATTGTACAGTCAATGGGCACCTTTCAGTTGGCCATATACCCATCACCTTGGCAGCCAATAGACACCCAATTCAATAATTATCAGTAAAGAAAAACAGCTGCCAAAGCATGACCAAAGATTGACTGATGCATTCAACCAATTTTAGCCCGAGATCAAATCGGCCTACTGGCAAAACTCAGGCCAACGCGCCTGCTCAAACACACGGTGGTAACAGCATGTGAGAATTGCAAATGACAAAGATGATAAAAACACCCAGCCACTGTCCCTCAATTATTTTATGTGCCCCAGCATTTATAAGTTACCTGTCACGCCGTCCCCAAAATGTCCATCCGTACTTTCAAACTGGCACGCCACGAGACAACCGACATACATATGCAGGGCACATGTGGCATCACATACATGCCCCACATGCTATACGCTAGCAATAACATAGGGCACCAAGTGGGCACATAACACAATTGGGGGGGGGGGGGGGGGGGACGACAAGGTAGTGTCACAGTGCCGATTCTCAATTCCATGCAGCTATACATTGGTAAACAGTCTGCAGTATATGGGCAGCCAACAGATCTCCCTCTGATGACTTGATCAGAGAGAGACCTGTCTCTTGGTCGATCTACCCATACATTGCTAAATGTATGGGCACCTTAGTCTTGACAACGTTCAGCCTAGGAAGGTCTAGAGCAAACTCCTGGTCATACAATCAATCAATCAATCAATCAATCAATCAGCATACTCAAACCAATTGAGTCATAATAGGTGTTTAAGCTCTTGCATTGCTCAGGACACTTCTACAAAGGCATGCTGGAATGTGTAGTTCCTGCCATTCCCCTCCCCCTGCATTAGTCTTGAAATGGCCATACTTGAGGTCCCTGTTGACGCAGTCCAAGTTGTCCTGGAAGTCGCTGACGAAGCTCCTCTCCCGGGCCTCCTGGCTCTCCTTGTTCTTCATGCCATCCTTCAGGCAGTCGAAGACCCGGGTGACGCTGGAGCGCAGCGCCTGGATAGAGTGAATAGCCTGGGAGAAAGCCTCCAGGTTCACTGCCTCCGCCATCATCTGCATGAAGATCTCCCGGGTGATGACGTAATCGGTGGTGGACTGCGGAGCCGTCGCCTGGAAATGACGAGGCAGCTGCTGCCGGGAGACGGAGACGCTGGAGGGAAGCCCCGGGCGGCCGCTGAGAGGAGGCGGGACGAGTCTAAGGGGCGTGAACGACATGGTAACTCTGTAGGAGGAGCTGGGAAGAAGCAAGTGCGCTTTATATACGAAAAGGGGCGTGGCTGAAAGTGTTCGCAGTTCGCAGTCAATTACATTGAACGTGGTATTCTAAAGTTCTATAACCAGTAATAGCTAGTTCCACATCTCTTTTCCACCCTCCAATGGGCTCTATTCTCAAAAGCATGTGCGGTATTTTTTATTTGTGCGGAAATTAAGCGCATGCGGAAAACGCCGCAAAATTTCCAGATTCACTAATATTTTCCGCATGTTTTCCGCATGCGTGAAAAAAGATGCGGAAACAGGCATTATTCATGCGGGAATCATGCGGTAAAAAGGTCGCATGAAAAAGTGTTTAAAAAAAAAAAGTTAAAGTCCACCAAGCACAGCCCTTAAGCCTCCACACTTCATTACAGTCAATGGGATGCGGAATATATCACCTACTTCTTGTAGGTGATAAAAATTCGGTAATTAACGAAGAAATGATGCGCCTGAACATCTTTGAGAATTGATCTTTTATTGCGGAAAATACCGACTTTTGCGGAAATTTTACCGCATGAATCCCGCACTTTTATCACACTTTTTCCGCATGCGGAAAAAACATGCGGAACATTTTGAGAATCCCAACTTGCCGGTATTTTGGGTGCAAACTTCCCGCATGTACTTTACCGCATGCGGAAACTCATTGAGAATAGAGCCCAATCTGTGACACATACCAGCCTTCCTTTCCATTGTTTCAGAGGTGCCCTGGCGCTCTATTCTTTCCCACTGTCTCTGAGGTGTCCCAGCTTTCCACATAGCTTCCAACTGTCCCTCTTTTGGAGGGACAGTCCCTCTTTTGGGAACCAAATCCCTCTGTCCCTCTTTCTTCCTTATGTGTCCCTCTTTCAGGACTGAAGTACAGATCTATGTAAATATGTATTTTTGTACTGAAAGATGTGTTTAACTAACTTTATTCCCATCCATTAAAGGGACACTGTAGGGGGTCGGGGGGAAAATGAGTTGAAGTTACCAGGGGCTTCTAATGGTCCCCCGCAGGCATCCTGTGCCTGTGCAGCCACTCACCGATGCTCCGGCCCGCTTCTGGAATTTCAGACTTTAAAGTCTGAAAACCAGTGTGCCTGCGTTGCCGTGTCCTCGCTTCCCCTGATGTCACCAGGAGCGCACGGCGCAGGTGCAGACCATACTGGGCCTGCGCAGTACGATCCTGGTGCCATCAGCGGGAGTGAGGACACGGCAACGCAGGCGCAGTGGTTTACAGACTTTAAAGTCTGAAATTCCAGACGTGGGCAAGAGCATTGGGGAGTGGCTGCGCGGGCACAGGATGTCTGTGGGAGACCATTAGAAGCCCCAGGTAACTTCAACTAATTTTCCTCTGACCCCCCTACAGTGTCCCTCTAAGTCACACAAAAAAAATGAGTTTTACTCACCTGGGGCTTCTATCAGCCCCCTGCAGCTGCCCGGTGCCCTCGCAGCATCACTTC
Source organism: Hyperolius riggenbachi (assembly GCF_040937935.1). Lineage (NCBI taxonomy): Eukaryota > Metazoa > Chordata > Amphibia > Anura > Hyperoliidae > Hyperolius > Hyperolius riggenbachi. The sequence continues at coordinate 272,974,614 of NC_090653.1, forward strand.
AATCCTCCTGTCCCCGCTGGCAGCTACTTCCAGTTTCGGCGACAGGCGCCGACAGGCTGGGAACGCGAGTGATTCTTCGCGTTCCTGGCCACAATAGCACCCTCTATACTGCTATTGCGGCAAGGAAGGCCACAGTAGCAGTATAGAGGGTGCTATGTGGCCAGGAACGCGAAGAATCACTCGCGATCCCAGCCAGTCGGCGCCTATCGCCTAAACTGGAAGTAGCCACCGGCGGGGACAGGAGGATCGGAGTGAGGCTACGAGGGCACCAGACAGCTGCAGGGGGCAGGTGGAAGCCCCCGGTGAGTAAAACTCTTTTTTTTTTTGCTTGACTTAAGTGTCCCTGATATATTTCTTATTTTCACATGTTAAAATGAAGAAAAACGAATGATTATAGAAAGGACCAGTGTGGTTTGAATGTGGTTTGAACTACATCTTTTGATTCTAATTGTTTTGTTATATGCATGGCAAGGGTTGCAGTGGGGGTGTGGTTAGGGTGTGTGGCAGGGGCGTGTCACAACCACTTAAGGACCAGCTAACGCCCATAGGCGTCAGCAGGTCTTAAGTGGGTTACCATGGAAACGGCCGCTTGATCGAGCGGCCTTTCCATGTCAGTTCACGGAGGGTGTCTCCGTGAACAGCCGGAGAGCCGCCGATCGCGGCTCGCCGGCAAAATGTAAACACGCGGGAAAGAAATCCCCGCTGTTTACATCATACGGCGCTGCTGCGCAGCAGCGCCGCGACGTAGATCGGCGATCCCCGGCCTCTGATTGGCCGGGGATCGCCGGCAAATGATAGGCTGGAGCCTATCCTTCAATGCGCAGGACGGATATCCGTCCTGCGCAGCTCACAGGAAGAGGGAGAAGGAGGGAGAGGGACGGAGCGCCGAAAACGATACGGAGGGGGGCTTTGAAGAGCCTCCCCCCCCCTCCTCCGCAAAGCGCAGCAAGCCGGCGGCGATCAGACCCCCCCAGGAGGACATCCCCCTAGTGGGGAAAAAAGGGGGTAAGTCTGATCGCCCTGGCTATTTCCTGATCGGTGCTGCGGGCTGGAGAGCCCACGCAGCACCGATCAGAAGAAAATCCCCTGGTCCTTAAGTGGTGTCTCTCTTTCTTATCTCAAAAAGTTGAGAGGTATGTTTCTATTCCTTCCCACTGTCTCCAAAGTGTCCCAGCTTTCTATTCCTTCCCACTGTCTCTGAGGTGTCCCAGCTTTCTATTCCTTCCCACTGTCTCTGAGGTGTCCCAGCTTTTCTATTCCTTTCCAGTGTCTCTGAGGTGTCCCAGCTTTCTATTCCTTCCCACTGTCTCTGAGGTGTCCCAGCTTTCTATTCCTTCCCACTGTCTCTGAGGTGTCCCAGCTTTCTATTCCTTCCCACTGTCTCTGAGGTGTCCCAGCTTTCTATTCCTTCCCACTGTCTCTGAGGTGTCCCAGCTTTTCTATTCCTTCCCACTGTCTCTGAGGCGTCCCAGCTTTCTATTCCTTCCCACTGTCTCTGAGGTGTCCCAGCTTTCTGTTCCTTTCCACTGTCTCTGAGGTGTCCCAGCTTTCTATTCCTTCCCACTGTCTCTGAGGTGTCCCAGCTTTCTATTCCTTCCCACTGTCTCTGAGGTGTCCCAGCTGTCTATTCCTTCCCACTGTCTCTGAGGTGTCCCAGCTTTCTATTCCTTCCCACTGTCTCTGAGGTGTCCCAGCTTTATATTCCTTTCTATTGTCTCTGAGGTGTCCCAGCTTTTCTATTCCTTTCTATTGTCTCTGAGGTGTCCCAGCTTTCTATTCCTTCCCACTGTCTCTGAGGTGTCCCAGCTTTCTATTCCTTTCTATTGTCTCTGAGGTGTCCCAGCTTTCTATTCCTTTCTAGTGTCTCTGAGGTGTCCCAGCTTTCTGTTCCTTTCCAGTGTCTCTGAGGTGTCCCAGCTTTCTATTCCTTCCCACTGTCTCTGAGGTGTCCCAGCTTTCTATTCCTTCCCACTGTCTCTGAGGCGTCCCAGCTTTCTATTCCTTCCCACTGTCTCTGAGGTGTCCCAGCTTTCTATTCCTTCCCACTGTCTCTGAGGTGTCCCAGCTTTTCTATTCCTTCCCACTGTCTCTGAGGCGTCCCAGCTTTCTATTCCTTCCCACTGTCTCTGAGGCGTCCCAGCTTTCTATTCCTTCCCACTGTCTCTGAGGTGTCCCAGCTTTCTATTCCTTCCCACAGTCTTCGAGGTGTCCCAGCTTTCTGTTCCTTTCCACTGTCTCTGAGGTGTCCCAGCTTTCTATTCCTTCCCACTGTCTCTGAGGTGTCCCAGCTTTCTATTCCTTCCCACTGTCTCTGAGGTGTCCCAGCTTTCTATTCCTTCCCGCTGTCTCTGAGGTGTCCCAGCTTTCTATTCCTTCCCACTGTCTCTGAGGTGTCCCAGCTTTCTATTCCTTTCCAGTGTCTCTGAGGTGTCCCAGCTTTCTATTCCTTTCCACTGTCTCTGAGGTGTCTCAGCTTTCTATTCCTTCCCACTGTCTCTGAGGCGTCCCAGCTTTCTATTCCTTCCCACTGTCTCTGAGGTGTCCCAGCTTTCTGTTCCTTTCCACTGTCTCTGAGGTGTCCCAGCTTTCTATTCCTTCCCACTGTCTCTGAGGCGTCCCAGCTTTCTATTCCTTTCCAATGTCTCTGAGGTGTCCCAGCTTTCTATTCCTTCCCACTGTCTCTGAGGTGTCCCAGCTTTCTATTCCTTCCCACTGTCTCTGAGGTGTCCCAGCTTTCTATTCCTTCCCACTGTCTCTGAGGTGTCCCAGCTTTCTGTTCCTTTCCACTGTCTCTGAGGTGTCCCAGCTTTCTATTCCTTCCCACTGTCTCTGAGGTGTCCCAGCTTTCTGTTCCTTTCCACTGTCTCTGAGGTGTCCCAGCTTTCTATTCCTTCCCACTGTCTCTGAGGCGTCCCAGCTTTCTATTCCTTTCCAATGTCTCTGAGGTGTCCCAGCTTTCTATTCCTTCCCACTGTCTCTGAGGTGTCTCAGCTTTCTATTCCTTCCCACTGTCTCTGAGGTGTCCCAGCTTTCTATTCCTTTCTATTGTCTCTGAGGTGTCCCAGCTTTCTATTCCTTTCTAGTGTCTCTGAGGTGTCCCAGCTTTCTATTCCTTCCCACTGTCTCTGAGGTGTCCCAGCTTTTCTATTCCTTCCCACTGTCTCTGAGGTGTCCCAGCTTTTCTATTCCTTTCCAGTGTCTCTGAGGTGTCCCAGCTTTTCTATACCTTCCCGCTGTCTCTGAGGTGTCCCAGCTTTTCTATTCCTTCCCACTGTCTCTGAGGTGTCCCAGCTTTCTATTCCTTCCCACTGTCTCTGAGGTGTCCCAGCTTTTCTATTCCTTCCCACTGTCTCTGAGGTGTCCCAGCTTTCTATTCCTTTCTATTGTCTCTGAGGTGTCCCAGCTTTCTATTCCTTTCTAGTGTCTCTGAGGTGTCCCAGCTTTCTATTCCTTCCCACTGTCTCTGAGGTGTCCCAGCTTTTCTATTCCTTCCCACTGTCTCTGAGGTGTCCCAGCTTTTCTATTCCTTCCCACTGTCTCTGAGGTGTCCCAGCTTTCTATTCCTTCCCACTGTCTCTGAGGTGTCCCAGCTTTTCTATTCCTTCCCACTGTCTCTGAGGTGTCCCAGCTTTCTATTCCTTTCTATTGTCTCTGAGGTGTCCCAGCTTTCTATTCCTTTCTAGTGTCTCTGAGGTGTCCCAGCTTTCTATTCCTTCCCACTGTCTCTGAGGTGTCCCAGCTTTTCTATTCCTTCCCACTGTCTCTGAGGTGTCCCAGCTTTTCTATTCCTTCCCACTGTCTCTGAGGCGTCCCAGCTTTCTATTCCTTTCCACTGTCTCTGAGGTGCCCCAGCTTTCTATTCCTTCCCATTCTCTATATTGTCCCAGCTTTCTATTCCTTCCCACAGTCTCCGAGGTGTCCCAGCTTTCTATTCCTTTCTATTGTCTCTGAGGTGTCCCAGCTTTCTATTCCTTTCTAGTGTCTCTGAGGTGTCCCAGCTTTCTATTCCTTCCCACTGTCTCTGAGGTGTCCCAGCTTTTCTATTCCTTTCTAGTGTCTCTGAGGTGTCCCAGCTTTTCTATTCCTTCCCACTGTCTCTGAGGTGTCCCAGCTTTCTATTCCTTCCCACTGTCTCTGAGGTGTCTCAGCTTTCTATTCCTTCCCACTGTCTCTGAGGTGTCCCAGCTTTCTATTCCTTCCCACTGTCTCTGAGGTGTCCCAGCTTTCTATTCCTTTCTAGTGTCTCTGAGGTGTCCCAGCTTTCTATTCCTTCCCACTGTCTCTGAGGTGTCCCAGCTTTCTATTCCTTTCTATTGTCTCTGAGGTGTCCCAGCTTTCTATTCCTTTCTAGTGTCTCTGAGGTGTCCCAGCTTTCTATTCCTTCCCACTGTCTCTGAGGTGTCCCAGCTTTTCTATTCCTTTCTAGTGTCTCTGAGGTGTCCCAGCTTTTCTATTCCTTCCCACTGTCTCTGAGGTGTCCCAGCTTTCTATTCCTTCCCACTGTCTCTGAGGTGTCTCAGCTTTCTATTCCTTCCCACTGTCTCTGAGGTGTCCCAGCTTTCTATTCCTTCCCACTGTCTCTGAGGTGTCCCAGCTTTCTATTCCTTCCCACTGTCTCTGAGGTGTCCCAGCTTTCTATTCCTTCCCACTGTCTCTGAGGTGTCCCAGCTTTCTATTCCTTTCCAATGTCTCTGAGGTGTCCCAGCTTTCTATTCCTTTCCAATGTCTCTGAGGTGTCCCAGCTTTCTATTCCTTTCCAGTGTCTCTGAGGTGTCCCAGCTTTCTATTCCTTCCCACTGTCTCTGAGGCGTCCCAGCTTTCTATTCCTTCCCACTGTCTCTGAGGTGTCCCAGCTTTCTATTCCTTCCCACTGTCTCTGAGGTGTCCCAGCTTTCTATTCCTTCCCACTGTCTCTGAGGTGTCCCAGCTTTCTATTCCTTTCCACTGTCTCTGAGGTGCCCCAGCTTTCTATTCCTTCCCACTGTCTCTGAGGTGTCCCAGCTTTCTATTCCTTCCCACTGTCTCTGAGGTGTCCCAGCTTTCTATTCCTTTCCAGTGTCTCTGAGGTGTCCCAGCTTTCTATTCCTTCCCACTGTCTCTGAGGTGTCCCAGCTTTTCTATTCCTTCCCACTGTCTCTGAGGTGTCCCAGCTTTCTATTCCTTTCCAGTGTCTCTGAGGTGTCCCAGCTTTTTTATTCCTTCCCACTGTCTCCGAGGTGTCCCAGCTTTCTGTTCCTTTCCACTGTCTCTGAGGTGTCCCAGCTTTCTATTCCTTCCCACTGTCTCTGAGGTGTCTCAGCTTTCTATTCCTTCCCACTGTCTCTGAGGTGTCCCAGCTTTCTATTCCTTCCCATTCTCTATATTGTCCCAGCTTTCTATTCCTTTCCATTCTCTATATTGTCCTAGCTTTCTATTCCTTCCCACTGTCTCTGAGGTGTCCCAGCTTTTCTATTCCTTTCCAGTGTCTCTGAGGTGTCCCAGCTTTCTATTCCTTCCCACTGTCTCTGAGGTGTCCCAGCTTTTCTATTCCTTTCCAGTGTCTCTGAGGTGTCCCAGCTTTCTATTCCTTCCCAATCTCTATATTGTCCCAGCTGTCTATTCCTTGCCACTGTCGTCAGGGTGTCCCAGCTTTCTATGCCTTTCTAGTGTCTCAAAAGGAAGCCATGGTGGCAAATTGAGATTTTGATTGCTCTCCGAAGGTAATGTCTGCAAATTCATTGTTGTTGTTTATTTAATTCCTTTTCTCTGTTAGGAAAGGTGAGCTGCATCACTAGCTGAGTGGGGTTAGAGGGGCAGCTTCTTGGGGAATGGAAGTGGAAAGGAAGAGTTTTTAGCTCCAGTTCCTCTAGCTTCTGAATTCCAGCCTCCTGATTCTCCAGTATCTCGGTTTCAGCAGCCCAAACTTCTGGCTTTCAAGTTTCAGCCTCTGGGAATTTTCAGCCTCCATGTTACAGACTCCTGGTCTGCCAAGTTCTGAGTTACAGTATTCAGTTCCAGCAGCTTGATTTTTTGAGTTCCAGCAACTAGATCCTGTCTTCTGAGATTTAAGTTTTTGATGGGAAGCCCCTGGAATGTCCCAGAGGCTTCCTGAGCCCTCTTAAGGTAGCCATACAGCAGGCGATGATTGGCAGATTCGACCAAGAGACAGATCTCTCTCTCTGATCAAATCTGATTAGAGATAGATCTGTTGGCTGATCATACACCACAGGCCAGTTCCCAATCTATTTCATGCTGAAATCGATCAGGAATTGGCCTTGTGACGCCGCATCTGACGTCACACACACACACGTGCATGCTGGCAACTACCTGGGGCACGTGTATGGACGGAGCCAGCGGCAGACACGAACAGGTACATTATAATGCACCAGGAATTGGGGAGGATGGGGAGCTCAATTGACATTAGGGGTGACAGTGCTGGGGGTTTCATCACGTTTATCGCCTGTCCCAATATTGCTCACTGTTACCGCCATGTACCTGATTGACTACAATAACCCGACTCCTTGCAGCATGTCCAGTCGACATGATCAGCCCGAAATTAGTTGCATCGTCAATCAGGCATGCACTTGGCGGCACAGATTTTCATCTGCTTCGATAATAACTGTTGAAACGAATGGTTGATTGGCAGCCAAGTCAATAGATGTATGGCCACCATTAAATCACAGGGTTACTCTTTATCCTCTGGCTGTTCTCCCAGTTGTGGACAACTATAAATGGACTGGGCATGTGCAGGTAAGCGGCTTCACTTTACTGAAGTTATGCCCAGTAGAGTGAAGTCACTCATGCATAGTTTTGTTTTTTTCATCTGTGCACAAGCATTTGTTTCTACTGGGCATGCGCTCCCTATAAGGACTGATGAAGGTCCTGTTCCCACCAGCTTCCGCTTGACGTACGGCCAGTGGAAGCGGATAATGTAATATCCGCTCCGGTGGTCCGCAATGATGCGGCTGGGGCAGATGCACTCCCCCATAGGCTATATGAGGGAATGCATCTGACTTGCCTGGGAAATTTGCAGACAGCACAGACATGCGGTCTGCTTACTGCAATAGATCCCGCGGATCTGTTGCAGTGTGACAAGTGTGAATGGCTCCTACGTATAACATAGCACGTATACCATAAGAGCCGTTCACTCTCTGCTTTGCAGTGAGTGGAGAACGGACAAAAAATGTCCCTTCTCTGCTCTAGTGGGAACACAGCCTTATAGTGAACTTGAGATAAGGCCCGGCCAAGCTCTTCAGCACATGTGTGGCTCCAGTCATGATTCCACTGCCAGGAGCGTCCTGCGCAGTAGTACTGCCCAGGCTCAGAAAGCTCCCAGGTATGGGAGCACGACGGGGGTATGCACTGATGGGGCAAGACTTGCTGGGGCAGATAGAAGCAGAACGGTCGGGCAGAGAAGGACTTTGAAGAACTTCATGGACCTCATGGGGCAGAAGGGAGCCCCAGGTAAGTATAAGTACAGGATAAGCTTTCATCTCAGGCACACTTTAAGCTGTATAGGATACCTGAAAAAGCTACAAATACAAGATTTAGGGAAAGCTCAGATCTCTTTGTCAGGCACAGTGCTGTACAGGTCTGAAAATTTGCAGTTTTATACTACAGCATTCTTAAAATAGACGATAATTGCAGGTCAATACATGTCAGAAAGACAACACTGTAATTCATCACTCCAGGACCTTTGGGTGGGGCCATGCAGATCCTTACTTCATGCCCTTGTAAGTCATACATCCTGAACCACCAATGTAAAACACATCTATATTCTTAAATCAATGCTAAAGCAAAGCTGAAAAAAGTTTAATATGTAGAGGGAAGGTTTCGGATCTCATAGAGCCTTGCTGGTCCCGTCAGTGCACCGCTGTCTCATTTAAATTCTGTGCCTTTGGGAATCTTTGGCAGGCTTCGGAAGAACTTGCGTCCCCGCAGAGGCGTAGCTGTGGGTAGGCAAAGGGAGACATATGTCCCCAGGCGCAGCACTGTGAGGACGCTCAGCACAGTCGCTGTACCCCCGCATGTGTGAGAGGCCACTCGCTGGTTGCCTGAAGTGCCCCTGCTTCTTTCTTTCCCTCCGCAGAGGAGTGCAGGAGCATTAACAGCAGCAGAAAAAGCAAGCCACATCTGGCTATCTAAGGCGGGGGGCGGGCATCTAATTATCTAAAGGGAGGCACATCTAGCTATCTATAGGGGGGCACATCTGGCTATCTAAACGGGGCATAGGAGGGACACATCTGGCTATCTATGGGGGGAGGACATCTGGCTATCTAAAGGGGGCACATCTGGCTATCTATGGTGGAGGACATCTGGCTATCTAAACAGCATTTGTGCATTTGGCTCCACCCATTACCTTGACCACATTTTGTCCAGAGGGGGACACAAAAACTGTCTTTGTCCCCGGGCACTGAAAACCCTAGCTACGCCTCAGCGTCCCTGAGGTGTTCCGAAGACAGGCACAGTGGCATAGTGGTTAGCCCTCTCGCCTTGCAGCGCTGGGTCCCTGGTTCGCATCCCAGCCAGGTCAACATCTGCAAGGGGTTTGTATGTGTGGGTTTCCTCCAGGTGCTCTAGTTTCCTCCCACATCCCCAGAAAACATACAGATAAGTTAATTTTCTTCCCCCTAAAAAAATGTCTCAAGACTATGATACATACACTACATGATACATACATACATACAGTACATATGACTATGGTAGGGATTAGATTGTGAGCCCCTTTGAGGGACAGTTAATGGCAAGACAATATAACTCTGTACAGCGCTGCGCAATATGTTGGCGCTATATAAATACTTAAATAAAATAAATAAATACTTACTGTACATACACGAGCACAGACTTGTGTGTGCCCAGTATGGATCCGCTCGTCTTCAGGAGTATTCAGGAACACAAGTACTTCTGAAGCCTTCATAAGGAAACCCAAAGGTATATTGCACCAGTTGATCAAATATCTTCAATGGGGGGACAGCGGTGGACCGAGGGAACAGAGAGAGTACTGGGAAGCCTCTATGGCAGTGATGGCGAACCTTTCAGAGGGCGAGTGCCCAAACTGCGACCCAATATCGACTTATTTATCACTGGGCGGAGGGGGGGGGTTTGTGCCGAAAAATGGGCGTGACCATGACATTGTATGGGCGGAGCTAACGTAATGATGTGACAGCGAGGCATAAGAAAGCAGTGTTTCCGCCATGATGTGGTGAAACGAGGATTCGCATCATGGGTGTGCAGAAACTGTGTGATGCTATTTATTAGTATACCCGCCGTAACCCCAAAGCAGCAAATATAGCCAACTATGACCATTAAATAATAAATGCAGCAACAGTTACCCCAGACACCAGAAAATAAACGCAATGTGGGCAACATTTCAGCAGAAAATAATGCAGTGGGCAACATTTTAGCAGAAAATAAACGTAGTGGGCAACATTTCAGCAGAAAATAAACGCAGTGGGCCACATTTCACCAGAAAATAAACGCAGTGGGCCACATTTCACCAGAAAATAAACGCAGTGGGCCACATTTCACCAGAAAATAAACGCAGTGGGCAACATTTCACCAGAAAATAAACGCAGTGGGCAACATTTCACCAGAAAATAAACGCAGTGGGCCACATTTCAGCAGAAAATAAACGTACTGGGCCACATTTCAGCAGAAAATAAACGCAGTGGGCCACATTTCACCAGAAAATAAACGCAGTGGGCCACATTTCAGCAGAAAATAATTGCAGTGGGCAACATGTCACCAGAAAATAAAGACAGTGGGCAACATTTCACCAGAAAATAATGCAGTGGGCAACATTTCAGCAGAAAATAAACACAGTGGGCCACATCTCACCAGAAAATAACGCAATGTGGGCAACATTTCACCAGAAAATAAACGCAGTGAGCCACATTTCACCAGAAAATAACACGATGTGGGCAACACATCACCTGCAAAAAAAGGAATTTACTCACCTGACAGAAGTCTCCTGTCCCGGCCGGCCTCTGGCGCGCAGCTCCCCCAGACGATCCTCCTGCATATCTCCCACGATGAATGCAATAGCAGGGCTATGGGGAGATGGCGCCCGAAGCCCTTCACTGGAGGCACAAATAGTCTCCAGAACAGGGTTTCGGACGCCATCTTCCCGTATCCCTGCTCTGCCTGCCGGAAGACTATGCAGGCCGGAGCGGGGCTGCGCGCTATGAACTGGCACGGTGTCTAGTAGACACCGCGGCCAGTTCATGCAATGGGCGCAGCAGCGATGGCGTGCCAGCAGATTCGGCTACGCATGCCATAGGTTCGCCATCGCTGCTCTATGGGATCCATAATCTTCTCCCTACAGAGGATCTTTAAAAAGATCAGTCTTTAAAACCTCCCTGACAATCGTATGTGACAGATACATTCCTCAGTTTGCCAAGATTTTTATCTGATGGGTTCCTCAGCTTAACAGAATAGACTGTGTAGAGTATGGCTCTCATACTGCATGGAAGGGGGTAAAATTGGTCTGTGATCTTTCATTTTCCAAAGACTTTTATCTCATGTGTGTACTTAGCTTAAGTGTATTGGAGGAAGAGGATTGGCTGGACAGCCAAACAATTAGGATTGTTTTACCACTTGAGCCCCAGGCCATTTTTTACAATTCGACACTTCACAACGTTAATGGTTTATTGCTCAGTTATACAACTTAGCACCCAAATGAATTTTACCTCCTTTTCTTCTCACAAATAGAGCTTTCTTTTGGAGGTATTTGGTTGCTGCTGCGATGTTTAGAATCTTTTAATTAATAAAAAAAAAAATAGTAAAAATAATATATATATATATATTTTTTTATCTCCCCCTTCCCCCCTAAATTGGTCCTAGACTACATTACATATACTACACTATACATATATAGACATATGCCTTTGGTAGGGATTAGATTGTAAGCCCCTCCGAGGGACAGTTAAAGACTTTCCTCTGTGCAGCGCTGTGTAAAATGTCAGTGTCTACTATTAGCAGATTGTGTAGGTGAGCTCTCATGAAGGTGGTAGAATTGGTCAGCGATTGCCCAATCATAATTGAAAGTGTATACCAAGCTTAACCTCCCTGGGGGGCCTGAGCGGTGACCTCCCCGCTCAGGCCCCGCTGGGCTGATTTTAATAATTTTTTTTTTAAACACGCAGCAAGCGCTTGCTTGCTGCGTGTTGCGCCTGATCGCTGCCGATCTGACGCTAACCGCCGCGATGCAGCCTCCCCCCCCCAGACCCTGTGCGCTGCCTGGCCAATCAGTGCCAGGCAGCGCTGAGGGGTGGTTCGGGATACCCTGTGACGTTCATGACGTCGAGGACGTCACGACGATCGTCACCATGGCGACAGGTGAAGCCCTCCTGGAAATCCAGTTCAGAACGGGATTTCCGGACGGGTGATTGCGCCGGCGGCGATCGGAGGGGTGGGAGGTACGCCGCAGGGAGGGGGGAATCATGTAGCTAGCGCTAGGCTAGCTACGTGATAAATTTAAAAATGTTTTTGCAAAAAACGTTCCTGCGGCCGCGGGAATCAGAACGCCAGGCAGGTTAAAAGGAAATAAATATGTCAGCCTCCATATCTCTCTGATCAGGTGTGCTTTCAATTTTACACATTTTTTTTTTTGGTTATAGCAGTCCTTTAAAAGTTTACCACACACTGAAGCTTTTTTTCCCCATCCGCACAGTGTGAGCGCTTCCGAAAGCTTTGTGTTTATCTCTGTGCGCGTTAAATATCCCCTCAGCTCCCTGCCTGGCAGACATTATTTAGTGATCTTCTATTGACAGGCTTCTGTTAAAAAATCTAAACATAAAAAAGAAGCACATTCGGCCAGGATCGTTTTTCATCGTCATTAAGTGACAGCGCGCTCTGTAGTCGATTCCAGCATATTTATCTTTTCTGATATTGATTCAGTCCACCCAGGACTGCAGATGCATCAACCTGAGACTGCAGTGTACCAGGGCGTCTGTAATGTGCGGCATTGTTACACCAAACACAAACTAAGATGTCCAAATATATATTAAAAAAAAAAGCTTCTGGATAAGGAAGTGGCTCTTACTAAAGGTAAGAATAGTTTATGTTTACATCTTTTATAGCTCCAGTTCATTTTTTGTATTTTTTATTTACCTATCATTCCCGTCATCTTCTACTTTATACAAAGAAGGGCTCCTACGCCCCTTTCACACTGGCGCTGTGCATTGGCCTGTTGCCTGCAGGCCAACGCTACCCCAATTTAAGTCTATGGGGCCTTTCAGACTGACGCAATGCAGTGGAAGGGGCATATTCACCCTAACCAAGGCCCCTGGACCTGAGGGCCCACATGGGGTCTTCCTCCAGTCGCTGCATTAGCCCTTCATTGGTGCTGTAGTGGCAATCATCACAAAAGCTGTGATAACATTGTGGCAAGCTACCAGGGGCCCACAGGGACCAGGATGGAAGTCTCCATGTGACATTATTGCTGGTACTTTGTGCTCCATGTCCATAAATAGAGATGTCGCGAACCTCCGATTTTCGGTTCGCGAACCGGGTTCGCGAACTTCCGCAGAAGGTTCGGTTCGCGGAAAAATTCGCGAACCGCAATAGACTTCAATGGGGAGGCGAACTTTGAAAAATAGAAAAAATTATGCTGGCCACAAAAGTGATGGAAAAGATGTTTCAAGGGGTCTAACACCTGGAGGGGGGCACGGCGGAGTGGGATACATGCCAAAAGTCCCGGTGAAAAATCTGGATGTGACGCAAAGCAGCGTTTTAAGGGCAGAAATCACATTGAATGCTAAATTGCAGGCCTAACGTGCTTTCAAACATCTTGCATGTGTATACATCAAACAGGGAGTGTAATTAGAGTACTGCTTCACACTGACACACCAAACTCACTGTGTAACGCACCGCAAACAGCTGTTTGTGTAGTGATGGCCATGCTGGACTACTGCGCAACATGGCGTGATTGCTCTTCCTCACTCAGTGATGTCAGGTAATGTGTGACTTCCTTCTCAACTTTCCATGGCATTGTTAAAAAGCTTACGTTTTGTTTTTAATTTACATTTTCTACTTGCTGTGTACTTGTTCAGTACCGCTACAATGAGAATCCTGTGGAGGTGGGCAAGTCTGCCATTGTGACCCCGGGTAATGGCCGGGGAATGAGAGGTTTGAATCCGGTGTGGAGCCTGAGCAACGGCTACTACTACACATCCAAAGAGGGCAGCGGGCAGGCATGCACGCCCGCCCGCCCCGAGGTAGTGACCAAAAATAACAATACAGGAGGCGGACTTTCGAGGCCCTGCTGTGTATTTGAAATGAATGTACTTTAAATCCTTTAACGAGAACCAGTTATGGCGGGCAAAGATGACACCACATTCCTTTCACAAGAATCATATGGAGGCGGGCAAGTCTGTCATTTGTGACCCCGGGTAATGGCCGGGGAATGAGAGATGGAATCCGGTGTGGAGCCTGAGAAACGGCTACCACTACACATCCAAGGAGGGCAGCAGGTAGGCATGCACGCCCGCCCCGAGGTAGTGACCAAAAATAACAATACAGGAGGCGGACTTTCGAGGCCCTGCTGTGTATTTGAAATGAATTAACTTTAAATCCTTTAACGGGAATCCGTTATGGAGGGCAAGTCTGCCATTGTCACCGCGGGGAATGAAGGTTGGATTGCGGCCCGAAGTGGGAGCCTGCTGAGACCCATGCTGTAGCTGCCCTGACCGGGCTTTGCAGACCAGGCATCTGTGGTCAGATGGACCCTTGAGCCAGCGGAAGACAAACCAAGTCGAAAGCATTTGCCAAGAATGTTTTACGGAGGGCAAGTTTTTTTGCCCTTTTTTTAAATTTTTTGAAAATGATAGATGGTTGTATTTTTAAATTGTTTGAAAGTTTAGATGGTTGTATTTTTAAATTGTTTGAAAGTTTAGATGGTTGTATTTTTAAATTGTTTGAAAGTTTAGATGGTTGTATTTTTAAATTGTTTGAAAGTTTAGATGGTTGTATTTTTAAATTGTTTAAAAGTGTATCCATTCTTCCTCCCCCCAGCCACGAACAATACCATCTTGCCATAGCTGTTTGTGCCTTCTCTCCAGGTGCCTTCGTAAAGCACTTGTCCCTACGTGACAGTTGGCCTTTCCACGGCTCAATTTTTGCTGGCAGAGACAACAGATGGCTTTGCTCCGATCTGAGACACACACGTGAAAAAATTTCCAAACCGCTGAGCCCCCCTGGGCTGATGGTGCTACGGTGGCATCAGCAGCTGATGTTGAAGGGCATGTTGGCTGTCTGGCCATAGCTGGCGATACATGGCGCCGGACACTGCCCCCAGCTGTTTCTGAGGACGAGCTCCCTCTGCTTCTATCATGGAGTCGTCTCCTCCTACTCCTCTCTGACTCCTCCTCTGAACTGTCTCCCTGGTCATCTCCTTTACCGGGAACATATGTGGTATCCGTATAATCGTCATCATAATCCTCCTTGCCAGCTGCGCTTTCCTCAGACACCTCCTCAAGTGCACCAACTTCAGGTGGTCCACCATCATCCCCATCCACACACGTTACGTCCATACTATCGCCACCTAACTCAGACGTATGAGGTGGTGTACCTGCGCCTTCTTGTTGTTGTTGCAGTAGTGGCTGGGAATCAGTGATTTCACCACCACCACCAAATAACTCCTGCGAAGTGTCAAATGCAGCGGATGTGGTGCTTGTTGTAGCGCTGGTGGCTGCGGGAGATGAGGTGTTCTGTGTTAAATACTCAATCACCTCCTCACGATTTTGGGAAGTGATGGCACGTGCCTTCTTCTGAGCACTGTATTTTGGGGCAGGTCCGCATGAAATCACAGCAACACCACCTCGCACAGCCACAGACCTGCCGGTGCCTGGTGGCCTTCCTCTGGGTCTGCCTCTACCTCTTCCTCTACCTGGTTTGTCCATTTTGTCCATCTCGGGGGTATGCTAGCTATATGCAGTGAGGTGGGTTCTCACTCAACACAACAGGTAGTTAGATGCAGTGAGGTGGCCAGGTGGGTTCACACTCAACACAACAGGTAGTTAGATGCAGTGAGCTGGGTTCACTCAACAGTAAAGGTACTTAAGATGCAGTGAGGTGGGTTCTCGCTCAACACAACAGGTAGTTAGATGCAGTGAGGTGGCCAGGTGGGTTCACACTCAACACAACAGGTTGTTAGATGCAGTGAGCTGGGTTCACTCAACAGTAAAGGTACTTAAGATCCAGTGAGGTGGGTTCTCACTCAACACAACAGGTAGTTAGATGCAGTGAGGTGGCCAGGTGGGTTCACACTCAACACAACAGGTAGTTAGATGCAGTGAGCTGGGTTCACTCAACAGTAAAGGTACTTAAGATGCAGTGAGGTGGGTTCTCACTCAACACAACAGGTAGTTAGATGCAGTGAGGTGGCCAGGTGGGTTCACACTCAACACAACAGGTAATTAGATGCAGTGAGCTGGGTTCACTCAACAGTAAAGGTACTTAAGATGCAGTGAGGTGGGTTCTCACTCAACACAACAGGTAGTTAGATGCATTGAGGTGGCCAGGTGGGTTCACACTCAACACAACAGGTAGTTAGATGCAGTGAGCTGGGTTCACTCAACAGTAAAGGTACTTAAGATGCAGTGAGGTGGGTTCTCACTCAACACAACAGGTAGTTAGATGCAGTGAGGTGGCCAGGTGCGTTCACACTCAACACAACAGGTAGTTAGATGCAGTGAGCTGGGTTCACTCAACACAAGGCTAGGTATATGCAGTGATGAGGTGGGTTAAGTAAACACAACAGGTACTGGGTAGTTAGATGCAGTGAGCTGGGTTCACTCAACAGTAAAAGTACTTAAGATGCAGTGAGGTGGGTTCTCACTCAACACAACAGGTAGTTAGATGCAGTGAGCTGGGTTCACTCAACAGTAAAGGTACTTAAGATGCAGTGAGGTGGGTTCTCACTCAACACAACAGGTAGTTAGATGCAGTGAGGTGGCCAGGTGGGTTCACACTCAACACAACAGGTAGTTAGATGCAGTGAGCTGGGTTCACTCAACAGTAAAGGTACTTAAGATGCAGTGAGGTGGGTTCTCACTCAACACAACAGGTAGTTAGATGCAGTGAGGTGGCCAGGTGGGTTCACACTCAACACAACAGGTAGTTAGATGCAGTGAGCTGGGTTCACTCAACAGTAAAGGTACTTAAGATGCAGTGAGGTGGGTTCTCACTCAACACAACAGGTAGTTAGATGCAGTGAGGTGGCCAGGTGGGTTCACACTCAACACAACAGGTAGTTAGATGCAGTGAGCTGGGTTCACTCAACACAACGCTAGGTATATGCAGTGATGATGTGGGTTAAGTAAACACAACAGGTACTGGGTAGTTAGATGCAGTGAGCTGGGTTCACTGAACAGTATACAGTAAAGGTACTTAAGATGCAGTGAGGTGGGTTCTCACTCAACACAACAGGTAGTTAGACTTAGATGCAGTGAGCTGGGTTCACTCAACACAACGCTAGGTATATGCAGTGATGAGGTGGGTTAAGTAAACACAACAGGTACTGGGTAGTTAGATGCAGTGAGCTGGGTTCACTCAACACAAAGCTAGGTATATGCAGTGATGAGGTGGGTTAAGTAAACACAACAGGTACTGGGGTATATGCAGTACTGGGTAGTACAATGTGCAGCTCCCTGTCACACACACAGGCAGTCAGTCACTGAATGTGCTGGGCTGCTGGCAGTGGCACACACACTATCAATTAGCAAGGCTGTGCATGCAACAAAAGTGTCAGAAAAAAAAATGTACAGGTTGAGCTCTGAAAAGAGCTGTTGCTGGGTGCTTTAAAAGCAATATTATTCAGTCAGGAACAAGCAAAGCAGCATAGAACCTAACTAATCTGTCCCTAAGAGAAAAAGTCTGCAGCAGCTGTCCCTTTCCTCTCTCTAGCAGGCACACGAGTGACTGTAATGGCCACCGGAGGCTGCCTTATATAAGGGGGGGGTGGGGCTCCAGGGCTTACTGTAGCCTGAATGGCTACAATGTGCCTGCTGACTGTGATGCAGAGGGTCAAAGTTGACCCTCATAGTGCATTATGGGGCGAATCGAACTTCCGGAAAAGTTCGCCTGGCGCATGCGAATGCGAACCCCCAATGTTCGCCTGGAACCGTTCGCAGGCGAAACCGTTCGGTACACCTCCATCCATAAAATGTCCTACCAGAGTACAACTGAACTAAGAAAAAAACGTGGAGGACGTTTTGCCTTCCTCACCCTTTTCGGGATAGGTTAGTTAAGTTTGACCTCATTTAACACTCTGTTAACAGTTTTCTTCTTCTGTGTCCAAAAGATTTTCTTCTACATGAAGTGAAGGAAGACCACAGGATCCGGACCTGCAGACTCAACCCTTCTGTGCGGGAGCATGTACCTGCTGGAGAGGAAGGCAACCTGTCTACTAGTGGATGAGGACCCACACCAGTACTATTCAGGTATTACATTTTTGTGTTCAGGACATTTTGTAACAACATGTTACAATTACTGTATGCGGTACAGGGGTACAAGAGAAGATAATTTCTGTTGATTTGTTTGTTTCCAACCTGTTCTTTTCATTGAAGCCCAATCTAACTTAAAAGGGAAATATCTCATCCCCCCCCCCCCCGAAAAAAAAATCGACCTACTCAACTTTGGGAGTGCTGACCTTTGACCCCACTCTCCATGAATGTTCCTGAGTGCTAAGCTTGAATCACGCTGTCCTCATACTGCCCCCTCTCACGACTTTCCCACCACATCTAATCACTAAAGGCAGACACTCCCCCACTGCAGCTTTGCCCCTTCCTGTCCCACCTCACTTCCTGTCAGAATGGAAGAGGGGAGGATAGTGCCTGTAAGAGTCATGCCCACCTCCAGTCGATTGCAACAGAGTAGAATGATTGATGTGTGTGCCATGCCCCATCCAAGGAAGCAATAGAGTGCCAGTGTGACATTATTGGAGGCATTATGATCAAATAAAGGGTGCTTTGGGAGCCTCAGGGGCCTCCCATTTCTTGAGATAAGATAGGACACATTAAGACACGCCCCCTGCCACACCTTTAACCACACCCCCTCTCGCCATGCATATCACACAGAATTCAGAATCAAAAGATGTTGTTTTATCATTCAAACCACAGTGATCCTTTCTATCATCAGAAGTTTTTCTTCATTTTAACATTTGGAAATAAGAAGTATATCGATGGGAATACAATTTAGAATTAGTTAAAGTGGACCTGAACTCTTGCACAGGTCAGAAGGAAAACAGAGAAATGCACCCTGTAGGTATTTAGATAGTTTAGCCTTTCTAATTCCCCTGTATCTGTGACTAATCACCACTGTAATTTGATCTCTCAGCTGTGTCAGCCACGGCAGAGCAGCTAATTTGTAAACACAGGATGTTAA
This sequence comes from Hyperolius riggenbachi, assembly GCF_040937935.1. NCBI lineage: Eukaryota > Metazoa > Chordata > Amphibia > Anura > Hyperoliidae > Hyperolius > Hyperolius riggenbachi. The sequence continues at coordinate 272,992,977 of NC_090653.1, forward strand.
CCTATGTCTACTTAAATGAAAGCAAAATGTAGACACACGGTCTCATAAAAATCATGTTTTTATATTAAAAATCTCTTTAACATGATAACTCCCCGGGGCACATTGCGGGGAGCGCTTCCGTGAGAGGCAGAGCTTTTGGCTGCAGCTCTGCCTCTACATGCTTCTATCAGCCCCTCTCAGTCTTCTTTCAATGAGAAGGGCGGGGTAGAGGCGGAGATACACGTGGATTGACACGCATGGAGGCAGAGCTGCAGCTGAAAGCTCTGCCTCCCAGGGCAGCAAAATCCACAACCAAGCGATTCGTGGATTATTTTAGGGAGGGGGGGGTTAGGGGTAGTTAGGGAGGTTTTAGTTAGAGTTCAGCTGCAGAGATGCGGCGTTTTAGCTAGGGCATTCATGTTAAAGAGATTTTTAATATATAAACATAATTTTTATGAGACTTCAGAATCTCTTTACAGGACAGGTGCGAGGAAAAATAAAACATGGGATCTACTTACCCAGCGCTTCCTCCAGCCCCTGGCAGCCAATATGTCCCTCGCCAGAGCTCCAGTATCCCAGGATCCCCTGCTTTTCAGATGCCGACTTCGCTAGGTACTTCTACAGTAATTATGTGCCTGTGCAGAACGCTCCATACCACGTAAGCACAAGCAGCGCTGCCATGCGCTCGTGCAGGCGCAGTAGATGCCGACCTGGCGAGAAAGCCCCAGATAAGTAGATCCTGTTTTTTATTTTTCCTTGCACCTTTCCTTTAAAGGTTATTATGCTGTTGCTCATCTCTTAGAGCAGAGAGGAAGTTCTGAGTTCAGGTCCGCTTTAACACATTTTCACAGTGATTAACCTCTGACACCCTTGGCCTTTTCACACATTCAGCTGTAGGCAGCCATACATACAGTACATACAATCTATTAGAAATCTAAGATGCGGTATAGAAGGAAAACTTGTCAGCACTAGAAAGTTGCACATCTATCCACAGCAGTAGAAGCACAAAGTGAGACATTCACTAGCTAAGGAAAGGCTGACCTTGGCACTGTTTATTCATAGCAGGCAGCAGACTGCAAGTGAGCTAAGGGGGGGCAGAGAAGGGGCCTGATTATTCTGTCTGCTACTTGTCCATTTTTCTCTTGTAACATTCCAATAAAGAAAAGATCGATTTGGTTTTCATAAGTAGCTGTTGCGAAGTTCAGCTTTCCATGTTGTTGGTTCAGCAAAAAGCACTGCTTTTAAGATGTGTCTGTTCATTCTGCTTTAAATACAGTCTCAGAAAGATGGCTTGGCAGCAGATGCTAACCCTTCTTCTGCTGAAAAGGGGAGAATGGCTTAAAGGATAAGTGCACAGATATACTTTAAGTGCAGGTATCCTATATTGCCCCTGCAAAGGCCTATTAAATATCTATAGCACTCTTTACCTGGCATGTGCTGTTAAAAAGATGTGATGGATCTGTTCTGCTGCAGCATTGTCACTGTAAACAAAGGTGGGTGGTATTCTTTTGATGTGGGGACGGGCTCCCCAATATTCTGTGGTCGCCACCCACCCCCAGATTGGGGCTTCTGACATCATCAGAAGGAGAACTGCCATTGAGATCCAGCCTACAGCCTACAATTGTCACTACTAAGAGGAAGTGTGGCACTCATCTCAATCTCCCTCTCCTCAGTGCTAACTGGAGTGGGGGGTGGTACATATTGTGGCGGCAACGCATCAGTTGTGCCACTAATAGTAAAATATTAGTATTTTAAATTACAGATATTTTACCATGCACTACTCAGTACCTATCCCAGCCATAACCCTTTAGTCTAAAGGCAGGGATGTCAAATTCAGATACAAAGTGGGCCGAAATTAAACATTGGGACTTAGCCACGGACCAACCTCAATGTCTATTAGCCACCTTATAAAGTTCCCTGTTGTCTAATTGCCCCCCTCCAACTCCTATGCAGTTCCCTGGTGTCTAGTTCTCCTCCTCCCTCCCCTATACAGTTCCCTGGTGTCCAGGGGAGTAGCAATAGGGGTTGCAGAGGTTGCGACCGCATCGGGCCCTTGGGCCAGAGGGGCCCCAAAGGGCCCTCCCTCAACTACAGTATTAGCTCTCTATTGGTCCTGAGCTTAAAATAATCACTTCTATAGATGCTTTGTTTAGTGGTTATCAATAACAAACTGTTCCCCATCCCCTTCTTGTACCTCTGACACTGTAGTTGCCATTGGCAGGTTTTGGTGCGCCGTATCAATTGTTATTTATAGTGTGCTTGGGGGGGGGGGCCCATTGTAAAACTTGCATCGGGGCCCACAGCTCCTTAGCTAAGCCACTGCTGGTGTCTAGTGCTCCTCCTCCCTCCCATATACAGTTCCCTGGTTTCTAGTGCTCCTCCTCCCTCCCCTATACAGTTCCTGGTGTCTAGTGGTCCACCCTCCCCCTATACAGTTCCTGGTGTCTAGTGGTCCACCCTCCCCCTATACAATTTCCTGGTGTCTAGTGGCCCCCCCACCCTCCCCTATATAGTTCCCTAGTAATTAGTGTTTTTCCCTTCCTCCCCCATATGGCTTCTCTGGTGTTCTAGGGCTTCACCTCAAATATAGCTTCCCTGGTGGTCTACAGTGGGCCTAACATAATGCAAAGTGGGGAGACCCCTTGGGGGCCAAATTTATTGGCTCTGAGGGCCAGATTTGGCCCGCGGGCCAGAGTTTGACATGTATGGCTTGATTCATTAAGCTGCGCTGCGAAAGCAGCGAAGCTTAATGTGCAGTAGTGCGTGCTGTGCATGCCTTTAATGGCAGGGCTCGCTGCCATGTAAGGAGTGTGCCTTCCCTTAGTTACGCATGCTGCTTCCATAGCAACGCGCATAACGTTAAATGCGGGCGGTCCTGTAAAGTGAAGCGGCCGCTACTATGAAAATTAGTAGCGCGTTGCTATGGAAGCAATGCACGCAACTAAGGGAAGGCACGCTCGTTACATGGCAGCGAGCGCGGTTATGCAAGGTGTGCGTAGCACGCACTACTGCACATTAAGCAGCGCAGCTTAATGAATCAAGCCCTAAGTATCTAACCCCCCACCTAATGCCTAACCCCTCCCCCATGGGTACCTAACCTAAACCTCCCCCCACCGAATGCCTAACCCTTACCTCACCTGTAAGTGCCCAAACGACCGTTAGTTGTATCAGATCATTTATGACTACAGCCATTAAATACATCTGGCCCCCAAAGGACCAGCTGTGCACCCGGTCACCGAAAATTAACATAGACGTCTACTAGACAACGTTTTTGTGTCTTTGAGTTGCTGAGTTTGAGGGAAAACAAGGATGTGATGTGACATTTGTTAAAATGGCCAAAATTAGTTACTTACTTCAGTACAGGGAAGCCTCTGCATAATCTAAATGGTTCTTGACCATGGCCCCAACAGTCTGCCATGGTCAAGAACTGTCTAGTGTGTATATGAAGCCTTACCTACATGTAGGGTGTAAATCACTGGTGTATAAATACAAAAGCTGCAAGGAAGCAATAAAAGAGTAGCTGGATTTCCTGAAGGGGTCACAATACAATAATACAATACAATAACATTTCTATAGCGCTTTTCTCCCATAGGACTCAAAGCGCTTAGGCTCTCTCAGATTCAGTAATTAGTAGGATGAAGTATTCACACAACAAAAGTTATATTTCTGCAAATGCCAAACTGAACAGGTGGGTTTTCAGTCTGGATTTAAACACGTCCAGGGATGGAGCTGTCCTGATCTGTTGAGGTAAGGAGTTCCAAAACGTAGGGGCAGCATGACAGAAGGCTCTGGGACCAAAAGTTTCCAAGTGGACTCTGGGTATGACTAGATTATTAGAACCTGTTGATCTGAGAATGCGGGGATTGCTACGCAGCTGCAACATATCTTTCATGTATCCAGGGCCTAAATTATTCAGGGATTTAAATGTCAGTAGGCCGATCTTGAATAGGATCCTCCATTCTATAGGTAGCCAGTGAAGGGAGTGCAGGACTGGCGTTATGTGGCAGTGACGGGGTTGGTTGGTTAGCAGTCTGGCAGCAGTATTCTGTATCAGCTGTAGTCGGTACAAGACCTTTTTTGGAAGGCCAGTGTAGAGAGCATTGCAGTAGTCCAGTCGGGATGTGATGAAGGCGTGGACTAAGGTTGGCAGATCTTCTGAGGGTATGAGGTGCTTGATTTTTGCAATGTTCTTCAGGTGAAAATAGGATGATTTCACCACAGCAGAGATTTGAGTTCTGAAGTTTAAATCCCCATTAATTAGAACTCCCAGGCTATGCACATGATCAGAGCTGCGCAGATCCGTGCCTCCTATTCCCAGTGGTGAAGACTAGTGTTGGGCGAACACCTAGATGTTCGGGTTCGCGAACGTTCGCCGAACATCGCCGCGATGTTCGGGTGTTCGACCCGAACTCCGAACATAATGGAAGTCAATGGGGACCCGAACTTTCGTGCTTTGTAAAGCTTCCTTACATGCTACATACCCCAAATTTGCAGGGTATGTGCACCTTGGGAGTGGGTACAAGAGGAAAAAAAATTTAGCAAAAAGAGCTTATAGTTTTTGAGAAAATCGATTTTAAAGTTTCAAAGGGAAAACTGTCTTTTAAATGCGGGAAATGTCTGTTTTCTTTACACAGGTAACATGCTTTTTGTCGGCATGCAGTCATAAATGTAATACATATAAGAGGTTCCAGGAAAAGGGACCGGTAACGCTAACCCAGCAGCAGCACACGTGATGGAACAGGAGGAGGGTGGCGCAGGAGGAGAAGGCCACGCTTTGAGACACAACAACCCAGGCCTTGCATGAGGACAAGAAGCGTGCGGATAGCAATTTGCGTTTTGTCGCCATGCAGTCATAAATTTAATACAGATGAGAGGTTCAATAAACAGGGACCGGAAACGCTAACCCATCACAGATGTTCATTGTTCATGTTACTTGGTTGGGGTCCGGGAGTGTTGCGTAGTCGTTTCCAATCCAGCATTGATTCATTTTAATTTGAGTCAGACGGTCTGCATTTTCTGTGGAGAGGCGGATACGCCGATCTGTGACGATGCCTCCGGCAGCACTAAAACAGCGTTCCGACATAACGCTGGCTGCCGGGCAAGCCAGCACCTCTATTGCGTACATTGCCAGTTTGTGCCAGGTGTCTAGCTTCGATATCCAATAGTTGAAGGGTGCAGATGGATTGTTCAACACAGCTATGCCATCTGACATGTAGTCCTTGACCATCTTCTCCAGGCGATCGGTGTTGGAGGTGGATCTGCACGCTTGCTGTTCTGTGTGCTGCTGCATGGGTGTCAGAAAATTTTCCCACTCCAAGGACACTGCCGATACCATTCCCTTTTGGGCACTAGCTGCGGCTTGTGTTGTTTGCTGCCCTCCTGGTCGTCCTGGGTTTGCGGAAGTCAGTCTGTCGGCGTACAACTGGCTAGAGGAGGGGGAGGATGTCAATCTCCTCTTTAAAGTCTCCACAAGGGCCTGCTGGTATTCTTCCATTTTGACCTGTCGGACTCTTTCTTCAAGCAGTTTTGGAACATTGTGTTTGTACCGTGGATCCAGAAGGGTATAAACCCAGTAATTGGTGTTGTCCAGAATGCGCACAATGCCTGGGTCGCGTTCAATGCAGTCCTAGGCCGAAGAGGTCATAGCCTAGGGTCACAAAAACCTGTTTATTTGGGCTATTTCAATGGTAGTGATGGTGACGTACATAAATCTCAGCCATGGCCGTTAGCAACGTCTGAATTTCACGAAATGTCTCATGCAGGTAGAAGACATATTGTTAGACTTGGATTCCAAAGATGGGGTCCCTACATCTCTGCAAACCAGAGTTACAGGGGTCCAAAATTGGTAAAATCCCCCATAGACTTTCATTGCCTCCCTATTTCACTTTCCAAAATCTCACATCTTTTCAAAGGGCAATGGCTCAGCAGTACCAAATTTTCTAGCATTGTAGGGACCCTTAGGGGGAACATGACTGGTGAGTTTCGGGCCCCTAGGCCAAAGAGGTCATAGCCTAGGGTCACAAAAACCTGTTTATTTGGGCTATTTCAATGGTAGTGATGGTGACGTACATAAATCTCAGCTATGGCCGTTTACAACGTCTGAATTTCACGAAATGTCTCATGCAGGTAGAAGACATATTGTTAGACTTGGATTCCAAAGATGGGGTCCCTACATCTCTGCAAACTAGAGTTACAGGGGTCCAAAATTGGTAAAATCCCCCATAGACTTTCATTGCCTCCCTATTTCACTTTCCAAAATCTCACATCTTTTCAAAGGGCAATGGCTCAGCAGTACCAAATTTTCTAGCATTGTAGGGACCCTTAGGGGGAACATGACTGGTGAGTTTCGGGCCCCTAGGCCAAAGAGGTCATAGCCTAGGGTCACAAAAACCTGTTTATTTGGGCTATTTCAATGGTAGTGATGGTGACGTACATAAATCTCAGCTATGGCCGTTTACAACGTCTGAATTTCACGAAATGTCTCATGCAGGTAGAAGACATATTGTTAGACTTGGATTCCAAAGATGGGGTCCCTACATCTCTGCAAACTAGAGTTACAGGGGTCCAAAATTGGTAAAATCCCCCATAGACTTTCATTGCCTCCCTATTTCACTTTCCAAAATCTCACATCTTTTCAAAGGGCAATGGCTCAGCAGTACCAAATTTTCTAGCATTGTAGGGACCCTTAGGGGGAACATGACTGGTGAGTTTCGGGCCCCTAGGCCAAAGAGGTCATAGCCTAGGGTCACAAAAACCTGTTTATTTGGGCTATTTCAATGGTAGTGATGGTGACGTACATAAATCTCAGCTATGGCCGTTAGCAACGTCTGAATTTCACGAAATGTCTCATGCAGGTAGAAGACATATTGTTAGACTTGGATTCCAAAGATGGGGTCCCTACATCTCTGCAAACCAGAGTTACAGGGGTCCAAAATTGGTAAAATCCCCCATAGGCTTTCATTGGGCCTACTATTTACCGTTCCAAAATCTCACACCATTTCAAAGGGCAATGGCTCAGCAGTGGCAAAACTCACCAGTCATGATCCCCCTAAGGGTCCCTACAATGCTAGAAAATTTGGTACTGCTGAGCCATTGCCCTTTGAAAAGATGTGAGATTTTGGAAAGTGAAATAGGGAGGCAATGAAAGTCTATTAGGGATTTTACCAATTTTGGACCCCTGTAACTCTGGTTTGCAGAGATGTAGGGACCCCATCTTTGGAATCCAAGTCTAACAATATGTCTTCTACCTGCATGAGACATTTCGTGAAATTCAGACGTTGCTAACGGCCATAGCTAAGATTTATGTACGTCACCATCACTACCATTGAAATAGCCCAAATAAACAGGTTTTTGTGACCCTAGGCTATGACCTCTTTGGCCTAGGGGCCTGAAACTCACCAGTCATGTTCCCCCCTAAGGGTCCCTACAATGCTAGAAAATTTGGTACTGCTGAGCCATTGCCCTTTGAAAAGATGTGAGATTTTGGAAAGTGAAATAGGGAGGCAATGAAAGTCTATGGGGGATTTTACCAATTTTGGACCCCTGTAACTCTGGTTTGCAGAGATGTAGGGACCCCATCTTTGGAATCCAAGTCTAACAATATGTCTTCTACCTGCATGAGACATTTCGTGAAATTCAGACGTTGCTAACGGCCATAGCTGAGATTTATGTACGTCACCATCACTACCATTGAAATAGCCCAAATAAACAGGTTTTTGTGACCCTAGGCTATGACCTCTTTGGCCTAGGGGCCCGAAACTCACCAGTCATGTTCCCCCTAAGGGTCCCTACAATGCTAGAAAATTTGGTACTGCTGAGCCATTGCCCTTTAAAAAGATGTGAGATTTTGGAAAGTGAAATAGGGAGGCAATGAAAGTCTATGGGGGATTTTACCAATTTTGGACCCCTGTAACTCTAGTTTGCAGAGATGTAGGGACCCCATCTTTGGAATCCAAGTCTAACAATATGTCTTCTACCTGCATGAGACATTTCGTGAAATTCAGACGTTGCTAATGGCCATAGCTGAGATTTATGTACGTCACCATCACTACCATTGAAATAGCCCAAATAAACAGGTTTTTGTGACCCTAGGCTATGACCTCTTTGGCCTAGGGGCCCGAAACTCACCAGTCATGTTCCCCCTAAGGGTCTCTACAATGCTAGAAAATTTGGTACTGCTGAGCCATTGCCCTTTGAAAAGATGTGAGATTTTGGAAAGTGAAATAGGGAGGCAATGAAAGTCTATGGGGGATTTTACCAATTTTGGACCCCTGTAACTCTGGTTTGCAGAGATGTAGGGACCCCATCTTTGGAATCCAAGTCTAACAATATGTCTTCTACCTGCATGAGACATTTCGTGAAATTCAGACGTTGCTAACGGCCATAGCTGAGATTTATGTACGTCACCATCACTACCATTGAAATAGCCCAAATAAACAGGTTTTTGTGACCCTAGGCTATGACCTCTTTGGCCTAGGGGCCCGAAACTCACCAGTCATGTTCCCCCTAAGGGTCCCTACAATGCTAGAAAATTTGGTACTGCTGAGCCATTGCCCTTTGAAAAGATGTGAGATTTTGGAAAGTGAAATAGGGAGGCAATGAAAGTCTATGGGGGATTTTACCAATTTTGGACCCCTGTAACTCTGGTTTGCAGAGATGTAGGGACCCCATCTTTGGAATCCAAGTCTAACAATATGTCTTCTACCTGCATGAGACATTTCGTGAAATTCAGACGTTGCTAACGGCCATAGCTGAGATTTATGTACGTCACCATCACTACCATTGAAATAGCCCAAATAAACAGGTTTTTGTGACCCTAGGCTATGACCTCTTTGGCCTAGGGGCCCGAAACTCACCAGTCATGTTCCCCCTAAGGGTCCCTACAATGCTAGAAAATTTGGTACTGCTGAGCCATTGCCCTTTGAAAAGATGTGAGATTTTGGAAAGTGAAATAGGGAGGCAATGAAAGCCTATGGGGGATTTTACCAATTTTGGACCCCTGTAACTCTGGTTTGCAGAGATGTAGGGACCCCATCTTTGGAATCCAAGTCTAACAATATGTCTTCTACCTGCATGAGACATTTCGTGAAATTCAGACGTTGCTAACGGCCATGGCTGAGATTTATGTACGTCACCATCACTACCATTGAAATAGCCCAAATAAACAGGTTTTTGTGACCCTAGGCTATGACCTCTTCGGCCTAGGACTGCATTGAACGCGACCCAGGCATTGTGTGCATTCTGGACAACACCAATTACTGGGTTTATACCCTTCTGGATCCACGGTACAAACACAATGTTCCAAAACTGCTTGAAGAAAGAGTCCGACAGGTCAAAATGGAAGAATACCAGCAGGCCCTTGTGGAGACTTTAAAGAGGAGATTGACATCCTCCCCCTCCTCTAGCCAGTTGTTCGCCGACAGACTGACTTCCGCAAACCCAGGACGACCAGGAGGGCAGCAAACAACACAAGCCGCAGCTAGTGCCCAAAAGGGAATGGTATCGGCAGTGTCCTTGGAGTGGGAAAATTTTCTGACACCCATGCAGCAGCACACAGAACAGCAAGCGTGCAGATCCACCTCCAACACCGATCGCCTGGAGAAGATGGTCAAGGACTACATGTCAGATGGCATAGCTGTGTTGAACAATCCATCTGCACCCTTCAACTATTGGGTATCGAAGCTAGACACCTGGCACAAACTGGCAATGTACGCAATAGAGGTGCTGGCTTGCCCGGCAGCCAGCGTTATGTCGGAACGCTGTTTCAGTGCTGCCGGAGGCATTGTCACAGATTGGCGTATCCGCCTCTCCACAGAAAATGCAGACCGTCTGACTCAAATTAAAATGAATCAATGCTGGATTGGAAACGACTACGCAACACTCCCGGACCCCAACCAAGTAACATGAACAATGAACATCTGTGATGGGTTAGCGTTTCCGGTCCCTGTTTATTGAACCTCTCATCTGTATTACATTTATGACTGCATGGCGACAAAACGCAAATTGCTATCCGCACGCTTCTTGTCCTCATGCAAGGCCTGGGTTGTTGTGTCTCAAAGCGTGGCCTTCTCCTCCTGCGCCACCCTCCTCCTGTTCCATCACGTGTGCTGCTGCTGGGTTAGCGTTACCGGTCCCTTTTCCTGGAACCTCTTATATGTATTACATTTATGACTGCATGCCGACAAAAAGCATGTTACCTGTGCAAAGAAAACAGACATTTCCCGCATTTAAAAGACAGTTTTCCCTTTGAAACTTTAAAATCGATTTTCTCAAAAACTATAAGCTCTTTTTGCTAAAAAATGCATATAAAGGTGCATATACCCTGTAAATTTGGGGTATGTAGCATATAAGGAGGCTTTACAAAGCACGAAAGTTCGGGTCCCCATTGACTTCCATTATGTTCGGAGTTCGGCTCGAACACACGAACATCGCGGCCATGTTCGGCCCGAACCCGAACATCTAGATGTTCGCCCAACACTACACGTGACCCGTTCGGCCAATCACAGCGCTAGCCGAACGTTCGGGGAACGTTCGGCCATGCGCTCTTAGTTCGGCCATATGGCCGAACAGTTTGGCCGAACACCGTCAGGTGTTCGGCCGAACCCGAACATCACCCGAACAGGGTGATGTTCTGCAGAACCCGAACAGTGGCGAACACTGTTCGCCCAACACTAGTGAAGACTGCAAGTTAAGTTGTTTTGTTATCATGCTCTGCCCTCCTATCAGAAGGACTTCAGTTTTGTCTGCATTTAGTTTCAGCCAGTTGTCATTCATCCATTGCTGTAGTTCACGTAAGCACAAGACTTTCAGTATTTGGAAGAATATGCATCAATCCATATCTCATATACAAAATCAGATAAAATATTTCATTTTAGCTCATCTGCACCGCCAGTCAGCCACAGAGCATCCTTGCTATTTAGCCAACTGCAAGGTTATGTATTATTTTCATGAGTTACATTGCCTTTTTATTATAACCAATACTGTGTATCCTCAGTTGGGTTGTTTGAAATATCCAGGAATGCACAAGCTCTGCAAGCTGTGCACGGTCATTGAGTAGCATCGTAACCCTTAATTAAAGTTAATTATGTAATGACAGGCATTTTCAGTATATTTATCAGGGTGGCTGTGAAATGGTATTTAAACACACTAATAGTAGCTAATTATAGATCCAGCTGTCTGGCGTTATGCACAGTGTACCTTTATTCATAGTTACATGTTATCTGCTGCAGAGTAGGGCACGGGAAGTTATATAGAAAGTGTTCTCACAGGAAGTCCTACCGCTAGTATTCTCACAGGAAGTAAAGGTGAGTACACGCCTTTGACGGATGTTGCCCGTCAGGGATCAGGACCTGATCCTCTTAGGTGACATTGCAGGGCCGGGCTACACACACGCATGTGACTTCACACGCGGCCGGGGAGCGGTGTAAACAATGTTATCGACATCGCTGGGGGTGAGTAGATCGGCCCGGCATATTGCTCATAGGTTGGAGGTCAGGGGTCACTGGCTGCCGTGCACACGCCTGATTATCATCTGAGGTGGTTGTTCTCGGCCGTCTCTGCCGACTTAAGTCAGGCGTGTGTACGAGCCTTAATACTGCTTCTGTTCTCACAGGAAGTCATACCGCTAGTATTCTCACAGGAAACAAGTCATACCACTAGTGTTCTCACAGGAAGCAAGTCATATCGCAAGTCTTCTCACAGGAAGTCATGCTGCTAGTCTTCTCACAGGAAGCAAGTCATACTGCTTCTGTTCCCACAGGAAGTCATATCGCTAGTCTTCTCACAGGAAGCAAATCATACTGCTTCTGTTCTCACAGGAAGTCATACCGCTAGTATTCTCACAGGAAACAAGTCATGCCACTAGTTTTCACACAGGAAGGAAGTCATACTACTAGTGTTCTTAAAGGAAGTCATACCACTAGTGTTCTCACAGGAAGCAAGTCATATCGCAAGTCTTCTCACAGGAAGTCATACCGCTAGTCTTCTCACAGGAAGCAAATCATACTGCTTCTGTTCTCACAGGAAGTCATACCACTTGTATTCTCACAGGAAACAAGTCATGCCACTAGTTTTCACACAAGAAGGAAGTCATACTGCTACTGTTCTTAAAGGAAGTCATACCGCTAGTCTTCTCACAGGAAGCAAGTCATATCACAATCTTCTCACAGGAAGTCATACCGCTAGTCTTCTCACAGGAAGCAAGTCATACTGCTTCTATTCTCACAGGAAGTCATACCGCTAGTATTCTCACAGGAAACAAGTCATACCACTAGTGTTCACACAGGAAGGAAGTCATACTGCTAGTGTTCTCACAATAAGCAAGTCATATTGCAAGTCTTCTCACAGGAAGTCATACCGCTAGTCTTCTCACAGGAAGCAAGTCATACTGCTTCTGTTCTCACAGGAAGTCATACCGCTTGTATTCTCACAGGAAACAAGTCATACCACTAGTGTTCACACAGGAAGGAAGTCATACTGCTAGTGTTCTTAAAGGAAGTCATATTACAAGTCATCTCACAGGAAGCCATATCTCAAGTTTTCTCACAGGAAGTCTTACCGCTAGTGTTCCATACCTCCCAACATTTTGAGATACTGTACTGTACACCCGCACTGCTGTGGGTCTGCATGCCATAGAAAGGACCAATGCGACATGCAATGCTGACTCTGACCTTATACACCACATTATACATGCACCTCCCCCACCTTATACATGCACACACTATGTGGAGGATGAGTGGGGGATTATCAACCAAGGATTACATGCTAGGGGACTCTGGAAAGCTGAAAAGCATCACAGGTGTACAGCGAACTAACTCAGAATTTAATTAATACAGAGGCTGCAGTATAGTATTTTACACTAGAGGGCAGCCTAGCCTTTTGCCTAGATGGCTTGTGCCCAGAAACATCTCTGACAACATGGTAAAGCCAACATATACAGTATATTGCCATTAAGTTTTGTGAAGCATGAGTATAGTGAGTAGTGACAAGTTCACTTTAAGTGTTCTCGCTCTATAGAAAGTAGTGCAGTAGTCTGAGTACATTGTTAACAAGCAATCGGAAGCCGAGGGAGAAAAGTACACAGTGATCTTTTCTACTGTTTTTTTTCTTTCCCTCTTTTAAGCTCAGCTTTGCATTTCTCTTTTACAATTAAACCTCTTCCTGCTTGTTTTATCTCCCCCGGTCCCCCTGAGACAGGCAGCAATAACCGGACTTTCTCACCCTCCCCACGCTGCATTAAAACCTTTCACTCCCATTAGAAATTCAATATTTAGTTCCTTACCGACAAACAAAAATAACCTTAACTCCTGATCTGCTGCTGAGCAAGCAGAAAGTGGACAAGGAGCCAGGAGGGAGAGAGAGGAGGATGGCATGCTAGTTATTATGACACATCAAATGTGATGCACACTTAGTCATCCTTTCAATGGATCTCATAATGTTGAGTATTTTTTTGTTTTGTTTATTATGTTCACCATTAAAAATAGATTTTTACATAAAAGGAACATAGAGGCAAAGGGAAAGAGATAGATGGTTTTTCCGTTACAAAGCAGGTAATGCTGGGAATACACCATGAGATTTTTGGGCGGATAGATGGTTCGATAGATAATTTCCGATAGATCCGATCTTACTTTCTATAGTTTTTCTGATTGATTTCTCATGTGAATAGAAATCAATTAGAAAAATGATCGGACAGTAAATCTGCTGAACAGTCTCATCATGTATTCCCAGCATAAGACCACACTTTGAATGCGCGTTGTTTTGGGGCACCTGGTTACAAGGAAGGTATTACGCAACTGGAGGAGAGCCAGATACAAAAGAACCGCTAAGTTAATTAGGGCCATGGAGGACCTCAGTTATGAGAAAAGGCTTTATCTCTGAGAGGAGGAGATTAGGAGCAGATGGGATCACCTTATATTAATATAAAAATGAACCATGCAAAGAGATTAGGTAAAAAGTTCACTTCAAGGTCATCGCAAAAGCATAGATTTGTTGTCGTAGCTAGTATTTTCTGGCACAGGACATTGCCGAATATTATGTTTTTCAGTAATACCTGTCTCTTATTCCCTCTCCTCCTTCTATCCTATTTTTGTCACACTAACCTTCCAAGTTTTCTTTTTTTGCCTAACACTAACCTTTTGTCTCCACTCCGGACACTAACCTCCCCCTCTCCCCTCCTAACACTAACCTCCCCCTCTCCCCTAGTAGCAATTACGTCTCCTATCCTGTTGTAACCCTAACCTCCCTCCTCTCCACTCCTATCACTAACCTTTCACTAAACATTTCCACTCCTAACACTGACCTACCCCCTCTCCAATCCCAACACTAACCTCCTCCACTCCACTAGTAGCACTAACTTACTCTCTCAAATCTTAACACTAACCTTCCCCTCTGCCCTAGTAGCACTAACTGCTCCTCTCCTCTTCTAACACAAACCTCCCTCCTCTCCACTTCCAACACGAATTTCCCCCTCTCCCCTAGTAGCACTAACTTACAGAACCCTCTCCAATCCTAACACTAATGTCTCCCCCTACACTAGTAGCACTAACTTACTCTCCCCAATCCTAACACTAACCTCCCCCTCTCCCCTAGTAGCACTAACTTACCGTACCCTCTCCAATCCTAACACTAATGTCTCCCCCTACACTAGTAGCACTAACTTACTCTCTCCAATCCTAACACTAACCTCCCCACACCCAACACTAACCTCCCTTCTCTTCACTAGAAACACTAATGTCTCCTCTCCTAACATTAATCTCCATCCTTTCCACTAGTAGCACTAACTTCACCCCTTCCTCTACTAAAACTAACCTCCCCTCTCCACTAGTAGCACTAACTTTTTATCGCCTCTCCTAACACTAACCCCCCCTCCAACTAGGATCACTAACTTCCTCTCTCCTCTCCTAAAACTAACCTCCCCATCTCTACTACCTACACTAACCTCCCCCTCTCTACCAGTAGCACTAACTTCCCCTCTCTTCTCCTCTACTCAAGTCAATACCAATTCTAGTGTCACTTTCCCCACTGCTCCAACTGCTGGGCTATGTAATAGTGGCGAGGGTCCGTGCCAAATTGATGTTTGGCTACACTATAAGTGCTCAGCCATCTGTTATTGGAGTTTTCCTGACATGTGCCAATTTTCGGTTCCCCGCCACCCCATAGCCGCAAACTTATACTGTGGTCTATGGAATAATCAATACACGCCCAAAACGTCTACTGTTTTGCAAAACACTCATGGGCACCCCTTGAGGATGGAGTTAAAAAGGTTTAATCTGCAGTCGTGGAAAGCATTTTTTGCTGTGAGGTCTGTGAAGATTGGTCAATGAGATACTAATTTTCTGAGTTGATGCAAAGTGTGTGGCCAATACTCTACAGCGTGGAATTCGGCCTATGAAACGCAATTGACGCCAGTTTGGATTTGTCCACTTATGACCTCCATGTGGTTTGCAACCGAGTTTGCATCAGTTTGGAAAATTAGCATCTAAAGAATTATCTCTAGTGAACATAAGAAATGCTCTTCCATCAAAAGTAATTATAGAGGATGCATTACATAATGTTTAAATGGTCAAAGGCAAATGTATTTTTCCACTAAAACTAAGTACCAAGCAAAAGCCAAAGCAGTTTTGTGTAGGTACACTATCAAACCCTTTGCCCACATGGAGATGGTTCAATTGGTCGTTGATTGGCAAATCATAATTGAAAGTGTGTATCAGGCTTAACTCTAACTTAAAGCCTGGTAGTACACAATTTCAATTATGATTGGCCATGGCCAATCACTTACCAGTTTTAACACCTCCATGGAGAATAAGTGTCAACAGATATTGAATACTATAAGCAGATTGTGTAGGCGCATCCTCATACTACATGGAGGTGGTAAAATTGGTTAGTGATTGGCCAATCATAATTATAAGTGTGTCTCTGGCTTAATTGCAAGCCATATACAGCCAGGTACACACTTTCAATAAAGATTCACCAATCACTGAACAGTTTTACAACCTCCATGTAGTATGAGGGTTTGCCTACACAAACTGCTCATACTATTAAATATCTGTTGACCCTCATACTAAGTGTTAAAATTGGTCAGTGATTGGCCAGCCATAATTGAAGATGTGTACCAGGCTTTACACCTGCCTGGCAGAGAACAACTTTTTGAGTGCATAGAATAGACAAAAAGATCAATAGTTCACAGATTGGGGCTCTGGAACACTAAAAGAATGTCATTCAGCTGAGACAATAAAACATTTAACCTACTTTTTCAGCTCTTCACTACTTTCGGACGACGCTAATTGAAATCTAAGCCCTAATTTGATGCTGATCTGGTTGGCAGGGTGTAGATTTCAACTCACTGCCACTGCGCGCATACGCCGTTTTTGGCACTCCCGCCGATCTCACCGCTGTCTCCCCGCCGTCTCCCGTCGCAACTGCCAGTTTCTATGACTGCAGAGCCATGTGAGTCGGTCAGGAGCCGATTTCATTGGCTCCTAGCCGAGTCTATCAATGTAAGTAACTCCCATTGGCTTACATTGATAGACACGGTCAGGAGCCAATAAAAGCGTCTCCTGACTGGCTCACAGGAACTCTGCCGTCATAGAGACAGCAGAGTGGGTGGCCCAGGTTTCTGACGTGAGACAGTTGCGGGGGGTATGTGCATCGAGTAATGTCCTGTGTACAATGACACAATGACATGCCTCCGTGTCCTTGTGCTGCTGCTGCCAGACACCAACCCCCCCCCCCCCCCCCCCCCCCCGGCTCTGCTGACCCCCAGCTAAAAAAACACCAGGCTAGCGACAATATGCTTGTCGCTAGCCTGCTATTTACCTGCACTTGTCACTCATTACAGCCTCCCCCTGCCCCTCCCTGCCTTCACTAGCTTCCTCCAATCGGAAGTACTTCTTGGGTCGCGACTTAGCTTCCGATTGGATGAAGCTAGCGAAGGGGGGAAGCTGTAATGAGTTACAAGTGCAGGTAAATTGCAGGCTAGCAACAAGCAGATTGTCTCTAGCCTGGCAGGTTTTTGCTGGGGGGACAGCAGAGCCTGGGGGGGCAGCACAAGGACATGGAGCCATGTCATTGTACACAGGACATGCCTCTGTGTCCTATTAAGATTTAAAATTGCCGCCTCGGGTTCTCTTTATGCAATACTAGTTGCATACACACCTTTAAAGGATGTCGTCTGTCAGGGATCAGCACCTGATTGGCTGGGCCAATCTGCACACACGTGTCTGTTGTGTAGCTGACAATGTGCTGTGTTGCTATGAGAGAGGAGTGCGACAGAGGGATGACGAGCGGCACAAACAATGGGATTGGCATTGCTGGGGGTGAGTAGATCCGCCGAGCAGATTCCTCAGGGCTCGGGGGCTGCCGTACACACGCCTGATTATCGTCTGAGGCGGTCGTTATTGGCTGCCTCAGTGATCTTAAAGTGAACCTCCGGACTAAAAATCTACTCAGCAAAACTGAAAATGCTTGGTATTTCTTTAACAGTTTCACAGCATCAGAACTTTTTTTTTCTTACCAAAGCATCATTTTTTGCTGTATTTTTATTTAAGCTCCACCCATCAAAGAAAAAAAGCTCGGGCTTTTTTCCCTGATGCTGTGCAGAGCATGATGGGATTTGCTATGTTGTTATTCACGTTGCCTAGCAACTGGGAAGGGTGATCAGGACACAGGACAGTTGGAACTGTGTATCATACTCCGTCACCTCATTACAACCAAAAAGATGGCTGCCATCATGAAATCAAACATTTGCCTGTTCTTTTAAAACAGGTTGGGTAAGAGATTATATTACCTATCTATTTTAAATAACATAAGTAATGTAACTTAATGAAAGTATGTTTGTTTAGGCTGAAGTTCCTCTTTAAAGAGACACTGAAGCGAAAAAAAATATATGATATAATGAATTGGTTGTGTACTATGAATAATTACTAGAAGATTAGCAGCAAAGAAAATATTCTCATCTTTTTATTTTCAGGTATATAGTGTTTTTTCTAACATTGCATCATTCTATAATATGTGCAGATTACACAACACTCAGCATTCAAAATGATTCTTTCAGAGCAGTCTGTGAACTAATGACCTCTCCTCTGGCAGAGAAAAAGAAAACACTTGAGATAATAAAAGTCAGATAACAGCCCTCTCCAAAGTCGCAGAGATTAATGGCTTTTTTGCATAGAGATAACAACTAGAGTTTCTTAACTCTTCCTGTACTGGAAACAATTAGACTGATGTCTCTGCTCTTAATGTTTTATTTCTTATCTGTACTACACATACAAATCATAATATCATAATTTTTTTTTCGCTTCAGTGTCTCTTTAAAGAGGAACTGTAACGACAAAACGGCCCCTGGGGGGTACTCACCTCGGGTGGGGGAAGCCTCCGGATCCTAATGAGGCTTCCCACGCCGTCCTCCATCCGTCAGGGGTCTCGCTGTAGCCCTCCGTGCAGCGGTGACGTAATATTTACCTTCCTGGCTCCTGCGCAGGCGCTCTGATGGCTGTCGGCGCCGAAGTAGGCGGAAATACCCGATCTCCGTCGGGTCTGCTCTACTGCGCAGGCGCAAGTTTCCGGCGCCTGCGCAGTAGAGCGGACCCGACGGAGATCGGGTATTTCCGTCTATTTCCGTGCCGAAAGTCGCCACAGCGCCCCCGCTGGAGCCAGCAAAGGTAAATATTGAACTGACAGTCGGCACAGTCGCCGGCTGTTCGGAGGGCTGCGGCGAGACCCCCGTGGGACAGAGGACGGCGTGGGAAGCCTCATTATGATCCGGAGGCTTCCCCCACCCGAGGTGAGTACCCCCCAGGGGATCTTTTTGATGTTACAGTGTCTCTTTAAGTCAGATGTGTGTACGGGCTTTAAAGCAGCAGGGTCAGCCATACTATGACAGGAGAAAAAACATACAGTCACCTAAAGGATTATTAGAAACACCTGTTCAATTTCTCATTAATGCAATTATCTAATCAACCAATCACATGGCAGTTGCTTCAATGCATTTAGGGGTGTGGTCCTGGTCAAGACAATCTCCTGAACTCCAAACTGAATGTCAGAATGAGAAAGAAAGGTGATTTGAGCAATTTTGAGCGTGGCATGGTTGTTGGTGCCAGATGGGCTGGTCTGAGTATTTCACAATCTGCTTAGTTACTGGGATTTTCATGCACAACCATTTCTAGGGTTTACAAAGAATGGTGTAAAAAGGTAAAAACATCCAGTATGCGGAAGTCCTGTGGGCGAAAATGCCTTGTTGATGCTAGAGGTCAGAGGAGAATGGGCTGACTGATTCAAGCTGATAGAAGAGCAACTTTGACTGAAATAACCACTCGTTACAACCGAGGTATGCAACAATGCATTTGTTAAGCCATAAAACGCACAACCTTGAGGCGGATAGGCTACAACAGCAGAAGACCCCACCGGGTACCACTCATCTCCACTACAAATAGGAAAAAGAGGCTACAATTTGCACAAGCTCACCAAAGTTGGACAGTTGAAGACTGGAAAAATGTTGCCTGGTCTGATGAGTCTCAAGAGAGTCAGAATTTGGCGTAAACAGAATGAGAACATGGATCCATCATGCCTTGTTACCACTGTGCAGGTTGGTGGTGGTGTAATGGTGTGGGGGATGTTTTCTTGGCACACTTTAGGCCCCTTAGTGCCAATTGGGCATCGTTTAAATGCCACTGGCCACCTGAGCATTGTTTCTGACCATGTCCATCCCTTCATGACCACCATATACCCATCCTCTGCATCCAGCAGGATAATGCACCATGTCACAAAGCTCGAATCATTTCAAATTGTTTTCTTGAACATGACAATAAGTTCACTGTACTAAAATGGCCCCCACAGTCACCAGATCTCTACCAAATAGAGCATCTTTGGGATATGATGGAACGGGAGCTTCATGCCCTGGATGTGCATCCCACAAATCTCTATCAACTGCAAGATGCTATCCTATCAATATGGGCCAACATTTCTAAAGAATGCTTTCAGCACCTTGTTGAATCAATGCCATGTAGAATTAAGGCAGTTCTGAAGGCGAAAGGGGGTCAAACACCGTATTAGTATGGTGTTCCTAATAATCCTTTAGGTGAGTGTATATATAAGTAGATAACTACTTGCTCTACTTACATAACACATGTATTGTACTGTCCACTTTTTGATTCCAGTTAATTTTATATAGTAAATAAAGAGAATTCTGTTTCAGGCATTTGCCATCTCGGTTCCCTCTGTCTAAAGCCAATACTGATGTAATTTCCTCCCTTAGGCCTCGTTCACATTGGGTGCATTGAGAAACATGTAAAAGCGCTGATTAAAAAACGCATGTGTTTGTGCGCGCTCTAGTGTGCGTTTCAGTGCGTTGTGATGCGCTTTGTTTAAGCATGTTTTGCTTATTGTAGCAGTTGTCAATAAAGATTTGTTTTCATATGAAAATGTGGTTTCTTTTTCAATTAGGGGTAAAAAACGCATGTGCTTCTATGCGCTTTCACTTGCATTGAGGTGCGCTTTACAGCTCAACGCACAGAAATGCATGCAACACTACGTTTTTGCAACACAGCTCAGCGCAGTGCATGGATGTGAACCAGGCACATTCAGTTACATGGGAAAATCAATACTTTGCTAAACGCACAGGGCAATGCACTGTGAATGTGCTGTGAAAAGCGCACAAAAACGGCCCTGATGTGAAGAAGGCCTTACTTTTTTTCTCCTAGAATCTGCTGTGTCATAGCCAGCTTGCTTTGTAAACATGTGAGCACAGCGAGACCAGATTTCAGCCTTGTGTCACACTGAACTGCCCTCAGCCAATCAGTGAGGAGCAGGAATATGGGAGGTGAGATGACAAACTTCCTTCTCAATGGCAATGTACCAAATAGAGTCAGTCTGACCGAGATAATACTTATTACAGCAGAACAAGCTTTATATGAACTGAGATTAAAGCAAACAGATATGGTAGACAAGATGGATCAGGAGACCGAAGATATATATATATTTATTTTATTTTTATTTATTTTTTTGCGGGGGGGGGGGGGGGGGGCAGTATATACTTTTAGCTATAAACTTTGTACATAATTATGCAAATTTTGGGATTCTGCCTCTCACCTGTTGGTGATGGTGAATTTTGAATTGATTTTAATTGTTTGTGAAATTTTTGTCCCGATAAAGATTATTGAATTATTTTCTAACCAATTTTGGCCAGTTTGGTGCTGTTATAGGGTTACTTTCACTCTGGTTGATCATGTGGCTTTCCGATTGCCCTTAGCACACCCTGTGCGTATTATTAATGTTATTTACATGTCATTTGCATGTGTTTTACATGGTGCTGGTCTATAGTTTTTCCACATACCCAAACTATACAATTATTAGCTCTCTGAAGACTCATGCTGGCATTGGATTCAGCTGTGCCAAATCCATATGTACTCTACTGCAATGCCCCGACTTATTACTATACA
Organism: Hyperolius riggenbachi; assembly: GCF_040937935.1. Taxonomy (NCBI): domain Eukaryota; kingdom Metazoa; phylum Chordata; class Amphibia; order Anura; family Hyperoliidae; genus Hyperolius; species Hyperolius riggenbachi. The sequence continues at coordinate 273,014,387 of NC_090653.1, forward strand.
CGTTACAGCTTGCTTTCATTCACGCCATTTACATTAACATCCTTCTTGAAATCCGATCCTTCCAATATTGTATCTCTCCTATGAGTCACATGCAGCTTTGTCTGACGTCACACGAGATCACTTATTTATGGTTAAATTGCTCTTCTTCAGAGGTGACTGCTGTGACTGATATATCAAAATATAGATTTTTTTGTTTTCCCCTCTGCAAGGTGCCTATCCTTCCTTTGGCCGCAGCAATCCTCTGCTGTCATCGGTATAAAAATAGGGATTTTACTGTACTTGTCCTACAGTATCGGATTCCAGAGGTAGGAGTTGTGAATGAGCCGAGCCTTCCTCCACTGAATCCTGACTGTGACCTTGCCGGGTCGCATTACACCGACCCAAGCACAAAAGTAAGCCTCTCTGAAAGCACTGCTAAGTGCAGAACTCTGCAAGGTTAAGCCGGTACAGAGGTGTGAGATGGATTTTCACTCTTATCAGCTCTTTACTTTCTTTCAGTAGTGACCAGAGGTGAAGGACGGAGAAGGGATGTAAGGAGATAGGCTGTGGATCTTACAGTTCGCACTGAACACTTACTTTTAAAGCGGACCTGAACAGAGGCGTAGCTATGGGGAGCGAGGGGGGACATCTATCCCCGGCCGCAGCATCTGGGGGGCGCTGTTACAGGTTTTACTTTCTCTGATGCATCCCCATCGAGGTGAAAGAAGGAGGAAGGATCTGATATTCTCCCTGGCTTACTCCTGCTCAGTGGCGTAGCTAAGGAGCTGTGGGCCCTGATGCAAGTTTTACAATGGGGCCCCCCAAGCACTCTATACATAACAATTGATACGGCGCCCCAAAACCTACCAATGGCAACTACAGTGTCAGAGGTGCAAGAAGGGGATGGGGAACAGTTTGCTAATGATTACCAATATTCAAAGTATCTATAGAAGTGATTATTATGAGTACAGGACCAATAGAGAGCTAATACTGTAGTTAAGGGAGGGTCCTTCGGGGCCCCTCTGGCCCAAGGGCCCCGATGCGGTCGCTACCTCTGCAACCCCTATTGCTACGCCCCTGCTCCTGCTCTCCGCCTGGAGTTTTGCTTTATTTTATCTCCCTGCTGTAATCAGCTCTCACTATGTTTGCATCAGCAAGGTAGATCATGTGTATTTCTCCATATCTCCAAACTTTTAAATGCCTGGCACACATAATGCAATTTTCTGTCCGATCTATATGTCAAATTGATAATTTCCGGCATGACCAATCTGCTTCTAATTGAGAACAGGATCGATTTTGTGTATTGCTGATCAGAAAATCGATCCCGTACTTGATCAGATGCAGATCAGACATGCCGGAAATTATTCTAAAACTCAAACGTTTCTGGGAAATCATGATGGACTCGCTTATGGCTCATACACTGTGACAAGGGGGGGGGGGGGGGGGGGGCGGGGCGCAAAACTGACTTTGTCCCTGGGTGCTCTCTGCTCTAAAAGATAAGCAACAGCATAATAACCTTTAAAGAAAAACATTTATTTGTTACAGCTGGTACAAATTTCATGCAAGCAGACATAGAGTTAACATCCTGTGTTTACAAACTAGCTGCTCTGCTGAGGCAGCCATCAGACACAGCTGAGAGATTAAATTACACTTGTGATTAGTCACAGATGGGGTTAGACAGGCTAAACTCTATAAATACATACAGGGTACATTTCTCTCTGTTTTTCTTCTGCCCTGTGCAAGACTTCAGGTCCACTTTAAAAAGTACAGTCAAAGGCCTAGTGCACACCGGAGCGTTTCCGCTGCGGTTTGCGATCTGCTTGCGGGTGCGGATCCGCTAGGGTAATGTATTTCAATGGGCTGGTGCACACCAGAGCGGGAGGCGTTTTGCAGAAACGCATACTCCCGGGCTGCTGCAGATTTTGGATTGCGGATGCGTTTCTGCCTCAATGTTAAGTATAGGAAAACCGCAAACCGCTCTGAAAAACGGCACTTCAGAGCGGTTTGCCAGGCGGGTTTTGTTACAGTAGCTGTTCAGTAACAGCTTTACTGTAACAATACATGAAATCTACTATACCAAAACCGCTACACAAAACCGCAAAACGCTAGCTAAAACGCTGCAGAAAAATAAGAAAAAGCGTTTCAAAATCTGCTAGCATTTTGCGGATCTGCTAGCGGTTTTTGGTGTGCACCAGCCCTTAGTTATCTTTTTCTTCCATGAATAAATATTAATCATTTAAATAGGTGTTAGTTTGTTTTTCATCCACTCCACCTGCTCCAGTAGATTTGCTATGCCATTATAACTTCATAGGCCCGGTGCACACCAAAACCCGCTAGCAGATCCGCAAAATGCTAGCAGATTTTTAAAAGTTTTTTTTACATTTTTCTGAGGCGTTTTGCTAGCGTTTTGCGGATTGCTGCTGCGGATTTCAGTGTAGCATATTTCATATATTGTTACAGTAAAGCTGTTACTGAACAGCTTCTGTAACAAAACCGCCTGGCAAACCGCTCTGATCTGCCCTTTTTCCTATACTTAACATTGAGGCAGAAACGCCTCCGCAATCTAAAAAATGCCTCACCCCGGGAGGATTCGTTTCTGCAAAACGCCTCCCGCTCTGGTGTGAACCACCCCATTGAGATACATTGACCAAGCGTATCTGCAGCCGCAAGCGGCTGCAAAAACGCCCAAAAACCCGCTCGGTGTGCACCAGCCCTAAGAATAGAATACGGAATTAAAATTTATCAGAAATGGTTAATATTTGTACACTCACTCGCCCACACAGCCTTATCCTGTGATTAGGCTGACAAGACCTCCACCCCACTCAGATCTCCCAACAGTAACTCCACCACATTCAGATCTTCTGACAAGACCTTTACCACACTCAGATCTCTCAAATGGAACTCCACCACATTTGATCAGTCACTTGACATAATCTTCACTTCACTCTGATCTTCTGACTTTATCATACTCTAATTGTCCAACAGGAACTTCACCACATTCAAGTCTCCCAACAGGAACTTTACCACACTCAGATCTCCCAACAGGAACTTCACCATACTCAGATCTCCCAACAGGAACTTCACCACACCCAGATCTCCCAACAGGAACTTCACCACACTCAGGTCTCCCAACAGGAACTTCACCTCACTCAGATCTCCCAACAGGAATGTCACCACACTCTGATCTCCCGATAGGAACTTCACCACACCCAGATCTCCCAACAGGAACTTCACCACACTCTAATCTCTCAACAGAAACTTCACCACACTCTGATCTCTCAACAGAAACTCCACCACTCTCTGACCTCCCAACAGGAACCTCACCACACTTAGATTTCCCAACAGGAACTTCACCACACATTTAGATACCTCGACAGAAACTTTACTCATAAAAGAAGACAAAAAGTAGCACTTTGCTGCAGGTTCTTTAAAGTTCAAAAGAAGTTCCCTCCAGAAAAATGTTGGCTGTGGAACAGTGAGAGGAAGCCATGGACATTAGGGGACACCTGTGCACACTTAAAATTTTCAGTTGCGGTGATCAGAATCCATTGTTTCAGCCAATGTAGTGTGTATATACCTAGCTTTACAAAGCAGTATACTATTTTAATTTTTTTCAGTGCACGATCTGTCTTCTTTAAAGAGAACCAGAGACGAAGCACCCTTGTGTATTTTACCATATATATCAGTAAGAACATTAGAGAAAACACTTAAGCTGGCCATACACTATGCCGATTCCCTGCCGATCGTCAACAGATTCGTTCACTGCTGACAAATCGTTAACGTTAACGCTAAATTTCGATCTATTTCGTCCCGAAATAGATCGATCCCGTCGATCGCTCCGTGCGGGAAATTACCGTCAATCAGCCGCGGGTAGGGAGCGCGTCGCTAGCGGCGCTTGAGTGCCCGACGACCGACGCAATACAGCTGCAATACATTACCTGCTCCGCCGACGCGTATACCCCCGGTCACTGCTGCTCCGTCTCCGTGCTGGGCTCCGGATGCAGCAGGCTTCACTTCTTCCTGTCCCGGCAGGAAGTTTAAACAGTAGAGGGCGCCCTACTGTTTAAACTTCCCCCAGACTGAAAGAAGTGAAGCTTCGGACCCGGAGACCAGACCAGAGCGGAGAAGAAGACAGCGGAGACCTGGGGAGCCGCGCCGGCGGAGCAGGTAATGTATGCAGGGGGGGGGGGGGAGGCGTGGCAGCACCACCACCACAGATTGTGAATGGTTTCAGGCTGAAATCGATTCACAATCTGTTTGCAGTAAAGGCAGCCATACGATCCCTCTCTGATCAGATTCAGATCAGATCTATCTGTTGGTCGAATCTGATGGCAAATCGAGCAGTGTATGGCTACCTTTACCATGCTCTCTGTTTCATCCTCACTGCTAAAAGTGTCTGTTATCAGCTGTGATAAGAGTCCCGGACTGAGCATTCAGTCTGGCTGTGCAGGGAATAATTATAGCTGAGTCATTATAGCAGAGCCACAAGGGGGCAGGCTTGGGCTTGAAAAGACACCAGAGAAGACAGACTCCGCTATAATCTTTCCATAGCAAAACTAGACTGAGTGCTCAGTCCGGGATTCTTATCAGAGGTGATAACAGTCAGCTTAAACAGAGAACAATGAAACAAAGAGCAGATTAGGCGTTTACTGTCATGTTCCCACTGATTTAGAAGGTAAAATACAAGAGGGTGCTTCATCTCTGGTTCTCTTTAAAGAGCTTGCTCCTTTTCAGTAATTTAATCAAAAACTCAATGTGTATCTTTTGACGGCTTTCTGGCATGAAGCCACAAGATGGATGTGTGGATGATCCCAGCTAGTGAGTTGGGTGACCTCACGGATCTGCCCCTTTTAACAGAATATGGCGCGCTGGGAGCGAGGAACCATGAAGAGGTGACATGTTCAACCTTGCAAGGATAACGCATCGATAAAATTACTGACCCCTGTCAGCAAGGTCTGCGGGGTGCCAGATGAGTCACTCTGGAGTTTTGTTTAAGTAATGTTCACAGTAATCAAAGCCGACATCTTGGCAATCCCTATAGTCAAATGAAACATGTTATGAAGCATGATATCACCAGCCCTCACATGTATGCCACTTAATGCACCAATAAAGTTTTCACTGCTTGCATTAAAGTAATCCTGTAGTGGACAGCTGCACATCTAGCTGGTGCTAAGGTTGCAGACTGTGCAGCCTTACCACTTCAGCAGTAGAGATTGCTGTCCCCAAAGCGACCCTTTTTGAAACACTGCGGGTCTATAAAATCCCTGGGATTACCCAGTAGGGAGGTTCAACCACGCCTCCTCTCTCCCATGATGCCTCCGGCCCTAACTACCTAAACACCTCCTCCTGGTGCCCACACCACGTTATAGACTGGATTCTGAACCAATACAGAGGCCAGACAATGGTCACATTATATGGGACAAGTAGCCTCAAGCACATGGGGGTGGCAAATAAGAGAGTGAGACTGCTGCAACCCCACTCTCTGATGTGCCGCCCCCATATACAGCAGCCTCACTCTCTCATGTGCCGTCCCCATGTGCAGCAGCCTCACTCTCTCATGTGCAGCAGCCTCACTCTCTCATGTGCCACCCCCATATACAGTAGCCTCACTCTCTCATGTGCCACCCCCATATACAGCAGTCTCACTCTCTCATGTGCCACCCCCATGTGCAGCAGCCTCACTCTCTCATGTGCCACCTCATGTGCAGCAGCCTCACTCTCTCAGGTGCCACTCTATGTGCAGCAGCCTCACTCTCTCAGGTGCCACTCTATGTGCAGCAGCCTCACTCTCTCAGGTGCCACTCTATGTGCAGCAGCCTCACTCTCTCATGTGCAGCAGCCTCACTCTCTCAGGTGCCACTCTATGTGCAGCAGCCTCACTCTCTCAGGTGCCACTCTATGTGCAGCAGCCTCACTCTCTCAGGTGCCACTCTATGTGCAGCAGCCTCACTCTCTCAGGTGCCACTCTATGTGCAGCAGCCTCACTCTCTCAGGTGCCACTCTATGTGCAGCAGCCTCACTCTCTCAGGTGCCACTCTATGTGCAGCAGCCTCACTCTCTCAGGTGCCACTCTATGTGCAGCAGCCTCACTCTCTCAGGTGCCACTCTATGTGCAGCAGCCTCACTCTCTCAGGTGCCACTCTATGTGCAGCAGCCTCACTCTCTCAGGTGCCACTCTATGTGCAGCAGCCTCACTCTCTCAGGTGCCACTTTATGTGCAGCAGCCTCACTCTCTCATGTGCAGCAGCCTCACTCTCTCAGGTGCCACTTTATGTGCAGCAGCCTCACTCTCTCATGTGCAGCAGCCTCACTCTCTCAGGTGCCACTCTATGTGCAGCAGCCTCACTCTCTCAGGTGCCACTCTATGTGCAGCAGCCTCACTCTCTCAGGTGCCACTCTATGTGCAGCAGCCTCACTCTCTCAGGTGCCACTCTATGTGCAGCAGCCTCACTCTCTCATGTGCAGCAGCCTCACTCTCTCAGGTGCCACTCTATGTGCAGCAGCCTCACTCTCTCAGGTGCCACTCTATGTGCAGCAGCCTCACTCTCTCAGGTGCCACTCTATGTGCAGCAGCCTCACTCTCTCAGGTGCCACTCTATGTGCAGCAGCCTCACTCTCTCAGGTGCCACTCTATGTGCAGCAGCCTCACTCTCTCAGGTGCCACTCTATGTGCAGCAGCCTCACTCTCTCAGGTGCCACTCTATGTGCAGCAGCCTCACTCTCTCAGGTGCCACTCTATGTGCAGCAGCCTCACTCTCTCAGGTGCCACTCTATGTGCAGCAGCCTCACTCTCTCAGGTGCCACTCTATGTGCAGCAGCCTCACTCTCTCAGGTGCCACTCTATGTGCAGCAGCCTCACTCTCTCAGGTGCCACTCTATGTGCAGCAGCCTCACTCTCTCAGGTGCCACTCTATGTGCAGCAGCCTCACTCTCTCAGGTGCCACTCTATGTGCAGCAGCCTCACTCTCTCAGGTGCCACTTTATGTGCAGCAGCCTCACTCTCTCATGTGCAGCAGCCTCACTCTCTCATGTGCCACCCCCATATACAGTAGCCTCACTCTCTCGTGTGCCACCTCATGTTCAGCAGCCTCACTCTCTCATGTACCAGCCCATGTGCAGCAGCCTCACTCTCTCATGTGCAGCAGCCTCACTCTCTCATGTGCCAGCCCATGTGCAGCAGCCTCACTCTCTCATGTGCAGCAGCCTCACTCTCTCATGTGCCACCCCCATACACAGCAGCCTCACTCTCTCGTGTGCCACCTCATGTTCAGCAGCCTCAGTCTTTCATGTGCCAGCCCCATGTGCAGCAGCCTCACTCTCTCATGTGCAGCAGCCTCACTCTCTCATGTGCCACCCCCATACACAGCAGCCTCACTCTCTCGTGTGCCACCTCATGTTCAGCAGCCTCACTCTTTCATGTGCCAGCCCCATGTGCAGCAGCCTCACTCTCTCATGTGCAGCAGCCTCACTCTCTCATGTGCAGCAGCCTCACTCTCTCATGTGCAGCAGCCTCACTCTCTCATGTGCAGCAGCCTCACTCTCTCATGTGCAGCAGCCTCACTCTCTCATGTGCCACCCCCATACACAGCAGCCTCACTCTCTCGTGTGCCACCTCATGTTCAGCAGCCTCAGTCTTTCATGTGCCAGCCCCATGTGCAGCAGCCTCACTCTCTCATGTGCAGCAGCCTCACTCTCTCATGTGCCACCCCCATACACAGCAGCCTCACTCTCTCGTGTGCCACCTCATGTTCAGCAGCCTCACTCTTTCATGTGCCAGCCCCATGTGCAGCAGCCTCACTCTCTCATGTGCAGCAGCCTCACTCTCTCATGTGCAGCAGCCTCACTCTCTCATGTGCAGCAGCCTCACTCTCTCATGTGCCACCCCATGTGCAGCAGCCTCTCTCTCATGTGCATCCCCATGTGCAGCAGCCCCACTATTGTATATGAAGCCTTTACATGTAAACCCCCCTCTTCTATTTGCAGAAACCTGGGCCTAGGTGTAGGCAAACCAGATCACAAGAGACTAGAGATCTATCAAGGTCAAGCAGAACTCTTGGCAAGGGCATTGAATTGATCCTAAACCTCTTAAGCCCTCTGGGCTGACACAGCTCTGTCAATGTTGCTGCCTCCCCATAGATCACACAGATGCTTCCACATCATCTCACACTACAAGTTTTTAAACACAACAAGGATGACATCAAAGCTATAAGGACGGAATAGAGGACCTGTCCCAAGTCCTTGGTTTCTGCCTCACATCCTGGTTCTGCTGCTGCCATCGATTTATATGCGTCCTAATAGTTCCTTTCATTCTCGTATTTGGTGCGTCTCATCCTTACACACGAGCCGTCTTTTTTTATTTATTATTGAGACCCTAAGTCTTCTGGATCTATCAGTTGCCGGAGATCTGAGCCTCATGTTACAGGTTCGATTCTGGTCTGAGATAAAACAGCGTCTATTTTTATACCCCTGTGCAAACTGGCGCATTGATGGATCTGACTATAGGAACATGTGTTGGAAATATAGTCGTGTTCGGGAATAAAGGCTCAGATAATCTGTACTTTAGATGTAGCATTACTCACTCAGGGCAAAGCTGGGAGCCAGCAGAGTGCAGAGGCTGCTGAAGACATTTTCTTGTAAGTGTGAGATGTGCATTATATCTCCCACAGTCGGCAGTGGTACGTCAAATGAATAAAATGATTACAAATATAAAACTTTGTGTGCAGGAACTTACATCCTCTATGTATGAACTACTCAATAGTAGGCAAACAAAAGAGGGCTTAAAGTAAACCTGAAGAGTTTCTGGAGTAAAAACAAACAAACAGATACTTACCTAAGGAGGGGGAAGGTTCTGGGTCTTATAGAGCCTTCCCGTTCCTCTTCTAGTCCCCTCGTTCCAGCGCTATCACCCCCATTAGCAGTCTTCAGTTGATGAGTCGGAGACTGCTCTCTTCCACGGCAGGAGGCTTCGGAAGTCTTCAGGAGCCTGAGTGCTTCTGATGACGGGTGGCTCCGTAGTGCGCATGTGCGAGTGCACTCTCTTGCACACTCACGCATGCGCCGTACAGAGCTGCCCCTTCGGGAGTGCTCTAGCACCCAAAGAATTCTGAAACCTCCCTCGGCGGGAGATTTGAACGGAGGAGACAGCAATGGAATGAGGGGACCGTGAGAGGAACAGGAAAGGCTATAAAGCATACATGTAAAACTCTGGCCCAGGGACCAAATCTGGCCCTCAGAGCCATTAAATTTGGCCCTCAAGGGGTTCCCCCACTTTGCATTATGGTTGGCCCACTCTAGACCACCATGAAAGCTATATTGGAGGTGAGGCCTCTAGACACCAGGGATCTGTGTATGGGAGGGGGGACAACTAGACACCAGGGAACTGTATAGGGGAGGGAGGAGGACCACTAGACACCAGGGAACCTTATGAGGTGGCCAGTAGACATTGAGGTTGGCCCGTGGCTAGGTCCCAGTGTTCAGTGACATTATTGGCCCACTTTGTATTTGAGTTTGACACACCTGCTCTAAAGGACCAAGAGGACCCCCTCCTTAGGTAAGTATCTGTTTTTTTCTATTCCAGAAACGCTTCAGGTTTGCTTTTGAGTGGACCCAAACTCTTCCACAGCACACAATGAAATGTTTTTTTTTCTTATATAGTTACTAAAGAAATTAACTTATCTGTGTTCTGTATTTGTTTAAGCAGATCAACCTGTCTAATTAGTTCTTATTAAATACTGCAAATAGACTGCAGGAGAGCTCTGCCTAGGCAGCTCTCCTTATAGTAAAAACTGAGGCTTAACCCTTTTAGTGCCTTCTACAAAAGTAAAACCTAGTAAAACTTCAGTTTTTTTTAGAATGTACATAAATTGTAATGAAGATGTTTTAGAGCAGAGAAAAATCTGTGAGTTTAGTTCCACTTTAATACATGCCGCGTTTTATAGTATTAAAGAGGCACTGTAGGGACACATAGTAGACAGCTGTAAATTATTCTGGATGCCTACTTTTATAGGCTAGTAATGCGTCTGTACAGCACTTGGCCTCAGACTGTTGCCTGTGAGATTGATCCCCCAACCCTGTGTGGGTAACAGTAATTGTGTGCATGTGTATGCATCTTTAGACCAATTTGGGGGCAGCCAAATAACTTACTGGTACTTATATACAGGGCTGGGCAAGGTCATCCAGCACCCAAGGCTGAGACACCAAAGTGCGCCCCTCCATCCCTCCCACCCCAGCCGTCACACACTGATTACTATTAAACTAAGACCGATAAGAAGTCAATCCAACAGTTGGATTGACTTCTTATCAGTCTTATCAGCTTTTTGAACAATAGCAAAATACTTTTTTTTAGCTGTTTCAACTTGTTTCACAACAAAAGTTGTTCAACAATTGTGCTGCATAAAAGACTGCTGTTGAGCGTGTGTATGGGGCTTAAGCCGTAACCAAGAATTGAACATTATCCCAATCAGTAGCTGATACCCCCTTTCCCATGAGAAAACTATTCTTTTTCTCAAACGGATCATCAGGGGGCTGATTTTGTCGTGAAACCCCTCCCAAAATGATGTAAGCGCCTCACAGCAGGTACTGACATCACACTGTGGGAGCCTCGTTGCATTGTGAGAAGTAACAGCTGTTTACAACTGCCAAAACAGCAACAGCAGCACCTTCTAGTGACATCACCTGCCAGCAGTAAAAATGTCACCATGTGATAAATGTCATAGGGCTTGATTCACAAAAGAGTGCTAACTGTTAGCACGGCCGTTTTCGCGCGAATTTTCGCATTGCGCGCGATCGCGAATTTTTGCGCGAATCGATATCGTTTTCGCGCACAAACTCAAAATTTCATGCGAAATCGATATCGTATTCACGCGGAAATTCGTGATCGCGCGCAATGTGAAAATTCACGCGAAAACGGCCGTGCTAACAGTTAGCACTCTTTTGTGAATCAAGCCCATAATGTAAATCAAGGAGAAGAAAGATTTTACAATGTGCAAACGCTGACTAAATTATTTATACATAATTATTGTAAAAATTAAGCACTTTTTTATTACATTATTTTCACTGGAGTTCCTCTTTAAGTCTAACTGCCAAAATAGTGTGCAAGCGAGTGGAGAGGCTGGCTGGTATCTTACCATGTGTTGTTTGTTGTCATTTTTTTTTTCTTCCTACTCTTAAGAAGAATTTTTGTAAAATATTTGTATGTGAAGTGTATGGACATAGAAATGACAGGGAGATCAAAAGTTTTCATTGTTCCACCATTTTTATTTTATGTGCTTCTTGGAAGACTTGACTTTAGGCTTAAAGAGTAACTGTCAGGCTGCAAAAGCTAATTTAAACCTCTATTCTCCTGTATTAAACAGTTTAGAAGGAAGCCAAAAAGGCAATACTGAAGTTAAAAATCTCTCTTACTTTTGATGTGTGCTGACAGCAAGGCTCTGTATTCCCAAGCCCTTAAAAAGGACGAGAGGCCGCATACCATACAGCAAAGCATTCTGGGGCCCTCCCCTCGGCTCAGAGTAGGGACAAGGTCCTCCAGCACCCAAGGCTGAGACAACAAAGTGCGCCCCTCTATCCCTCCCACCTCAGCTGTCATACACGGATTGCTATTAGACTAAGAGGGCCACATGGCCCACAACCTCCCCAACACCTTAATATCTAGTTATCTGGCTTGCAGTCACCGCTATGTATCCCCTTTTCTTATTTATTTCTGCTTCATACACAATTAGGAATGACAGCTGAATGAATTGTGCGCCCCCTCCTACACTGCGCCCTGAGGCTGGAGCCTCTCCAGCCTATGCCTCGGCCCGGCCCTGCCTCGGCTGCTAGTGAGAAGTTACAGGCTCAAGTTACAACAGCATGTAATGCAGCCCAGCTCACAGCACTGATAAATCTCTGGGCAGAGTACACTGGAGTCCGCTATTGTTCCTAGCCACATGGCTAATTAATATTCACTGCACAGTAGTGTTGTCCATTAGGATCTTTTTTGTTAGTGGAATCATCAGGAAGCAGGGAGAATATGACATCACAATTGGCTTCATAGGAGACAGACAAACATGGAACCTGCCATGAGCTGTCAGGAGCATCATTCTCTGCAAATACTAATACTATATAAAAATTATGTGAAGTACAAACGTGGACAGTGAAATGCATATGTAATGTAAGTACAGCCAATATTTAGCTACTGATATATGTGTTTATTTTCTCTGAGACCCTATACCTAACAGCTCCTCTTTAAAGAGTACCCGAGGCGGTTTTTTACTAAAGATAATAGGGCACAGAGGCATGTTCTGTGCACAATGACATGCCTCTGTGTTCTTCTATTTCTGCCACCAGTCCCCCCTGGGCTCTTCTATCCCCCTGCAAAACAGTGCCGGGCTAGCGATATTCTGATTGTGGCTAGCCTACTGTTTACCGGGCATGTGTTAATCGGTTTCCTCCTCCGCCTCCCGCCGCATTGCCTCCCCCGCCTCCTTCATTGCATGGCTTCCCGCCTCTGTCAGCTACCTTTAATAGGAAGCTAAGCCACGACCCAGAAGTACTTCCTGGGTTGCGGCTTAGCTTTCTTATTGGAGGAAGCTGATGGAGGTGGGGAGCCATTCAATGGATGAGGCAGGGGAGGCAATGTGGGGGGAGGCGGAGGAGGACACTTGATTTAAAGAGAAACCTCCTCCATTTCTCTTTAAAGCAGTAGGATCAGCCATACTATGCCAGGGAAAAAAAACATATATAAGTAGATAAATAATTGATCTACTTACTTAACACATGTATTGTACTGTCCACGTTTTGATTTCAGTGAATGTTATATAGTAAATTACAAGAATTCTGCTCCTGGTGGGGGCCATGTCTTTTGCCCACAGTTAAGGCTAACTCGTGATGTCATTTCTGCCCTTTACTTTTTTCTTGTGTCCTCCTATCGCTGAGTCGCTTTAGCCTTGATTGTAAACACAAGTGAGTAGGGGATTAGGTTTCAGATAAGAAGCTGGCAGGGAAATAAAGGGAATAGGAGGAATAGATTATAGATAAAAAGAACCCCCAGCACGCAATTCTTTGGCACGACTACTAAAGGGCCAGTGTTCCTTAAGTATGTGATAACTCCAAATCATAACAGCAGAAAAAGTATTGAAAGTTTTGAATGTAGGGTTAGCATCTTTATCACTTAATACACTCAGACCAGTTGCTGTTGAAATTTGATTTTTATGGTGACGATACTGCTTTAAATCAAATGTTCTGACAGGAGGGGTGGGCTTGCTGCGATGTGCCTCCTCTCTCCCTCTCCTCGTCTCCCTCTCATTACCTTCTCTTCCCTGCCTAATTTACTCCCTTTAAGATGAGAAAATGATAGGAGGAAACTTCACAGCAACTTTGACCTTTCCTCTCTGTAAATCTGAGTAGCCAAAAGTCATATTTTTCAAAGAGTGATTACGGGGGCTGGAGGGAACAAGAGGAGGAATGGATAAAGCAGTAAGCACAGAGGTATGTGGATCAAGCAGGAACATATCTGCTTTACTGGGAGAGCAGTGCCCCAAAAGATACACGGCAAGAAAAACTTACCCCAAGATGAAGACTGATATAACATACAGAACTAATTTATTCAAAAACAATGGACAATGCGTTTCCTGGGCATCCACCTGCTTCCTCAGGTCAATAAAATACTGTCTCAAGGTAAGAGTGAATTGACTCAGAGTGCCTATATACCTCTGTGCATAGCTTTGGTAGCCTTGCCTTGAGTCAGGTGTCTTTTTTGCCTCATACCTACACATACTTTGTAATGCACCCTATAACTCTTTTCCAAACTTGTCCATATCTCCCCCTTCAGCAAAGTTCAGAGGAGAACGCAGTATTAGCACTAGGTAACTATGTTTCAGGGAGACTAGAAAACAGATTGTGCACAAGTATCTGCCAGAGCCAGTTAGCGATGTTCAGAGACGGATTCCGGTACTGCCATGGTAACATGTTATTGTGCAACATCTTCACATACGGAAGCCTTTGATAAGATAGGACATCTTCGCAGAACGCGCTTTCTGGCACAAGAGAAGGATGGGGGGGAAAGAATCTATTTCTCCTGCCTTTTTTGACACGTTTAGCTGTTTATGAAAAATATCCACGGTTGCGGGAGCCAGCAGTGAAGTGGGCGTAAGATGCATGTCAGTCTTTCGTTCTGTACCAGGATTACTGGAGAGATGTATATTAAACAAAGCAACATTCACAGTGTCATATCGATAGCTCGATGCTGATAAATATACTGCTTAGAAGCATACAAACCTTATTTAAAGTGGAGTTCCAGGAGAAGAATAAGATTGAACTCTCAGCTACAGATATAATCTGTGTGACAAAAGCAGCAGTCTTGTTGGAACTTTGTCAAAAGTGTTTGTCAGCTTGGAGACTGCTGCTATTTGCTGTGCGTTATATAACTCATGTCAAGTCTCAGCCCGCCCCTTTTGTATGGTTGTGAGACTGAGAAGAGTGTGATGATGTCACCCTGTAACCCCCTCATGATTGGTGTGTTTAGAGAAGGGCATTTGTCCTTTCCCCACCAAGTGCCTTAGCTCATAATTTTGCCACTTATATTCCTCTAGACCAGTGTCCCCATGTCTGTCATTCCATTTGCTTTCAGCTTGAATCTATCAAAGAGGTTACTGGACAGGAGACTAAAAGTAAGCCTGGATGCTATAAATATAATATGTTTTCCTTTCTGAACTCTACCCAAGGCCAGACTATACTTTCAGCACCATTAGACCAACCTTCTTGTTGTTCCCCTTTAAAGGACCTCTGTCACGAAAATTGTAAAATTTTAAATACTTGTAAACACATAAAAAGAAGTCAATTTCTTCCCGAGTAAAATGAGCCATAAATTACTTTTCTCCTATGTTGCTGTCACTTACAGTAAGTAGTAGAAATCTGATATTATCGACAGATTTTGGACTAGCCCATCGTCTCATGGGGGGTTCTCAGGGTTTTCTTTATTTTTAAAAGAACTTAGTGAATGGCAGTTGCTCCATCCAACTGCCAAAAAAGTGTGCTACGAACCCAGCATCTTTATATCAATCTTTTTTCGGTAGTGTCTTTATAAAGAATCAAGCCCATGCTGAGAATCCCCCATAAAGAGATGGACTAACCCAAAACCTGTCGGTAATGTCAGATTTATACTACCTAAATTCCAAAGTACTCCTCAGTGCTACATCCACATTTCCAGTAATCAACCGGAGATACTCAAAGCTGCAGCCACCCAGTGCTCAGACAAGAAGTGACCGCCACTGGATAAAATAGCATGTATCTGTCAGCTCAGATTTAAAATAGTTGTAAACGTTTATTCAAAGCACATGTAAAATTGTACAAGAGGTACTCACATCGAGGGCCCTTATGACAGGGACCCTTTTGCAATAAATTTGCATCAAGTGTTCAAAGTGAGGACACAAAGTAAACAAAATGTTGGAGTAAAAGCTCAGTCTCTACAGCTCTACCGGTTTCGGGGTTCGGCCGTTGTCAGGAGTCTAACTCTGGAATTGTGGATGTAGTGCTGAGGAGTACTTTGGAATTGTGTTTGGAATCAAGTGGAATTGGTTACCTTCAGGGCCGGATTTGTACTCTTTACCGCCACTGTCACCAGCCGCCCCCTCAAGTATAGATAGCCCGTTGACCCTTCCCTCCAGTATACGTAGCCAGATGACCCTACCCCAGTTTAGGTGGCCTGAAGACCCACCCTTCCCTCCAGTATAGGTATCCTGATGACCCCTCCTCCACTTTCCTCTAGTATAAGAAGGCAGATGACACTCCCCCCTCTTCCGTGTAGATAGCCTAATGACCCCCCTCCCCTCCAGTATAGGTTGCCAGGTGACCCTTCCCTTCCCCTAATATAGCCTGCTGCCCACCCGCCCCTGATCCTGTGGTGCCCTAGGCCATGGCCTATGTGGCCTTGGCTTAAATCCGGCCCTGGTTACCTTGGCAGCTGGATTCCATCCAAAGGGCTTGATTCACAAAACGGTGCTGACTGTTAGCACGCTGCAAAAAGTGCTTTGCGTGAAATTTTGCGAGAAAATGGTTGTCACGTTAATGGGAATTTTACGCGCGTTAACAGTCGCATTCGCGCAGTAAATTTGCGTTATGGCGTGAACACGAACGTTAACGCGTGAAAAATTTGCGCTAACACACAGACGCAAATGTTTGCGCGCGATAACTGTTTTTCGCAAGAAACCCATTTTTCACGCTAAAGCGCGCAAAAAGCCATGCTAGCAGTTAGCACCGTTTTGTGAATCAAGCCCAAAGTGTTTACTTGTGAGGATTAGCTCTGTATGGTTTATACATCCTAGATTTCTACTACCTACTGTAAGTGACAGCAACATAGGAGAAAAGTAATGTATGGCTCATTTTACTCTGGGAGAAATGGACTTCTTATTTGTATGTGTTTTACATTTTAAGATTTTCATGACAGTTTCTCTTTAATATGCCGCAGCATCCCTCCCATTTTATGTGCAGCCGTCCCCCAATCCATGTGTACTATCCATGTACAGCAGCCTCTTTCTTTCATGTACCGTTCTCTTGGGCAGCAGCAGCCCTCTTCCATGTGTTTTCCTTCCCATTCGCAGCCACCCTTTTCAATTCCTTGTGCAGCAAAACTTCTTTCATGTCTAAGCGCGACACCCAGAAATGTGGCCTTGATTCTACCACCAACTCCCCCTCCCCATGCACACATAACTAACCTATCAATGTACTCTCAAACCCCAAAGTCTGTCTCAGCATTGCCTTAAAGGGACCCCGAGCAGAGATATAAAGTAAAAATCTGAACTTACCTGGGGCTTTCTCCAACCGCCGTAGCCCGCGAGGTCCCTCAGCATCCTCTGGGTCCCCTCCATGGTCCTGCTGGTGGCTATGTTAGGTGCGCAACTTCAGCTGAAGCTGTGCGGGTTACGGAGGGCTGGAGGAAGCCCCAGCTAAGTTCAGATTTCCAATTTATTCCTCTGCTCAAGGTCCCTTTAAGGGGAGTCATCCTCCGAGCATAATCCTTCTCACCAATTCAGGTTTTCCACTACTTTCCAGACCCAACTATACCACACCCCAGAAATCCATCCCAGACAGGAAGACGAAGGCGTGCACATACTGATGCGCGTAGCGAAATCACTGGCACCACGGACACCAGGTTGTTTGCCTGTCTCCCTCCCTACAGCCGGGATTCGATGGCTGCTGGCCATGGTGGTCGCCACAAGAAGCACCCTGTGACGGTTTGGGTGCAGCCCTTGTAATGCTTTTATTTGCAAATCCGATGAAACTGAAATACTTCACTATCGGAGTGCTCGTCTACCTTTTTGTTTCCCAAATAGCCTATGGTTGAATCCTATCTGCCAGTGCTTCAGCCAGACCACAATGGACCATCAGTGCAGATACTACACTGTCCACTTCCACTTGGCCGTTCGGGGCTGCAGATGCAAACTCAACCTAAAGCTAACTACACACGGACCAACCTGCAGCCTGATTATCATCTGCCTCTAGTCTGTTGGACGATAATCAGGCATGTGTACGCGTGCAAACAACTTGATGAGCAACTAATAACAGGTGCTTTGATCAATCCAACTGTTGAAACTATGTTGGTCTGATATCATGCAGTTGGTGCGTGTCGTGTGTACAAGTTGTTTGAAAGACTTGTACTTGTTTTGAATGTGTAGTCCGTCAGTCCTCTTGCGTGGGCATTATGTTAATTGAGATGGTTGTTTAGCCGTCTAGGCGTGTGTACGTACAGGTCATGTGGTTCGTCAGATCGTGTGGTTTGTCATGTTGGTCGTGTGGTTGTTCGCATGTTGGATGTGTGTATGAGCCTTTAGTCTTACATTTTTCGTATGAGTTATCTCTCCTGACCTGTCTTGTCCCAGTGTTTACCTCTCCGTCTCCGAGTCTCCCTATGTAATTATCTTTCCTTATCTGTTTATCTCATTAATTAACTTTCCTTATAGTAGAGTAGAAAAGGTTAGATAATTTATGACATTTTGTGAATGAACACCATTATTATACGTAGTTCAAGTGTATTTGGGTTGGGTTTAAAAACCCATAACAATTGTAGTTTGGTTACACAGGGATGGGGGTCATCAAGTACAATTTATTTGCCTAATTAGACAAAACATTTAATCAATTTTAATTGAAGCAGATTTAAACATTTGTGATCAATATTATGATTGCTAAATCACGTCTTCTGATTGATTAGTAGGGGCTAAAATCGATTGAAAGATTGATCCGCAATGTTGGTCTTTACTCAGACGTACAATAATTGATCATTATAGCGATCGTAAAATTGACCAATTGACAATGGAAAACAAAATTGAGTGATAATTGAATATTGTACAGCCAGCTTTACCGTGCTGCTCTGTGCCGCAATGCTGACTGATTTAATAACACCAAATGGGACAGTGCTGTGCAGTGGACTGCAATCAGTGGCGGCGCCAGGGGGGTGCTTGGGGGTGCTCGAGCACCCCCTAGAATTGTCCAAGCACCCCCAAAGCACCCCCTGGAGTGAACTGACTTCAGGCGTCTAAAAGACGCCAAGTCAGTTCACACACCGGCAGCACGGAGCAGCAGGCAGGGCTACGGTAAGATGGCCGCCCGGAGCCCTGTTCTGCAGACTTCGGGCGGCCATTTTCCCGTAGCCCTGCTCTCTGCATGCAGGCAGGAAGTCTCGTCGTGACGTCGGGAAGGAAGAGGATCGTGGGCGCGCGGGCGCTGCGCGCCACAATGAGGTCGGGACTCGGGACGGGAGGTCGGGAAAGAAGGTCTTCTGGCTGTAGGTGAGTAAATGGGTTTTTCTTTTCTTTTTCAGGTGATGCGGATTGTGCATATTGGGGTCATATCTGCTACGGATTGTGCATATTGGGGTCATATCTGCCACGGATTGTGCATATTGGGGTCATATCTGCCACGGATTGTGCATATTGGGGTCATATCTGCCACGGATTGTGCATATTGGGGTCATATCTGCCACGGATTGTGCATATTGGGGTCATATCTGCTACGGATTGTGCATATTGGGGTCATATCTGCTACGGATTGTGCATATTGGGGCGATATCTGCTACCGATTGTGCATGTTGGGGTCATTTCTGCTACCGATTGTGCATATTGGGGTCATTTCTGCTACCGATTGTGCATATTGGGGTCATTTCTGCTACCGATTGTGCATATTGGGGTCATTTCTGCTACCGATTGTGCATATTGGGGTCATATCTGCTACCGATTGTGCATATTGGGGTCATATCTGCTACCGATTGTGCATATTGGGGTCATATCTGCTACCGATTGTGCATATTGGGGTCATATCTGCTACCGATTGTGCATATTGGGGTCATATCTGCTACCGATTGTGCATATTGGGGTCATATCTGCTACCGATTGTGCATATTGGGGTCATATCTGCTACCGATTGTGCATATTGGGGTCATATCTGCTACCGATTGTGCATATTGGGGTCATATCTGCTACCGATTGTGCATATTGGGGCCATATCTGCTACCGATTGTGCATATTGGGACCATATCTGCCACCGATTGTGCATATTGGGACCATATCTGCCACCGATTGTGCATATTGGGACCATATCTGCCACCGATTGTGCATATTGGGACCATATCTGCCACCGATTGTGCATATTGGGACCATATCTGCCACCGATTGTGCATATTGGGACCATATCTGCCACCGATTGTGCATATTGGGACCATATCTGCCACCGATTGTGCATATTGGGACCATATCTGCCACCGATTGTGCATATTGGGACCATATCTGCCACCGATTGTGCATATTGGGACCATATCTGCCACCGATTGTGCATATTGGGACCATATCTGCCACCGATTGTGCATATTGGGACCATATCTGCTACCGATTGTGCATATTGGGACCATATCTGCTACCGATTGTGCATATTGGGGCCATATCTGATAACGATTGTGCATATTGGGGCCATATCTGATAACGATTGTGCATATTGGGGTCATATCTGCTAACGATTGTGCATATTGGGGTCATATCTGCTACCGATTGTGCATATTGGGGCTATATCTGATAACGATTGTGCATATTGGGGCCATATCTGATAACGATTGTGCATATTGGGGCCATATCTGATAACGATTGTGCATATTGGGGCCATATCTGATAACGATTGTGCATATTGGGGTCATTGGACGTGTTTTTTGTTAAAATCTGCTCACATTACGTGTATTTTCTTGAGAAAACCTGCACAATTATGTGAATTTTCAGGGAAAAGGGTCACCAAAACTTGGGCCCTCTGTCTTTGCGTTGCACTTTTAAAGGGAACCCGAGGTGAGAATAATATTGAGGCTGCCATATTTATCTCCCTTTAAGCAATACCAGTTGCCTGGCTGCCGTGCTGGTCCTCTGCCTCTTATTCTTTCAACCATAGACCCTGAACAAGCATGCAGCAGGTCAGGGGTTTCTGACAATATTGTCAGAACTGACAAGATTAGCTGCATGGCTTGTTTCTGGTGTAATTCAGTTCACTACTACAGCCAAATAGATCAGCAGGGCTGCCAGGCAACTAGTATTGTTTAAAAGGAAATAAATATGGCAGCCACCATATCACTCTCACCCTGGGTTCACTTTAAATTACAGTTAGCCCCGCCCTCATCCGGTCATGACCACGCCCATTTTTTCGCCGCGGCGCGCTTCGCGCGCCGCAGGTTGTGGCCACACCCATTTTTGGCGCGGCGCGCTTCGCGCGCCGCAGGTCGTCAGCTCCCCCGGAAATTGGTCCAGCACCTGCATAGCACCCCCTAAAAAAATTTCCTGGAGCCGCCACTGACTGCAATGCATGCAGACATACGTTTTTTGGGGTTTTTTTTAACATGGCTTGCACATTGCATAAAGTCCATGTTGCTTAAAGCAGGATTGTCAGCCACAAAATCAAACTCCATTTACCCACTGCTCTATGCGCAGTACGGAGCGGCCCGTCTTCGGGAGCATTTGGGCCCCCGAAGACTTCCGATGCTTCCCGGAGCGGAAGAGACCCATCGGTGGAAGGTAGAGATTGTAGGAGACTATTTAGAAGCCCATAATGTAATAAATCATATTGATATACTCCTTTGACATGAATATTTAAAAAGTTTAGACCCTTAGGTAACTATTTATGTTTTTTTTATTATTTTATTTTATATTTTATTAAAACTTGTATGTGGGTATTTTTTGGTGTAGGAGGTAAATAGGGGATTTTACATGTGTAAAAATGTATTTATTCAATGTAAGGTGAGCTTTGGTGTAGTTTGCTATTTGGCCACAAGATGGCCACAGTCAAAAAGTCCTGGGAGCGATCGAGCTCGCTCCCAGGAAGAAGATAGAAGCAGTGGAACTTTTTGATCTCAGAAAAGCCGCAGCGTCTGAAGAGACGATGTCGGCTTTTCTCTGGGGGGGGTCTGATCAGTGAAAGGGATTTATAATCCCTTTCATCGCTGGGCTAACGGCCCCCAGCGGGAGCGCGCACGGGGGGGCCCGCGGGAGCGTGTGCGACGCACGGGAGTGCGCGCAGCCTAACTGGACAAAAATTTTCGTCCAGTTAGGCTGAAGTGGTTAATCATGAATATGTCTGTACAAGCCACAATGGCTTGGGCCCAGGGGCGTAGCAATTGCCCTAGCAGCCATAGCAGCTGCTATGGGGCCCTTCAGCAAAGGGGGCCCAGTGGGTATTTGATGTATTCACTATTAGCTTTCTTGTGTTTATTCACCCTTTGACTTTATCTCAGTGCGCATAAACTATGTGCAGTGTTGAATGCATGGGAATGTAAATTACCCAATTAACTTATATCCACATGGTAGGGGCAAGTGGCATTGCTTAAAGCGGATCCGAGATAAAAAGTAACTATAACAAGTTAACTTCTCTATATATCTTATCTAAAGTTTAGATAGTTTACACAGCAAATCTAGCTGCAAACAGCTTCAACAGTTTATGATTATTTATTCCTGTAATACAATGAGGGCAGCCATGTTCTGTTTGTCACATTGTCACAGGCTGAGGGCTGGAGATGCTATTAGCTTGCCTGTGTGTAAGTTCAGTCCCCTCTCCTCCTGCCTCCTCCCCTCTGCCTCTGAAATCAATGGCTAGTAACCTCCTCCTGTCCAGACTGAGCTGCCATAAGCCCTTGC
Organism: Hyperolius riggenbachi; assembly: GCF_040937935.1. NCBI lineage: Eukaryota > Metazoa > Chordata > Amphibia > Anura > Hyperoliidae > Hyperolius > Hyperolius riggenbachi. Next base: position 273,036,496 of record NC_090653.1, read on the forward strand.
TACCTGGGACTGAGTGCCAAGGCTCTCTGAAAAGCTGTGGGCGAGGCTTGTTTAGTTTATAGGGAATTAGAGTATTAAAACAAAACAAATGAAGTATTTGGCTTGAGGAATGCCTTATAAACTATATGAAAGGAACACAATTATGCAATGAGTAAAAGTTTATCTCGGATCCACTTTAAGAGTGCCTATATCTAAGGGCCCCAAGAAAGTTTTGCTATGGGGCCCCATGATCTCTAGCTGCGCCACTGCTCGGGCCGCACCCATTTTTTGGGATAATTAAAAAAAATATATCAGTATAATATATAAGTATAAAGAAGCTTGTAGGTCAGTCAAGGCCACCCATTGTTATTTGAATATCAGGACAGATAATCAAGGCAGCATAAGCTTATAGGGAAGGGATTACAATTCCCAGGTCTGTCAGCGTCACCAGCAAAGCCAGACCTGCTTAGAATAGGCGATAATACGGCTCACTAACAGGTCTGCAACTGCCCACATCTGCTGTTTTCCATCCACACAAGACGCTGAGTCAGGGATATTAATGCATGCCTTGGTGTGCTTGTACTGCCGCTCCCCCCTGAGCTGATTGGGCATTTTCTCAGCAAGATGCCACTATTTATTCAGTGTTCCTTCCCTTATTGCATGCGCCATGCTGCTTGTAACACAGAACCCAGTGTTCAGAGGTAGCTGGGGGGGCAAGTGAGGCAGCTCTTACTCCCGCTTTCCATGCCAGCGTTACAATGCCAGCCCTGGCACCCCGTGTGAATTTAAGTATAAGTACGCTTAATAAATGAAATCTGTCCCAAATTGCTATCGTGATGTTGCTGTTATAATGCATTGCTTATTCTGCTGCCTTGAAGACAAAGAACCCTGGCTGCCTCATTTTTATAACACACCCCCTTAAAGAGAACCCAGAGGTGGCTTCCTAAGAATGATATCCGCACACAGAGGCTGGGTCTGCCTATACAGCCCAGCCTCTGTTGCTATGTAGTGTCCCCCCAGGCCCCCCCCCCCCCCGCGCGCTCCGCTATGCCCCCATAAATCACAGCTGCGCTGCCGACATGTAGCGTGTCGCAGCGGGATTTATTTACCTATGTAGTGTCACAATCGCCACTCCCCCCGCCTCTTGCATAGCTCCGGTCCCCGCCCCAATCAGCGGGGAGGGAAGGGACACCTGTCACTGTGTATTCTAGTACCCTACTTAGTAACCCCCCCCCCCCCTCATGTGGTCCAGCATCCCAGTTAGCACATTGTGAATCCCAATGCACCTCATAATGGACTTGATTCACTGAGACAAATAGCATGCCTTATCAGAGTTATCACGACTTATCAGAGTAGCATAGCAAGCGCTACAAACTTATGCCTACTAATTGGCAATGACAAGAGCTCCACTCGTCGTCCTGCCCTGAGCCCAATCACTTTAAAGGACATTATCCCCGCACTTTGATTGGCCCAATAGACTGCCTGTCAAGTTTCCTGTCAAGTGACAGGTAGCCTATTGGGCCAATCAAAGTGCGGGGATAGTGTCCTTTAAAGTGATTGGGCTCAGGGCAGGATGAGTGGAGCTCTCGTCATTGCCAATTAGCAGGCATAAGTTTGTAGTGCTCGCTATGCTACTCTAATAAGGTGTGTTAACTCTGATAAGGTGTGTTAACTATGATAAGGCATGCTAACTCTGATAAGTCATGCTATTTGTCTTAGTGAATCAAGCCTAATGGGTCCTAGTATGTAACAGCATCCTAGTGCCCCCATAATAGATCTCAGCATCCGAACATGAACCCCATAATTTGTCCCAACTATCCAGTGCACCATTTTTGTGTATGAAACTTTCGGTGTTGTCCATAGGGCATTCATTATTTTTGAGGTTCCTATGCAGAGTATGCTACACTTTTGAGAGCCCTGTGTGTGTAATAGTGTTCCCCAACATGTGTTGCCCCCCTTAGACTCTGGAGCATGACAGGGAAGCATGCTCCTGGGCAGAGTTTGGTCGAGAAGAATGCTTTCTCACATCCAGTGTTGACTGCCATCGTCTAGCCTCCAGGTGATAATATAGGAGCCATCAGCAGTGTGTGGGATGTCTGGGAGAAAACATCATCAGCACCAGCTAATTAGAACAGAATTCCGTGCACTCTGCCAAACTTCCTCTGCAGGGAGAACCAGGGAAGGAGAGCCAAGGCCTGCCAATGCTAAGTGAAATCTGGATACTTCCCAGTTGTGTGTATTTTTCAGATTTCTAAATCTACATTTCAAGTCGGGTCTTACCTCCCTATAATCCCTATTCTGGCCTGTCAGACTTGAAGTATACATATCAAAGCATAGAGATGTAAGTATAGTAGAGTCAAGGTTATCCGTACTGCACCTGGCAGGGCATGGAAGGATGGGGGGGGGGGGGGGGGAGGGGGTCATGGGGGCAAGCCTCTCTAAGGGGTAGATTCACTAAAGCTATCCCGCACAAGTAGCGCGGGCAGGGCCGGCACTACCATAGAGGCAAAGGGGGCAATTGCCCTAGGGCCCCAGTGCCTGTAGGGGCCCCCAAGGTGTCTCCACCAACTTAAATGTTGTTCCCCGGTGCCCCTGCAGAGTCTTCAGCAGAGCCAGGTGGTGTCAGCCCCTTCCTCAGGGTCCTTGGGTGGAAATTTGGCTGCAACAAAGGGTCCCTACTGCCGATTTTTGATTGGGGGGTGACTATTGGGGGGCCCCGTGGTTAATCTTGCCTAGGGGCCCCATTGTTATTAGAACCAGCCCTGAGCGCGGGTTAATAATAGTGAGCGTACGCTACACGTGGTCCTATCAGTTTAGCGTGCACTCTTCACTTACATGCGATTCTTGTGATGGTAGCTCGCCCAATACTAATTCATTAATGTTAATGTATTTTTCAAAAAAGGCCTTGTAGTTTTTTGAGAAAATCGATTTTAATAACGCACAGGAAGAATGGTTTTTAAACTGTCATTTTTCTGAGTTTACAAAACATTTTCCTTAGCATCTTTAAAATTGATTTACTTAAAAACTACAAGGTCTTTTTGAAAAAAAATATTTTATTTGACTTGTACCCACTCTTATCCCGAGCATACGTAGCTAATGTGGGGCTTGATTCACTAAGACAAATAGCATGCCTTATCAGAGTTAACACGCCTTATCGGAGTTAGCACACCTTATCAGAGTAGCAAATCGAGCTCTAAGAACTTATGCCTGCTAATTGGCTATGACGAGAGTACCACTCGTCCTCCCCTGATCCCCTGCGGGTCCAATCACTGTAAAGGACATTATCCTCGACTAGGCTGTCTGTCTCTTGACAGGAAACTTGACAGGCAGTCTATTTGGCCAAGCAAAGTGTGGGGATAATGACCTTTAAAGGGATACTGTAGGGGGGTCGGGGGAAAATTAGCTGAACTTACCCGGGGCTTCTAACGGTCCCCCGCAGACATCCTGTGTTGGCGCAGCCACTCACCGATGCTCCGGCCCCGCCTCCGGTTCACTTCTGGAACTTCAGACTTTAAAGTCTGAAAACCACTGCGCCTGCGTTGCCGTGTCCTCGATCCCGCTGATGTCATCAAGAGCGCACAGCACAGGCCCAGTATGGTCTGTGTCTGCGCAGTACACTCCTGGTGACATCAGCGGGAGCGAGGACAAGGGCGTGCAGGCGCAGTGGTTTTCTGACTTTAAAGTCAGAAATTCCAGAAGTGAACTGGAGGCGGGGCCAGAGCATCGGTGAGTGGCTGCGCGGGCACAGGATGTCTGCGGGGGCCATTAGAAGCCCCGGGTAAGTTCAGCTCATTTTCCCCCGACCCCCCCCCCACAGTATCCCTTTAAAGTGATTGGACCTGCAGGGACTCAGGGCAGGACGAGTGGAGCTCTCGTCATTGCCAATTAGCAGACATAAGTTTGTAGCGCTCACTGTGCTACTCTAATAAGGTGTGTTAACGTTGACAAGGCGTGCTAACTCTCATAAGGCATGTTAACTCTGATAAGGCATGTTAACTCTGATAAGGCATGCTATTTGTCTTAGTGAATCAAGCCCTTGGTGACAATAGAATGTATGAGGGCTGTGCTATTAACCTCTAAAGTCAGCACAAAATTATGTGAAAATTACACAAAATATGAAATTAGGGCTCCTGATTATAATTACAGATGACTTTGATTACTATTTTTTTTTTTTATTTTGCATTACAATTTTGCATCATAACTGCAAATTTCAATGCGAAATTTCTACTGAAATTTGTGTTCCTCTCTACTCGTGAACCCATGTTCACCATTCTGGAGCCGGCTGATGTCACCACTCTTGGAGCAGAGCTGGATGGACGGGCTGGATGGGACTTCTCATCCAGCTCAGGCATGCAACTTTCTATGGGTCCTTTGGCAGCAACTTGCCCAGCTCCATGCATGAGAGAGTTGGGTGGGCAGGCATTGGGATTTGCAGGTTCAGAGGAGAGCAGAGTTTCTGGGTCTATAGGCTCCTAAGATGTAAATCCAGCCCTGGCACCTTGGCGAAGGTTTAATGGAGCCTCCAGCCCTAGGTAGACGCAAACAATGGCACCAGGGGCATAACAATAGTCTCCATGACCCCTGTGATCCTGGGAAGGAAGCGCGCATGCGGAGCAGTGCAGGGAGCGGTGAGATATTTACCTGCTTCCAGTGCTGTGGGTTTAATCCATGATCTGACCATACATAAATAGGATTTGGAAATTCATAACATGAATACTGATTTTAAAAAAAAAATCCATTTGTAATTTCACGTAATTTCCGTGTATTCATTACATGCAGGGGTCAATAGCAAAGTCCCCATACATGCTATTGTCAAAATCGCTATGTATCTTAGGGTAATAGTGGGAATAAGTCAAAAACATTTTTTCAAAAAGACCTTGTAGTTTTTGAGTAAACCGATTTTAAAAAAGGAAAAATGTTTTTTGAACCAATTTTTCCTTTGCATTTTCAGAATTGATTATTTCACAAACTACTAAGTATTTTTGAATATTTTTTTTTACTTATTTATACTATTCTATATGTAGTGATTTTGGTGTCAATGGCTTCCATGGGGGCTTTGCTATTAACTGCCAAAGCCGGCACGAAATTATGCAAAAATTATATGAAATTAATTACGATTCTTCCCGAAAGTTCGCATTACGTTTATGCGAAATTTGTGCTCATCACTAATCCTCCATGCCTCACAGCTAGATGCTGTCTACGAGCCACGTGATCAGAAGCCGGAGGATGGCAGCAGAGAGTGCGCAACTGTGAAGCATGGAGGAGAGCTGCAGTGCTGTAGGCTGGTAACTATCTCACAGCTCCCTGCACTACTCTGCAAATGAGGGATGGGGATGGGGGGGGTGTACGTCATGGCAATGAGAGTTCGGTGTCCAGGGGGCCTAATTAAAATTTTGCAGGGGGCGGGGGGGGGGGGGGGGGGGTCTCCTGGGTTCTTATTACGCCCCTGAATGGGCCCCAGGTAAGTAAAATAGAACTTTTGTCCCTGTCTCAGATATACAGTATGTTAGGGTGATGCAATCAGCATTATAGCTGAGCAGCAACTACATTTTAAGCAGAAAGTCAGCAATGGCAGCCTCCACGTTTCCCTCATGACAAATTTAATGTAAGTTTACAAAAAAAAAAAAACAACATTTGATGTATTGCTATGTTGTTGTTGAGCCAAATTAGCCACGATGCTGCGCCACGAAAGCAGTGCTCACACCTTCAGCGCCGGAGCGATAAATGTCACGGGGTCCGGGGCTACACTCCATCTGTTGCTGAATTAAATGTCATCCCGACTCTCGGGAGATTAATAGTAGCTGTCTAGTGAAAGGAATGCATACAGTCTCCCATGGCCGGCCGTTATGAGATATGTGGTCCCGATGGAGTGCGGGTGATAGCCGGGGAGTATTCTGTAGCAGGACAAGCTATGATTGGGATGGAGGTTGTTTTACAACTGCGTATTATGGACGGTATCATCCATCTGGAATGTTGACGTCTTTATTAGACATGTAGTCCTGCTGAACCAGAAGTGTTGATTTTTATAGCCCTGTAAGTCTATTTAAAAGATTCCTGAACTCAAAGGGCTAAAGGCCTGTACCCACTATGTGATTTTTACGACGATCAGTGATTTTTTTTGAACGACAAGAGATGGTTTCCGCAATCTTGTGAGATAGGTACAGATGCGTGATTACATGAACGATGTTCTGCGACGCACGGCGATAACGACTGCCGCGGTGGATCGGATATTTATGATCCCTGACGACTTTACGCGATCTCTTGACTTCCCGTTTGTGCCCGTTGCGTAACATGACATTGCGTGTACCCGCCTGCAGGAGGATTGATTGGGGAACGCTCGTCATTGGGGGACATTGCTGGTGGTGACTATTCAGTTTAAGGAAGTTGCCATTTTTCTTTATTTATTCTAAAGTGCTAGTTCAGGTTTCCATGAAAGGGGCTTCCTCCAGCCCACCATAGGCAGCGAGGTTCCCCGGCGTCCTCCTGGCTCCTCTCCCGGACCTGCTGGCAGCTCCGGTAATTGACAACTTCCGCCTGAAGACGCCACTACGGGTCCCCGCTAGTTCAGGTTTCCATTAAAGGGGCTTCCTCCAGCCCACCGTAGGCAGCGAGGTTCCCCAGCGTCCTCCTGGCTCCTCTCCCGGACCTGCTGGCAGCTCCGTTAATTTACAACGTCTGCCTGAAGACGCCGCTACGGGTCCCCGCTGCCCACGTTACGCGTCATCACACTGCCCGCTACGCATCATCACACCGGCCGGTATGACAGCATCATCATCACACCGGCATGAGAGCCCTGCGCATGCGCGGTTCAGAGTTAGAGAACTGCACAGTATGTTTACATTTATTAGCATTAAAGGTTATAAAATTAACTTTTTGTCTGGCTCATGTGGTCCCATTTCCTGTTGAGATGACATGAGTGCAATTATAGAGGATAGTTAGTTGTTCAGACTCCTCCCCTTACACCGTTACTCACAAGACACATTCAGAGAGGAGCTGGTAAGGGGCAGCACCCAGAATCTCCCTGCAGACGCAGATCGCCTGATCCCACCCACCTCCTCCCTCTAACAGTAAAAAGTATACTCTCTGTAGCCAGCACTGAAGTTCCAGTACAGTCTGATAATGATAAGAATCTTCTGAGCTGTAGATCTGGCCACAGAGTTACCTAGCTATCAGCAGCATGGAGGGTAGCCGGACAGTGATAGTCATTCTCACACCTAGGAACACTTACTCTGCTGCCAGCTCCATGCTAGCTGCAGAGATCCCTAGGTCACATGACTTACTTTTCCAAAATGAATTTCTCCGGAACAGCTGCATCTAATATGAAAATTGTGTAGGTAATGGCATAATCTCATATTCACTATATGAATTAGGGTATTATTGAAGGGGGCAGTTGTTGCTGGGTAGATCAGATACTTGGGGCTCATCAGAAGACTTTACTGTATGGAAGGGGAGCCACTGAAAGGCCTTACTTTATAGTAAGAGAAGGTTGCTGCTGAATACCAAAGGGAGAACCTTACTGTATGGAAGTGGACCTTGCTGCTGGGTAATTGATGTCCATCAGAAGACCCTACTGGATGGCAGGGTAAAGGGACTGCTAGTGTATTGAAGGGGATGGCTACTGCTGGGTAATTGTTGCACAATGGATGACCTTACTGTATGGATTGTATGGAAGGAGAGGCGCTGAAGGACTTTACTGTATAGAAAGAGAAGGTTGCTGCTGAAACCCAACAGAGGACCTTACTGTATGGAAGGGGAGGGGTGCTGCTACTTGAGGCCCAACAGAGGACCTTACTGTATGGAAGGGGGGGATTGCTGCTGGTTACTCAAGGCCCAACACAGGACTTTACTGTATGGAAGGGGAGGGGTGCAACTGTCTATTTGAGGCCTGATGGGAGACCTTACTGTATGGAAGAGGAGCCACTGAAGAACCTTACTGTATAAAAAGAGAGGGTTGCTGCTGTATACCCAAGGAATAACCTTATTATATGAAGGGGAGGGTTGTTACTGGGTACTGGAGGTGTAGCAGCATACCTTACTGTATGGACGGGGAGAGTTGCTGATGGGTACTTGAAGCCCAATAGTGCACCATACACTGTGAAACGGCAGGGTACTGCAAAATACCAGATACCCATCACAGGACCTTACTGTATGAAAGGTGTAGCTGGGAACCTGATGCCCACTAGTGGACCTGACTGTATGGAAAGGATGGGTTCTACTAGCTATCCAAAGTCCACCATGGGACCTACCAGGTAATCGGATGCTTTAAAGTGTACCCATTTATGCACAACAAATCTCCCCCACCCCATTCTTAAAGAGATTGGCATGGAGTGTACAGCACTTGGTAAGTAGCATACGGGTTGATGCACGAAGCTGCCGTAATATTCCGGACAATGCACAACCATATTAGTATTACTACCAGCAGCAGTGGACTGCAAGTTATGCTATTAGCGCAACCCGCCGTACTCAAGTAATGCGATCGTTGCTATGGTAACAGCGCTACTAACTCGCGGTACACTGCTGCTGGTAGTGATGGTAATATTGCCATATTATGCCGTCTGTAATATGTATATCTGTAATATGTAATATGTAATATGTATATCTGTAATACGCCATCTGCGCACAGCAATGTTACCGCAGCGTCGCGCGGTAACGTCATACTGACATGAACAGTGAGCTACAGCACATGAACAGTAGCAGAGAGGGAGGGAATGATTAACCAGTTCTTGATTTTTGTCGAATGTCAATATTTACATATCTCTTCCAAAGCTTATATCTCAGGCCGCAGACGCTGAATTACAATGTGGATTTCAGGCACGCCGATCACACGAGCTGCATGATATAGACGTATTATGCAACTGATAGGCTGTAGTTTGATGTATGATCACATTAAAGAATACATTATGACATATTTGTGTCAAAATAGGTTCTGTAATATAGCCCTTCTATAATTTTAAGAAAAATTGTAACTGTTCTTGTGTTTAAAATTATTTATTTTCCTGGAAAGATCTATGACTTTGCAGATGTGAGACAATTGGTTCTTGCTAATCCTGCTAAAGTGATGCATCCTGGATATAGCCAGAGCAGGTTCGTCCACCAGGCAACCTAGGCAGGTGCCTGGGGCCGGGTTGGTGTCAAGGGACCCACTTGCCACCTTCTTTTACCTCATTCCACTTCATCTTACCTAAAAGACCACAAGGGGGACCCAAATCTACTACATTGCCTAGCAGTAGTATAGCTAAGGATCTATGGGCCCCCGTGCTAGTTTAACATGCCCTCCACCCCCAAGAACTCCATAAATAACAATTGATACGGCGCACCAAAACCTGCCAATGGCAACTACAGTGTCAGAGGTACAAGAAGGGGATGGGGAACAGCTTGTTAATGATTATTATCATTATTATCATTCAAAGCATTTAGAGAAGTGATCATTACAAGCACTGGACCAATAAAGAGCTAAAACTGCAGATGAGGGAGGGCCTTCTCTGGCCCAAGGGCCCTGGTGCGGTCGACACCTCTGCACCCCCTATTGCTACGCCACTGTTGCCTCGGGTCCCATTACATCTTTTTTTTTTAAGTTTTATTGATTTTAAAGCGGATCCGAGATGAAAAACTAACTATAACAAGTAACTTGTTTATATATTTTATCTAAAGTTTAGAAAGTTTACACAACAAATCTAGCTGCAAACAGCTTTAATAGAATATGATTATTTCTTCCTGTGATACAATGACAGCAGCCATGTTGTTTGTAACATTACACAGAGGCAGGATTATCTGCATCTTTAGCAAAAAAAACCTAATCCCCCTCCTCCTCCCCTCTGCCTCTGAAATCTCTGGCTAGTAACACCTCCCCCTCCTCCTGCCCAGACTGAGCTCCCATGAGCCCTTGCTACTGTCTGAAAGTGCCTTGGCTCTCAGAAAACCTGTGGGCGTGGCTTGTTCAGTTTATAGGGAACTAGAGTATTAAAACAAAAAAGTATTTGGCTTGAGGAATGCCCTATAAACAATAGGAAAGGAACCCAATTATGCAATGAGTAAAAGTTCATCTCGGATCCACTTTAAACAAAAATAACAAGTACACTCCCAAGTTCACTAGTCCAATTAAGGAAAAATTACAAGCAAACCGTAATAGGTACAAATATGGACATAAGCAGTATCACTGATACTCTGGTGATCAAACAACCAATTACATACTACTTAGCCAGAGTATAAATAGAGGAGAGATCGAATGTAAACACAAAACCACATAAACATAAAATAAACCATCAAAACAGACACATTATAACCAAGAATAGTTCAAGTTCTTTTTTGGTTTTGCAATATTTACTTCATCTTAAAAGTAAATGCTTATATGTATCTATCCATCTATGTCCTGATTCACTTTATATGCTGCTCAATGAATACTGTACTCATTTATATCCCTTACTTAAGGGGCCCATACACCTAACAATTTTCCCGCTGATATACAGCAGATTCGATCACTGTGGTCAAATCTGCTGTGAAATCGTTGCACAAACGCTGACAGAATGATCAATTTCCATCCAAAATCAATCGTTCCCGTTGATCCGTCCGTGCGGAAGATTTTTTTCAATCGCCGGCGGGTCGGGAGTGCGTCGATAGTGGCGATCAAATGCCCGACGACAGACGCAATACAGCGGAGATACATTACCTGTTCCTGCCGGCGCGACTCCCCCGGTCTCCGCTGTCTTCTTCTCCGGGCTCCAGGGCTGCAGCCTCCTTGAACTTCCTGTCCCGGGAGGAAGTTTAAACAGTAGACCGCCCTCTACTGTTTAAACTTCCCCTGGACAGGAAGTTCAGTGAAGCAAGCCAGCCGGACCGGAGACCAGCGCGGAGAAGAAGACAGCGGAGACCGGGAGAGTCTCGCCGGCCAGATCAGGTAATGTATAGCTGGCGGGCGACAGCGGCAATGGCAGCGCCACAGATTGTGTTGAACAAGCAAAGAATACGCTATAGCAGCATAGAGGGTGATATAGCGGCTGGGAACGCGGAGAATCAGCCGCGTTCCCAGCCTGTCGGCGGCTGTCGCCGAACCCGGAAGTAGCCGCCGGCGGGGACAGGATGATCGGAGCGGGGCTGCAAAGGCACCATCCAGCTTCAGGGGGCTGAGGGATGCCCCGGGTGAGTAAATATCATTTTTTTTGGGCTTAAAGAGGAGCTGTTAGGTATAAGGTCTCAGAGAAAAAAACACATATATCAGTAGCTAAATATTGGCTGTACTTACATTACATATGCATTTCACTGTCCACGTTTGGATTTCACAGAATTTTTATATAGTATTTGCAGACAATGATGCTCCTGACAGCTCATGGCAGGTTCCATGTTTGTCTGTCTCCTATGAAGCCAATTGTGTCGTCATGTCCTCCCTGCTTCCTGATGATTCAAAGATCCTAATAGACAACACTACTGTGCAGTGAATATTAATTAGCCATGTGGCTAGGAACAATAGCGGACTGTAACTTGAGCCTGTAACTTCTCACTAGCAGCCGAGGGGAGGACCCAAGGTGGGAAGAAGCAGCCCGAGAATGCTTTGCAGTATGTTATGCGGCCTCTCATACTTTTAAGAGCTTGGGAATAACAGCCTTGCTGTTCAGCACACATCAAAAGTAAGAGAGATTTTTAACTTCAGTATTGCCTTTTTGGCTTCCTTCTAAACTGTTTAACACAGGAGAATAGAGGTTTAAATTAGCTTTTGCAGCCTGACAGTTACTCTTTAAGTATTCCTTGGGGCAGCACGGTGGCGTAGCGGTTAGCTCTCTCGCCTTGCAGCGCTGGGTCCCTGGTTCGAATCCCAGCCAGGGCACTATCTGCAAAGAGTTTGTATGTTCTCTCCGTGTCTGTGTGGGTTTCCTCCGGGCACTCCGGTTTCCTCCCACATTCCAAAAACAAATAAGTTAATTGGCTCCCCCTAAAATTGGCCCTAGACTACAGTACTTACACTACATAATATAGACATATGGTAGGGATTAGATTGTGAGCTCCTTTGAGGGACAGGTAGTAACAAGATATATATATATACACTGTACAGCGCTGCGTAATATGTCGGCGCTATATAAATACTAAATAATAATAAATAATAATAATAATATTCCTTTAAAGGAGTTCTGTGGGGGGATTCTGAGGAGAAAAACAGACACTTACCTTGGGCTTCTATCAGCCCCCTGCAGCGGTAATGTCCCACACTGTCCTCCTCCCATCTGCCGTTCTCCGCCGCCGGCACCGGTCTAGCGCAGCATGGGATCCAACTGCGGCTGCGCTACAGTGGCCGCGCACCTGCTCGCTTCCGCCTGCGTCATCGGAAGCTTACTGCACAAGCGCAGTACAAGAAAACGTTGCACTGCGCCTGCGCAGTAAGCCTCGGATGACGCGAGCGGAAGCGCGGCAGCACGCATTATTTGTCTGTGTGACAGACGAATAATAGCCCGGTGCCGGCTGCGGGGAACGGCGGATGGAAGCAGGACGGCGTGGGACATTACCACTGCAGGGGGCTGATAGAAGCCCCAGGTAAGTGGCAGTTTTTCTCCTCAGAAACCCCCACAGAACCCCTTTAACCAATACTGAGGCACTACCTGTACCTGGCTACCTATACTGCAGCACCTATAGCTTGCTACCTATACTGAGGGCACCACATGTACCTGGCAACCTATGCTGCAGCACCTATAGCTCGCTATCTATACTGGGACACCACCTCTACCTGGCTACCTATACTGCAGCACCTATAGCTCGCTATCTATACTGGGACACCACCTGTGCCTTGCTACCTATACTGCAGCACCTATAGCTCGCTACCTATACTGAGGGCACCACCTGTACCTGGCAACCTATACTGCAGCACCTACAACTCACTACCTATACTGAGGTCACCACCTGTACCCTATCTCATATGTTAACTACCTGTATTTTGCTAGTATTTGGCTCCACCCACATCATGTCTTGGCCATACCCACTTTTTCAATGTGTTGCGCCGCTTACTTCACTGGTGGGGCCACACCTATTGTTTGCCTCAGTGCCGCTCCATTTGTGGAAGTGGTGGTGGGGGGGCCTCAAATTATGGGCTGCTTGGGGTCACCAAAACCTTAGCTGCACCCCTGCTTCTTTACACTGTGTACATTGACTTATCAACCTGACTGCTGTTAGAATTTGCCTTGTTCTGTTTTAGGTTTCGCTGGCCTTTCAAAGAAGGTATACAGGACCTCCTAATTCATCTCAGCATATAATCAACCATCATTCCATACCAGTGGGAGCCGGCTTGTTTGTAAAAGAATTACTGCGTGTAAACCTTAATTTACTGGGCCAACAGCATGCCTAAGCAGCAATTGCGCATAGCTACAGGGATAATGTGTCAGGGAACAGCATGCATAAGCTGGCGTTTAGTAAGAGGGAACGTGTGTAAAGTGGCATTTGTAACAGAAAAACAGCATGCTAGGGCTTCTCATTTACCCGCAGAAACATGTAGAATCTGTCATTTAGGAGATAAATAGCATGTTAGGCCTGCCATTTGTCATTGGAAAATACAGGAGCATTACCATACAGTGAAAACATATCAACGGAATGACAACTGTCCCAATTGCTGCGATACAAGCTCTCCGCCGCAACGTCCTCTTGTAAATCAATGAATTTCATGCATGCTCAATAGACGAGCCTTCGCATCGTGTTAGCGCCAAGGAGAGATGTTTCAATCATGTACTCGAGGCTGGTACTGTCAGCAGATATGTAATACAACCCGAGCGTGCAGAGCAGAAAACGTCAGACAGACAGCAAAATTCAGTAGCGGATAAGGGTGTAAGAATAGCTGATTATCTTTTTGATCTATAACCCATATTTATGCCATGCTGACATATTAGGCAGCGCTTTACAAAGGACACTGAGCCATTATTCCAAGACTCCAGGCAGCAGTTTTAAATTAGTTTGTGTAGGAGGTATAATAGCCTTTCATAAATAAAATCTGTTTTTTTGAAAGATCTGCATTGTTACAAAATAAATAAAAAAAAAATTATCTGGTTGTTCAACTCTTTTTTCTCTACTTCCCGTATCAGCAACCAATCTAGTAGTTCCAGCATAACTAGAAGATTTACCACCCCGCCCACTCCCACCCCGCCCACTCTGTCATTATTTACAGCCCCACCCACAGAGCTGAATCTTTTGGTACAGGAAGGGGCAGCCAAGGATCATATAGGATTGTAAGGTGCTTGCAGTGAGCAGTTTATTGAGGCCTCTGCTCAGTAGGGATGGTCAATGACATGCAATTTTTTCTGAGCTGATGCAAATGATATGGCAATTTTATAGAAATGTTTGCAGCTTGAAAATTAAACATTTCAGTGCAGCTGCTGTGAGATTTGTTTGGTCCTTTTTTAATGTGGCATACATGTATATAAAAATTATATTACATAATATTGACATCAACTAAAAATTATTAGGGTCCCATTTACCGCTCTTAAAGCTCAATTATTTTGGTGGTAGATTAAAGGACAACTGACCTGAGAGAGATTTGGAGGCTGCCATATTTATTGCATTTTAAACAATGCACATTACCTGGCTGTCCTGCTGATGATCCTCTAACTCTAATAGTTGAGGCGGAATTATAATTTTTGCTTTGTATGGTTGATTGCCTCACCATTCTTCCAACAGGCAGGCTTGAAAGTTTTGAGCAAACCTGATGTGAGGTAAGTGTCAGGTTTTAATTTCTTAAGGTTCGTATACACGTCCGATAAAGATCGTTCGTTACGAACGATTCGTGACGTTTACACGATATTCAAATTAGACCGAAAAGATCGTTCGTAATGAACGATTGTGTACACACGTGAACGATATAAGTATAAAGTACTGAACGACGAACGATTAAAAAATGCGTGCGCAAACGGAAGTGATGTTATGACAGGCAATAAGAACATGCGTTATCGGACGATCTTTGTACACACTGCAACGATTGAACGATTATCTTTCGAAAAAATCCGCCGGGTTGGATCGGTCCGATTGAACGATAACGATCGTTATCGTTCACAAAAACGATCGTTCACACTTTTTGAACGCACGATTATCGTTCCGATTGTCGTTATCGTTCGTTTTTGAACGATCGTTATCGTACGTGTGTACTCAGCTTTATTGGTGCCCACAAAACTAAATGATGTAGGTTATGAGATCTTCCTATTCATTAATCTGGGGTAAGGAAACAAAAGGTGTCTTGCCTGGGTGCCGAAATGGGCATAAACAGCCCTAAGTATAGGTGTCGCCAAATGAGGTTGTTAGTAACCTGTCATCAGGGATGGTCGTAGTCAGCCAACTTCGCTACGCTGGAAATACGCGTAGTTTTACGCAATTACGCTTCGCCAAACTACGGCTTCGAAAACAAATATTCGCTTCGTATTCATTTCGTAGAATACGCGTTAAAATACGCAATTACGCGTAGTGTGAAGCGTAGTGTATGCAGATACTTATGCCCATATGCAGAAAATTGTACGCATTAATTTCTTTAGAAATGCATATACTGGGAACCCTTCTATGCGTACATTCCCCTTTCCATGTGTAAATTTGTATGCATACAATCGCATGCGGAAAATTAGACGCGAGTAACGCATTCGTAGTTCACTACGCAATACCCATGTTAACTACGCATAGTGGGCGTAAGCTACGCGTAGCAGTACTTCGCTACGCGTAAATTCGTAAGCATAGGTTTGAAACTTTGCCTATGAACTACGATGCGTAGATGCGAACTACGATGCGTAAATTCGCACTGGCGTACTTTCTGCTCATCCCTGCCTGTCATGTTGGATCGCTAACATCAAACCTCTGTTGTCCTTCAATTGTACTCCATGAAGTGGGGTACCTCACACTTATCCCCCCATTGGCAAACGCAGGGGGGGATTACAGCTGCCCAGAATCCCCCCTCAGACCAGGGCCTGTGCAGTATCTGGAGACAGGCGCAAGTTGAGACACCAGAAAATTTGCAGGTATGTTGCAGCTCACAGCACTGCCCCCTTTATTTCCATGCTACAGCTGACTTTGGATATAGCAGCAGTGTGTGTACAGAGCATGGAGCAGCGTGTGTAAAGAGCATGGAGCAGCAGTGTGTGTACAGAGCATGGAGCAGCAGCATGTGTTCAGAGCATGGAGCAGCAGCGTGTGTACAGAGCATGGAGCAGCGGCGCGTGTGCAGAGCATGGAGCAGCGGCGCGTGTGCAGAGCATGGAGCAGCAGCGTGTGTACAGAGCATGGAGCAGAAGCGTGTGTACAGAGCATGGAGCAGCAGCGTGTGTACAGAGCATGGAGCAGTAGTGTGTGTACAGAGCATGGAGCAGCAGTGTGTGTACAGAGCATGGAGCAGCAGCATGTGTTCAGAGCATGGAGCAGCAGTGTGTGTACAGAGCATGGAGCAGCGGCGCGTGTGCAGAGCATGGAGCAGCGGCGCGTGTGCAGAGCATGGAGCAGCAGCGTGTGTACAGAGCATGGAGCAGAAGCGTGTGTACAGAGCATGGAGCAGCAGCGTGTGTACAGAGCATGGAGCAGTAGTGTGTGTACAGAGCATGGAGCAGAAGCGTGTGTACAGAGCATGAAGCAGCAACGTGTGTACAGAGCATGGAGCAGCAGTGTGTGTACAGAGCATGGAGCAGCAGTGTGTGTACAGAGCATGGAGCAGCAGCATGTGTTCAGAGCATGGAGCAGCAGTGTGTGTACAGAGCATGGAGCAGCGGCGCGTGTGCAGAGCATGGAGCAGCGGCGCGTGTGCAGAGCATGGAGCAGCAGTGTGTGTACAGAGCATGGAGCAGCTCTGGAGAACTTAACAGAGTCAGGTATGAGCACAGCCTGTGCCCTGCTGTGTGAATGCTTCACTTCCTCTTCATTAGCAATGTCGGCTGTCCTCATTATTATCTATTTCCAAACGGCTCCTGATCAATCCCGCTGTCGATTGGGAGAAAATCGGACATTTAGGAAATAATTGTCAGATCCTGTCAGTTGGATGGGAAATTGCATTATGTGTACACAGCATGGTGTCCTGCCATATTATTATACTGTTTTGTGCGTGGCTGAGGGAGGCCTTTCAGGAATCCCCCCCCCCTTGAAAATCCTGGGTTTGCCCCTGCCCCCCGCCATCCGTAGAATGGAACGGTGTCCAGCAATGCGTCTGTACAATGATCATTACCAGAATATTTAAAGAACGGCAATTATGGAAAATGTCCACATAGCTTTAGTAACAATGCTATTTTGCATATCATTCTCTGGGGTATATTTATGGACACAAAAGACATTTCACCATCTAGTTCTCAGCAAAGGCGACTTCTGATTATCTACTTTATCATCATATGCCGAGTTTATATAGCTCAAGTTTAGCTCAGGGCCATTCTGAGGGTGAACGTTGGACCAATCCAGCATTCTCCCCTTTTATAATTTGGCCCCTAGATCACTCCACGAGCTTCGCCTGACAGCCGCGGCGTAAATAAAGCGTATAACTCACCCTGCAGAAGCTGCGGCAGTGAGAGAGACTCTTCAGGACGGTGTGACATCTTAGTATTTATTTATGTATTTATTTATCTCTCCCGGTCATAATTGGCAATTGCTTAGCTGAGGTTTTTGTTTGACTTCCTGACGATCAATAGAAATAAAATTACAGGATGAGCATAACACAAGACACAGTGCAGGTGGTTGATGGAGTGCCGCTCGCTTTAAACCCCATCAATTATATTTAAACCCAGTGAGGGTCAGGGCATCATTACTGGATTATTAAACGGCTCAAAATACTTCGCAACAGTTTTTAACTCTCTGGCTAGAAGAAAACAATGGCAGCAGAACTAGCAGAGGCAGACCTTACAATAATATTTGTTTTTCTTGGTCTATTCCTACTCTGCAGGAAAAAGAGCTTCTGCTGGTCACAAATAGGTGGCTTTTAAAGCAAATTTCTTGAACTGTAGAAAGGGCAGTTTCGAGGCTAAATTTCACCCAGGGCGAGGGTGTAAAAATTGTGCCCCCCCCTCCACCCTGTGGACTCGCAAACCCTTACTTTTTAGGGACAGTCACACAGCCACAGGTCACAAGTAGATCTGCCTACTGACTAGTGATCAGCCGCTCATCCAGGAGGAAGCAGGGACCAGTAAAACACACAGGCGAAGAGAGCCCGGAAAGCCGACTCCTCCATTGGCGCGGTGCACTGACAGCCTGCAGTACCGCTACAGGACATCAGGTGTCATCATGCGGTGGTGACGTGATAATGACTTGCTGTCTGACGCAGGCAGCCTAGGAGGAGTCAAGGAAGGTGATTGCACTGGTAAGGCCCCTTTTACACTTGCATTGCAAACCTGCATTGCGTTACCCTGTTTTACTGCAGGGTAATGCAATGGCGATACAAGGCAATTGGGCCTAGCACACCTACCAGGTCGTGTTGCGCCTGAAGTGCCCAATTTGCCGCAAAGTCAACAGCGTGTTACCACCCGAAGTAGTAATGTGGAAGTAATGTAAGTCAGTGGGCGACTCATTGCGTGAACTACGAAAATACGACGGGGAAACCCGGCAATTCCAGTGATCTACTTCCTGTCTAGCAACGAGTACATCACCCGGCGAGGGGGGGCGCACTATGCATATTACCCTGTCAGCGCACCCTGCTGCAGTGTCATATGTTTTTGGTTTTGTGTGTTGCAGTACGATGGGACAGGGGCGGGGCATCGCACTGCGAATGCACAGCTCAGGTATAAAACCGGCCTCAAAGTTTACCATTTTTCCAAATACATAAAGCAATTGGATAGGTTCCGAATGATCACAATTAGTCAACTGTTCTTGTCAATTACATTTTTTACAGATTTAAAAAGCCACTGAGTGATTGCAAAGTTTGGCCAGAAATAGGATCTACTGTAACTCCTGGAAAATGTGTATTTTATTTTTGGATAGTCACAATCATACCTTATAAAAGCCCTTAGTACCTGCGCCTGTGTCAGTCCCCAAGTGTGCAGGGGCGGAGCCTCGATCATTGGTGCGCATGCAGGTGGACGTACGGGGATGTTGACGAGGTAGTGCTTGCAGGCAGATGCGGTATGCAGATTGTAGTGCCCGTTTTTTAAATGGGCCTTATTGACTAATTCATAATTAAGCCAAACTCTAGGATACTTTTGTATCCCTTTCACTCTGCAAGAACAGAAAGAAGCCTCCCAACTACAGGACTCTGCTAGAGCTGGGACCCCCATAAAAAGAAGGGATTGCAATCATGCTTGTGCTTTGTGTAGCGTTTTTTTCTAGGTGTTTTCAGACACGATTTCCGGGGATTTCATTGCCACATAACACCAATCCTTTGCTTACTACTCTGGCTACCCATAAAATGGAGAATCCTTTCAAAAATGGGCATGTTATTATTCAAATCCCTACACGACCTAGGCCCCAGATACCTGAAGGACTTGTTGCAACTGCGTCACACCTCCCTCAACCTCAGATCAAAAGGCTCCAATAACTTGACCAACGAAAAACCTCTTGAGCCAGAACTTTCTGTCATGCTGCCCCTACCCTGTGGAATGCCTTGCCTAACTTAATCAAGACAGCTCCAACCTTGGACACATTTAAATCAAAACTGAAAAGCCACCTGTTTAGTCTGGCATTTATGATCACATGACTTTTCCCCTGTACACATTACAATAATCTTGTTGTTTGACATTACAATGTACTCATCTGAGACAAGCTTAGGTGCTTTGGGTCCTAGGGGAGAAAAGCGATTTACAAATTTTTCGTTGTTGTTGTTCACATTTTTTTTTGTTTGGGTGGAAAAATCACTTTTGTACACCAATTGCAAAGTGATTTTGTAGTGATCCTATATGCTAAGTGCTTCAAAAATGCAGCAGGACAATTTGCAATTTGGGGAAATCGCAACTGCTCCTGTGGAATCACTGCCATTAACTTTTATTAACCTAGCCGTTTTGGAATTGGCCATATTAATATCATCATTAACCAGGAATTTAAGCACCGGAGGCACTTTCTCAAATGGTGGGCACCAGGGCACTTTACAAATCATGTCTACAAATAGCACCTAAACTCTGTAGCGCCTCTGATGGACAAATTTCCTGTAACCAACTATATTTACACAAAACTGACGTGGTGCCCGATATTAAGTGTATATGCAGTGGAGGTGGCACAGATATTGGTGGGTTAATGGCAGGGGGCAGTTAGGGTCAGGTAGGGGTGTGGGCTAGGTTACAGTACGGCATCAGTGGGGGGAGGTTGGTTAAGGTTAGCCATCGTTGTGTGGGGGGTGTTGGTTAGGGTTAGGCATGGGTGGGGGGTTAGTTAGGGTGAGGCATGGGTGGGGGAGTTGGTTAGGGTTAGGTATCAGTTGACGGACATTTAGGGTTAGGCATTGGTGGGGGTGTCGGTTAGGGTTAGGCATTGGTGGGGGGTGTCAGTTAGGGCTAGACATAGGTGGGGCAGTTAGGGTTAGGCATCGTGGGTCGGGTAGGGTTAGGCATCAGTGTGAGGGGGAGTTAGGGTTATGCATTGGTGGGAGGTGTCATTTAGGGTTGGACATCGGTAGGGGGGCTCATGTGAGAAATGAATAGGGTTAGGTTTTTCGGGAGTAAGTTATTGGTAAAATTGGTAAATTACCACTGCCCATTAGCAGAATATCAGTAATTTTACCAGTATTCTACTAGTGGCTTCTTTTGGCGACCATATTTCTCTGGTGCCCTTTTTGCATGTACTGTACTCAATAGCATTATTCTCTAGGTGTAGGTAGTACTAGCCTGTCATGTAAACCAGACCTGTATTATGGTAACGGGTTACTGGTATTTGTCCTTTACTACAGCCCCAGTGCTATGGAAATCTGATTAAGCTCTATAAGCCTTGACAGCAGCAAGTATCAATTTTACACATGGGAGGCAGTGACAGGGGCCTGACACTTCTGTCATACTGAGGCTCATTCTATTGCCCTTGAATGTAAAGAACGGCATATCACATTGCTATGACACCAGGGTCACCGGGAAGGACAAGCAATCCTTTACTATTATTAAGGCTCAGTTTAAAGTGAGTCTATCGTGAGTGTAAACCATTTAACATCCGAGGCAGCTTTACACACAGTCCTGATTCATCAACACCGGGCTGTCTGTGAGCCAGGGCAGCTCCCAGTGACATCACTTTAATCCGAGCAGGACCCTGCCCCTCCCCTATCACACATCATCAAACTCCGGCCTCTGCATAGATGCACAGATGGATGCCAAATGTATTATATACCTGGATGCTCAGCTAACTAGTGATGAGCTGAAATTCATAATTATTAGAAGATTTGTAAATTCATAATTTGTAATTTCATGTCATAATTTTGCATTAAATCGTAATTTCGTGTTTAATGTTGTGCTACTCGTAATTTCTTAAAAAACTGAAAATTACACTAAATTATAGGTTACATGGAATCATAATTAAGGCCTCTTTCCCACCAGGACGTTGCGTTTTAGGGGACGTTATAGGTCGCATAACGTGCCCCTAACGCAACGCCTGGTGGTTTCGGAGGAGGACGCTACCTAGAGCTGCTTATTGAAGCTCTTGGTGCGCCTTTTGTGTCCTATGCGCTGCGGAGACCACGTGATCGGAGCACTCCGCATCACGTGGTCCCACCAGCCAAACAGCGGCCGCTCCAGGAAGTAAACACTGCAGTGCAGTGAATATTAAGTAGCCATGTGGCTGGCTACAATAGCGGACCTCCTCTCCGGCCCAAAAAAACCCCCAAAAAACCCATAACTGAGCATGTGCACACAGTCTAACGCGGCTAAAACCGCATAGAACGCATAGCATGCTGCACTTTAATTGAACGTGCAGCGTTACAATGTAACGCAACGTGGGCACTGTGAACAGCCCGTTGATTTTACATTACTGTGAGTTGGGCTGCGTTATAGGCTGCTCTAACGTGCGCCTGTAACGTCCCACTGTGAAACCAGCCTTAGTGTTCTACACAAAAATTTGTCCCAAAAAATATTAATAATTCTGAATTTTTTTGTAATTATGAAAATGTAATCACAAAAACGATCATTATTAGGAAAAAGGTTGTAATTATGAAAAATGTGTGTATGGTCGTAATAATGCAACATTTAGCGTAATTTTTTTCTCATCACAATTTATCCATTACGACCATAATCGGAGTTACAAAAATGAGGTGAAATTTTGCTGACCTGGAAGTATGGCGCTGACCTGGAAGTACTTCCGGGCTACATCCGGGTCAGCGCCATAGGGGTGAAAATGCCGGCCTATATGAGAGGACGCGGTGGCAGAAGGAGAGAGCTTACAGGGCTGAAAAGACAGTGAAGGGAACCTGGAGTAGGTGAGTTATGCTGTGATTTGTTGTTTATGATGCAGGAGTACTTTAATGTCAGGGCTGCAGTCACCGTGTGCAGTGATCTTTGAGCCCATATCACTCATTATTTTATCCTGTTTTGTTGTCTTTGCATTGATAATGCAAAAATAAAATATGTTTTAAGATTCTCCAAATGCGATCTTTTGATGCGATTTTAATGATTGAATTGTATAGAAAATTAGACGTTTATAAAGGCAATCAATAAGGAACGATTCTTTGGTCGATTGCTAAATAGGATAAAATCGATCCGAAAGTTTAGTTTCATGACCGAATTTGAAGAAAGAATCGTTCATTAAATGTGAACAATCGATAATTACCTTCAGATTATTTTCGTTTGCAAAAATTGCATCGAAAGATCACCTTTAGTGAAAGAATTGTATCGTTAATGGGCACCTTTACAGAAATTTGTATGCAAGTTGGAATTATTGGCATCATCTCACTACTGACCATCTCTAATCACTTAATGTTCTTCACTGTTCTCCAGTCTCAAAGTATATCCGAGCTGAAAGAAAAAGCTATACTAAGCTATTCTTCTTGTACAGTAGGTCTTTGCTTGTGTATTTTAAATCTTGGTGACCTGCGCAAGGGCAGAATGTACGCCCCATGCATGCACAGAAGCCCGTGACCACAGCTGTGGTTGGCGATCTTACGCAGGGTCTTTGGGGCCTGTACAAATATCCTTTAAGGCTCTTACACCCCTTAGACAGAATTTGGCTGAGGCAGCGATGTTGGCCAAGAATCTGAGATAAGTACGGCCCAGGTCCCATGAGGCCACTTACAGACAGGCATGCTGTATCGAGCAAGTGCATTGTTCTCCTTTTTACCCTGCCTGCCGCAAGCCAGGCTCCATCATGGCCCATGACAATGTCCCTCTTCCTATCTCCATAGAAACAGTACACACTGTCGAGGTATACCTGACTGACATCTGTATAGTGTTTATTGCCTACAGGATCACAATAAAAGTGTGTACAGCTTCAATGGTTGTCACCAGAAGGAATCAGGGTTTTATCCTTCAGATGGGGAGGGGAAGAGGGATGATGCGTAGCGTACGGTGAAGTGTTTCCTGGGAGGGGTGAGAAGAAGAACAGGGCGCTTGGATATCGCTATGGTTTTAAGATCTGGCATTTTTTATCTTTAAACAAGCTCGGAAGACACCTGTGCACAAGCTGGATTCTTGGCTAAGGTTGCCACTTGGTCAAGTTTCATTTAGCATGTGTACATACCTTAAAGGATGCCCAAGGTGACATGTGACATGATGAGATAGACATGGATATGTACAGTGCCTAGCACACAAACAACTGTAACCCTCTAAAAGAGGGTCCCAAGATTTTGCCAATGTATTTCTATGTGTTTGGTAACTTTAGCATTTAAGGCTAAATTTCACCTTAGATATTCGCCTGGTGGAACCAAAACGGCGCATGGAAGAGGAGTGGAGGCGCTGTTATGGTCGCATAGACTGTTGCTAGGTGACCAAAGCACACAGAGCAGTGGAACGTTCCAGAAGCCCCGCGCGGCCTGTTGGACACTACAGTGCAGGCACGGAGGGGCAGGGCGTGAGAGGTGTAGCCAGACGGAACTGGCTGGAACCAGCCAGAGCGCACCAGATAGGGAAGCAGAGCAGAACTTAGGAGAAGACAGGAGGCGGCGGTTGGGAGCGGGAGAGGAGGCCACGAGAGAGGAAGGGCGCAGCAGTCACCCTGGAGGTTAAGAGGGGACCTGGTGGCCACGCAGAGACTACAGTGGAGCAAGTAAGGCAGCGGCAACCCGGCCAGACAGTGACCGGAGGCCAGAGGCAGCGTGCACAGAGCGCATCCGAGCTAGCCGGGACAGAAAGAAACCCCGACAGCCAGATGAGTATGGGCCTGAGAGCCAACTACAAGTTACAGTGTGTGTTCAGTTAGTAGCCAGTGTTCAGCTGAGGCTTACTGAGATAGAAATATAGCAACCCAGAACCTGAAGAGGTCAATTCTGTTCAAAGTGCTGTTACTAGAGACTGCTTGTGTGCAAAAGTTTTAAAGATACAGAGACATTGTGGTGCTGATTCAGTTTCTGATGCAAGATAGAACTGCCTATTTCAGACAAAGGAATCTGCTGCTACCTGTTTAAAGCTTATTGAGTGTACAGGTCTTGCTGTCACTAAGAGACATTAATAGCCTCCATAAGTACCCCGCAGAGCTGAAAAAGCCCCCCCCCCCCCCCACGCTTGCATTAAGTCCTGGTGTAGAGACATTGTTCCTGTCAAGTCCGTTTCAAGTCAAGAGTTAAAGTTCATGTGCTCTTCTGTGCTATGTTCTGAAGTGTTACTAAGAGTTTGATACAAGAAGTGAACCAAAGTGTGATTTATGCATATTACCTGAGTGCACGGTCCTAAAGAAAGAGGAGATAACTAAGGTCATGAGAGTAAAAAGAACCTGTCAGTATTAACCACCCTGGCGTTCTATTAAGATCGCCAGGGCGGCTGCATGAGGGTTTTTTGTAAATAAAAAAAAAAACTATTTCATGCAGCCAACTGAAAGTTGGCTGCATGAAAGCCCACTAGATGGCGCTCCGGAGGCGTTCTTCTGATCGCCTCCGGCGGCCAAAAGTAACACGGAAAGCCGCAATGAGCAGCCTTCCGTGTTTGGCTTCTCCTGTCGCCATGGCGACGAGCGGAGTGACGTCATGGACGTCAGCCGACGTCCTGACGTCAGCCGCCTCCGATCCAGCCCTTAGCGCTGGCCGGAACTATTTGTTCCGGCTGCGCAGGGCTCAGGCGGCTGGGGGGACCCTCTTTCGCCGCTGCTCGCGGCGGATCGCCGCAGAGCGGCGGCGATCGGGCAGCACACGCGGCTGGCAAAGTGCCGGCTGCGTGTGCTGCTCTTTATTTCATCAAAATCGGCCCAGCAGGGCCTGAGCGGCACCCTCTGGCAGTAATGGACGAGCTGAGCTCGTCCATACCGCTAAGGTGGTTAAAGAAGATAAGTGAAGGAGGAATTGCATTGAGTCTTGTAATACTAAAGTGTGCTACATGGAGGAGTGAACTGACATCTGACCAAGATACAGAGTCAACTTACTTGGAGTACAAGTTTTGCAACAACTCTAAATTAGAGCTTATTCAGCCTAAAAGTCAAAGTGCACAAAAAGAGAGTTATATTGTGGGAGAGGGATCTGGGTGTTATAGCTGGGTGCATTGGTCACTTTTATATTTTATTTTGTTTACTTTTATTTTCCTAATCCTTTTTGATTATTTCATCAGTGTCGGGTGAATTTCTCTCAGCCGGAGCCCAGTGCTAACGGATAAATCGGGTTACACAACTATTCTGTGTTCCTTTTTTTTCTTTCTCTGCCTGAAAGAGTTAAATATCAGGTATGTAAGTGGCTGACAGGGAGTGATTACTGTGTGACTCTCACTGATAAGAAATTTCAACTATAAAACACTTTCCTAGCAAAAAATGGCTTCCAAGAACAGGAAAGAGGTAAAAAGGGCGAATAGTTCATAGATTTTAGCTCTGGCATACTTCAATGAACGTGTCATTGAGCAAAAACAATAAAACAGTTAAAACTTAAAAAGTACATTCAAACATAAAATAAAACTGTGGAATATCTTCAAAAGTAATTTTTAGGAGACGGAAGATAGATACAATCGTTTATTTCATTAGTTTATTTTCGCTTCGGGGGTCCTTTAAAGCAAACCTGAACTGAAAATGAAAAGTTGAAATAAACATATCATCATACTTACTACCTGTAACGATCGGTGTCAGCAGACAGAGAGAATCTGATTATTGATTATCTGCAGAATCATCAACAATACAGATGTATACCTGATTATGGATGATCTGCAGAATCACCAATAATGCAAGTATGACTAACCTCTGGACACCTAATGAAGTGTAAGTGTTTGGTGCAACTGTAGGCTATCTCCCGAGGGGCGGGAGACACAGATGACTTTGGCCAGAGACCACCTGAGGAGCAGGTGGCCCTCGGCTGGGCAGGGACTATCTCCTTAAGAGAGGGGATAGAGATAATCTGGCAGCCAGTGATTCCCTGGTAAACTGGTAATCAGACTGTACTGCAGCCAGGGGACTCCTATGTGATAGAGGCCACTGGCTGCACTGCAGGAAGGACTCTCTGAGGAGCAAGAGGTCCTTGCAGCTAACTGACACTTGGTGGAATAGTGTCACGGGTAGTACAGACAGACTGAACACTCGAGGGATGAGTGACAGCCAGGAAGGGTCGGGCAGGCCAGGTCGGCAACACACGAGCAGATAAGGTACAAAGACAGGAGGCTGATTCGGTAACCAGGTACAGGCAAGGTTGGCAACTGGTAGGCAGATAGGCAGAGGTACCGAATCAGAAAGCAAGAGAGAGGTCAACAGAGCAAATGGTCATAACAGATATAAAGCACAATCCTAGTCTGAGGTGTGAGGTCCTTGGTCTCGACAACCAGGAACTAGTCTAAGGAATAACAAAGTATCCTATGCTTAGGTGTGAGGTCCTTGGTCTCAACACCCTGGAACTGTTCTAAAGTATAACACAGCAATGACACAGTAATCCTAAGCTTGGGTGTGAGGTCCTTGGTCTCAACACCCTGGAACTGGTCTAAGGTATAACACAGCAATGACACAGTAATCCTAAACTTGGGTGTGAGGTCCTTGGTCTCAACACCCTGGAACTGGTCTAAGGTATAACACAGCAATGACACAGTAATCCTAAGCTTGAGTGTGAGGTCCTTGGTCTCAACACCCTGGAACTGGTCTAAAGTATAACACAGTAAATAACAAGAGCGTAATCTGGCTAAGTGTGAATTCCCAGGTCCACCTGGTTCTAACACACTGTAGGATCTGACTGAGGTCTGAGTGCTCACACGTAAGTATTCGCAACGGCAGACAACCAGCAACTGATCAGCAAGATCTATATATACTACAGCTCTCCACACCGCCGCCCCCAGCCATTCAGCCAATCAGGAGTTCCGCTGGAATCAGCTGATCATCCTGATCAGCTGATACCTCTCCTGCTGGCATAAAGGTCCTGTCTTCTAGCGCGCGCGCGCGTAGCTCTCCATCTGTGTGCACTAGAAGGCCCAGGCAAACCAGACGCATGCTGCTGTGCGGAAACCGCCGGTCTGCACGCGGAGACAGCCGCCCTGCTGCCAGACCGCGCGGCGTCATCTCCACTATTCATTACACTTCCTGTGTAGTTCACGCATCAATCTCTTTCTCCTCTCCTGCGTCCTGTTTGTCCACTGTGATCAATGAAATTCTCTGTCTCCCATTTTGAAAATGGCCGTTACCCAATAACAACTTACCTGGTCAGCCCACTGTTGAATTGTAATATCACCCACATGAGCATTACTGCTCATCAGTTGTCCTTTCAGTTATAACTGACAGCAACTGATATATTTCAGTTCTGTCGAAATCTTGTCAGAACTAGAAGGAATCATGGCAAGAAGAAAATGGTGAGCTTCTGAGAGGAACTGACGGCGAGGTAAGTATGTAATATTCATTGGCAGGTACATCATGTGTTTATTTTAAATAATTTTACTCGGTTCAGGTTAAGCTTGATCCATATGGGCTATGGTGTATAAGCACTTTAGTAAATCTTCTCCAATGTCTGGCAGGGCTATATAGGAATCTGATGGAATCTGATAACAGAATAATAAGTGCTGATACAACTCCGCAGCCTGGTGCCTTTCGACAACTATTTTAGATGCAGTCACATCTTCCCAAAAGCTTTTACTCTAAGGAGCTTGGGGCCTGGTGCAAGTTTTACATGGTGCCTCAAGCACTCAATTGATATGGAGCCACCAAACCTAACAAGGACAAAGTTAGAGAGGTGTAATCAGAGTGAGAAAATAGCTTGTTTAAGTCAATGGGAATTGCTAAAAAACATATGAAGCAGATACTTACCGAAGGGGGTTCTATAGTCTTCCCGTTCCTCTCCCAGTCCCCGTTCCAGTGCTGGCTCCCCGGTAGCAGTATATGACCAATTTGGTCGAAGACAGCTCACTCTCTGCTGCGAAGGAGGCTTCGGTAGTCTTTGGGAGCCCGAGTGCTTCTGAAGACAGGCCACTCCATACTGCCCACGCACGGGCACCCTCACACTCGTGTGTGCGCAGTATGGAGCCACCTGTCTTTGGAAGGACTCAGCTCCCAAAGACTTCCGATGTTCCTCACAGCGGAGGATTCAAATAGGAGAGCCAGCGCTTAATGGAGGGGACCAGGAGAGGAATGGGAAGGCTCTATAGGACCCAGAGCCTTCCCTCTCCATAGGTAAGTATCTGCTTCATCTTTTTTTTAGCGATTCCCATTGACTTTAAGGGTTACTACTATTCCATGCACATATAGAGGTGTTCATTATCAGCATAGCACCAATGAAAAGCTAATAAGATGAATGAAGGAGTGCCCCTTAGTGGGAGCCTCTGGTCCAGGGCTCTGGTGTGGTCTCTACCTCTGCATCCCCTATTGCCACGCCACTGCTTGTATTGATCTGGCAGGACGTGGGAAGAGTCCTCTCCCCACGCTGGGCAGCAAAAACTCTACAACGCAAAGAGATCCATGCTGCCGATTTTACACGAATGTTCCCTAGAGAGCATCTCACCTGCTGCATTATGCTGCATGCACAAAATTAGCGAGCCAGCAGAAAACGGTCGGCTCTTAATGAACGAAACATCTGCTTTGTCTTTTCTGGTCCTCATTAATCCATCAGTGCCAGAGTTAAAGCGGAACTCTGGACAGCAATTCTAGCATATAAAAGGGAACCAGAGACGAACGAACTGCAAAAATGAAAAAAAGGTTTACACATACCTGGGGCTTCCTCCAGCCCCATCAGCATGGATTGCTCCCACGCCGCCATCCTCCGCTGCCTCTCTCGCCGCTACCGGGTCCCGTCACTTCCGCCCGAAGTGGCCAGTTGTACGCATCCACAGTGACTCCCTCCGTCTCGCCTGCGCAATATGGAGGGAGCACACTGCGCTTGCCTCGACTGGCCTTGACTGGCCGGAGTGACGGGACCTGGTACCGGCGGATAGAGGCAGCGGAGGACAGCGGCGTGGGAGCAATCCAGGTTGATGGGGCTGGAGGAAGCCCCAGGTATGTATAAATCTATTATTGCATTTGTCTCTGGTTCTCTGGGCTCCTGGCACAGATGGTCTCCTGATCCTGTGCAGGCACAGAGCTTGTATTTTTTCTATGTTAATACTTAATCAGCAAATGTCAGATCATCCATATTGAAGGGAACCTGAAGTGAGAGGAATATGGAGGCTGCCAGCTTCATTCTCTAAAACTTGATGGGTGCAGAGAAGGATTAACACGGTGGTGTAGCTAGAAATTATGGGGCTCCATAGCAAACTTTCATGGTGCCATCTGATGTAGGCACTTTCGAGCAATGCCATCCGCCACTACTCTATGGATAGGAGTTAATTGGGCAAGTAACATTCTCATCCAATGTACATTGCGTATAGTCCATGGGCACTGAGACAAAATCAGAGGGTGGAGGAACACAAGAAGGTTAACCACTTGCTGACCACCCACAGCCGATGGGCGGTGACAAAGTGGTGTACAGAACGACCGCCTAATGCCCATCGGCGGTGGCTGCGGGAGGCGTGGTTAGCCGGCGAACGCGTCACTGGTGACGCAATCGCCTGCTGGCAATAGGCTCCGCCCACGCCCAACGTCAACCAGCTGGCCATTCGGAAGCGCCGGCGGGTTGTTAACCCTCAGATCGCCGCATGTAAAGCGTATAATACGCATTGTAATGTATACAAAGCGTATTATACAGGCTGCCTCCTGCCCTGGTGGTCCCAGTGATCGAGGGACCACCAGGGCAGGTTGCAGCCCCCCCAGTTAAGCACCTAAACACACTGATCCTGCCCCCTGATCGCCCACAGCACCCCTCAGACCCCCCCCCCCCCGTGACCAGCCCCTCAGACTCCTGTTTGCACCCAATCACCCCCTAATCACCCATCAGTCACCCCCTGTCACTATCTGTCAACGCTATTTTTTTTATTAGTTCCTAAACTGCCCCCTGGGAGCTCCTGATCATTCCCCCACACCCTCAGATCCTCCCCAGACCCCCCCCCCCCCCGTGTACTGTATACATCTATTCTCCCCTGTAATCACCCACTGATCGCTTGTCAATCACCTGTCAATCACCCATCAATAACCCCCTGTCACCACCTGTCACTGCCACCCATCAGATCAGACCCTAACCTGCCCCTTGCGGGCACCTGATCACCCGCCTGCACCCTCAGATCACCCGCCCTCAGATCACCTCCGAAGTGCATTGTTTACATCTGTTCTCCCCTCTAATCACCCATCAATCCCCCCGTCACCACCTGTCACTGCTACCCATCAGATCAGACCCTAATCTGCCCCTTGCGGGCACCCAAACACCCGCGCACACCCTCGGATTGCCCTCAGACCCCCCCTTATCACCTCCCCAGTGCATTATTTACATCTGTTCTCCCCTCTAATCACCCACTGAT
Organism: Hyperolius riggenbachi; assembly: GCF_040937935.1. Taxonomy (NCBI): domain Eukaryota; kingdom Metazoa; phylum Chordata; class Amphibia; order Anura; family Hyperoliidae; genus Hyperolius; species Hyperolius riggenbachi. Next base: position 273,067,257 of record NC_090653.1, read on the forward strand.
CACCCATCAATCACCCCCTGTCACCACCTGTCACTGCTACCTATCATACCCATCAGATCAGACCCTCATCTGCCCCTTGCGGGCACCCAATCACCCGCCCACACCCTCAGATCGCCCTCACCTCCCCAGTGCATTGCTTGCATGTATTCCCCCCTCTAATCACACCCTGAGACACCTATCAATCACCTCCTATCACCACCTGTCACCCCCTAGCACACCTACCCATCAGATCAGGCCCTAATTTGCCCCGTATGGGCTCCTGATCACTCGGCCAAACCCTCACCCGCCCCACAGCAGTGACAGCATTTTTTCCCCCTGATCACTGCTGGTCTCTACGACTTAATTGTGGCTGAGACCAACCTTTATGCCACACAATACGCAACTGCCAATCCCAGCCTTTTCTGTTGAAACCACTCCAAGTTTCTGAACGTAACATTTTTGGGGGCCTTCTCCTTAACATGGGTCTAGTCAAAAATAATGTATTGCGGTCTTATTGGTCTATGCACCCAATACATCACATGCCCATGTTCTCTGCTGCCATGTCCAGGTCACGATTTGAGAACATCCTGCGCTTCCTACACTTCAGTGCCAATACAACCTGTAATCTAAGAGGCCACCCTGCTTATGACCAGTTTCACAAAATTCGGCTCCTCATAGACTACCTGTCATCAAAATTTGCAGATGCTTATACCCCTGAACAGTCATTTTGAGGCATTTGGTTTCCAGACTACTCCTCGCGGTTTTTTATGCCACTAAAATGCCAGGGCAGTATAGGTACCCCACCAAGTGACCCCATTCTAGAAAGAAGACACCCCAAGGTAAGTTAGTGGAAAATGACACTTTGTGGGGAAAAAAAAACAATAAAAATCAATTCCCGCTAACTTGTGACAAAAAATAAAATCTTCTATGAACTCACCATACTCCTAACAGAATACCTTGGGGTGTCTTCTTTCTAAAATGGGGTCACTTGTGGGGTTCCTATACAGGGGTCTAGTCCTGGGAAAAGAAGTGAGTGGACTCACTCGGAGAATTCCTGCGCCGCGCGTAGCGCGGCGCGCCAACAAATGGGCGTGGTCAAGCACACCGTGGGCGTGGTCATGGGTGGGGCCAAATATACATGACCTTAGCAGTGATGTAAAAGGTCTGCCGAGGAAGTTTGAGCTCTGCCGTAGTGTATCCCCCAAAAATAGATGTAATCTGACAGCATTTCACCAAAAAGACACATAATCTGGTAGAAGTTCCTCCAAAATACAAATAATATGGAAGTGGTACCCCCAAAATAGACAATGTGGCAGCAGCAGTTCCACCAACATACACATAATTTGCAAGCAGTTCCCCAAAATACGCGAAACCTGGCAGCGGATCACCCAAAATACACGTAACACCCAAAGGACATATAATCTGGCAGTAGTGGTCCCCCAAACATACACAATCTGGCAGCAGTTCCCCAAAATACACGTAATCTGGCAGCAGCCGTTCCCCTAACATACACATAATTTGGCAGCTGTTCCCCAAAATACATAACAGCGGTTCCACAAAAATGCAGATAATCTGACAGCAGTTCCCCCAAAATAGGTACCCCCAGGTAGCCAGGTCTATAGGTGTCCCCAGTATAAGTAGCCATGAGTATAGTAGTCCCCAGTATATGTAGCCAGAGGTATAGTTGCCTAGTATATGTAGCCAGGGGTATATGTTCCCAGTATATGTAGCCAGTGGGATATGTCCCCAGTATATGTAGTCAGGGGTATATGTGCCCAGTATATATAGCCAGGGGTATATGTGCCCAGTATACGTAGCCAGGGGTATATGTGCCCAGTATATGTAGCCAGGGGTATATATGCCCAGTATATGTAGGCAGGGGTATATGTGCCCAGAATATGTCGCCAGGGGTATATATGCCCAGTACATGTAGCCAGGGGTATATATGCCCAGTATATGTTGCCAGGGGTATATATGCCCAGTATATGTAGCCAGGGGTATATATGCCCAGTATATGTAGGCAGGGGTATATGTGCCCAGTATATGTAGCCAGGGGTATATATGCCCAGTATATGTAGGCAGGGGTATATGTCCCCAGTATATGTAGGCAGATGTATATGTCCCCAGTATATGTAGGCAGGGGTATATGTCCCCAGTATATGTAGGCAGGGGTATATGTCCCCAGTATATGTAGGCAGGGGTATATGTCCCCAGTATATATAGGCAGGGGTATATGTCCCCAGTATATGTAGGCAGGGGTATATGTCCCCAGTATATGTAGGCAGGGGTATATGTCTCCAGTATATGTAAACAAAGGTGAGGGATGGGGGGGGGGAGATGTCTGCCCATCCCCACTGTCCCCATAGCTCGCCTTCTCTGCGCTGCTCCCCTCCACACAAGCCAGGGTGAACGGCGTTCACTCTGAAGAAAAAGTGGGTGAACGCCGTTCACCCGCGTCCACGCAGGACTCGACCCCTGTTCCTATACTGCCCTGGCATTTTAGGGGCCATAAAACGTGAGGAGTAGTCTAAAAACCAAATGCCTCAAAATGACCTGTGAATAGGACGTTGGGCCCCTTAGCGCACCTAGGCTGCAAAAAAGTGTCACACATGTGCACGTTGGGCCCCTTAGCGCACCTAGGCTGCAAAAAAGTGTCAGTGTAATGTGTTTTGGGGTTGTATTTTTACACATACCCATGCTGGGTGGGAGAAATCTCTCTGTAAATGGACAATTGTGTGTTAAAAAAATCCAAAAATTGTCATTTACAGAGATTTCTCCCACCCAGCATGGGTATGTGTAAAAATACACCCAAAAACACATTATACTACTTCTCCTGAGTACGGCAATACCACATGTGTGACACTTTTTTTGCAGCCTAGGTGCGCTAAGGGGCCCAACGTCCTATGAGTACCTTTAGGATTTCACATATCATTTTGAGGCATTTGGTTTCTAGATTACTCCTCACGGTTTAGGGCCCTAAAATGCCAGGGCAGTATAGGAACCCCACAAGTGACCCCATTTTAGAAAGAAGACACCCCAAGGTATTCTATTAGGAGTATGGTGAGTTCATAGAAGATTTTATTTTTTGTCACAAGTTAGTGGGAAATGACCCACCTTTAGGCTTTACAGGGGTGCTTACAATTTAGCACCCCCCAAAATGCCAGGATAGTAAACACACCCCACAAATGACCCCATTTTGGAAAGTAGACACTTCAAGGTATTCAGAGAGGAGCATGGTGAGCCCGTGGCAGTTTTCATTCTTTTTTTTTTGTCACAAGTTAGCATAAATGGAAACTTTTTTTCTTGTCACAAAGTGTCATTTTCCGCTAACTTGTGACAATAAATAAAATCTTCTATGAACTCACCATGCCTCTCAGTGAATACTTTGGGATGTATCTTTCCAAAATGGGGTCATTTGGGGGGTATTTATACTATCCTGGATTTTAGCACCTCATGAAACCTGACAGGTGGTCAGAAAAGTCAGAGATGCTTCAAAATGTGAAAAATCACTTTTGGCCTCAGTGAAACTTTCTGGCCATAGTTCTCCAACCTTCGCTATCAAACGAGGTACGAGACAAGGCTGCCCACTATCCCCACTGCTTTTTATTTTAGCCCTCGAACCCTTTGCATGCTATTTACGCAATGCTACAGATATTAAAGGGGTAGACTGCGCTGGCCTATCTCACAAGCTTCTTATGTTTGCAGACGACACCCTACTATTTTTAACACAGCCCCACATCTCAATCCCGAATGCCCTTTCAGCCTTTGCTCGCTTTGCCCAGGTGTCGGGCCTACAAATTAATGTTGAGAAATCCAAGGCCTTAGGCATCTCTTTACCCCCACAAGACCTTGAGCGAATCAAAGACCTCTGTCCCTTTCAATGGGTCCAGTCCTTACCTTATTTAGGCATCACTCTTACCCCCAATTATGCCTCCCTCTTTTCAGCCAATTACCCCCCCTTATTAAAATCACTCTCAGCCCTAACCGACCGGTGGTCCCACTCCCCCCTATCATGGCTAGGGAAGATCAACGCCATCAAGATGTCATTCCTGCCCAAACTCCTTTATTACTTCCGCACCCTTCCAGTCCAAGTCCAAAACCATTACATACGCATCTTTCAAAATAAAATCATGGGATTCATTTGGGGAAGCAAATGTCCCAGAGTCCGCAAAACTACTCTCTTTGCTCACAGATTTGATGGAGGCCTAGGAGTCCCACAAATCTCGTCATATTATCGCGCGGCAACCATAGCCCAACTTGCTCGTTTATTTCAAATACAAGATACTCCCCTCTGGGTTTTCCTGGAAATACCTAACTGTGCTCCCTTGCTCCCTAGTACCTTACTATGGCTTCCATTGAAGGCGAGGCCTCCCTCACTTAGCCCCCCTTTGACCCACTGCCTCCAAGTATGGGACTCCATTCGCTATTCAGCACACCTGCAATCCCCATTTTTACCATTGCTTCCCCTGATTAACAATCCTTTATTTCTGCCAGGACTTGAGGACCCAACAGCATTCTCATGGTGGAGCACGAAAGGCCTCACCCATGTGACACACTTCCTTACGCCTAGGGGTATTCTCTCCTGGCCAGATATTCAAGAGAAATTTCGGGCTCCCCCCAGAGAATACTTTCGCTACCTGCAAATCCGACACTGGGTCAAATCCCTCACTCAAAGCATAGATCCCCCCTATACCGTAACGCCTTACGAAAACATCTGTCGCTACCGCCCTAACGCCAAAGGGCTAATCTCCCAGATATATGCCCTTTTAACCCGCCCATCCCCACCTGTAACACACCTCTACACCTCTAGGTGGGAAGCAGACCTGGGTGACCCTAAGGACAGGGAAGATTGGCTTGATATATGGAGCAGAGTCTCCAACTGCTCTTGCAACCTACATATAGTAGAAGCTGCTTATAAAGTTATGACCCGCTGGTACCTGGTCCCAGCACGCATAGCTAAGGTATTCCCATCCGCCAACCCGTACTGCTTCCGGGGCTGCAGGGTACTTGGCGACATGTTGCACACTTGGTGGACTTGTCCACGACTTATGAGATTTTGGTGCCAAGTATATAAGATACTCTCCTCCCTTTTCCATAAACCTATCTCTAGAAACCCATGGCAAGCCTTACTACATGAAAAGATAGAAGGTTTAACATTAACACAAAACAAACTAGCCTCCATAGTTCTCTCAGCAGCTACCATGACAATTGCACGAAATTGGAAAAAGCCCTCGGTCTCAATCACTGAAGTGAAATCTAGAATCAATATGATAATGGTGAACGAGAAGTTAACCAGTATTCTTAAAGACACCCACAAAAAGTTTGGAAAAATCTGGGATCCTTGGATTCGCTTGGAACATCCAAATCTAGAGGCATCTCTTATCTCTAGGCTGTAGGGTGGACCCCTCCTTTTCTTCTTCTTCCTTCTGCTCTTACCTCCTCTTCCTTCTCACTTATCTTTCCCCCCCTTTCTCTTTCCTTTTTTTTTTTTTTTTTGCTTTTCCCCCTCCCCATATCTTCACCACCCCTGTAATGATGCTACTGGCTATAATCCTTCCTGTCTTGCTTGCCTATCACTGGACGGCAGGCTCCCAGGACCGAAATTAGAAAGACCCAATATTGACTTGGGTCTCCCCATGCCCCTACATTTCCTTCAGCAAGCCCCAGGTAGCTGGACTAAATCCCCTGAGGGCTCAGTATAACCTCCAGGCAGTGATACCTCGTTTTCTACAAGCAAGTTGGTCAATAATTATTAGGAGTATCACGGATGACCCCACATCCCCCCCTCCTACTATGCAATGTTTGTATGATGAGCTTATCTGCATCAGGCGTTTCCCTTGTTTTTGTCATGATGTTTTTTCTTTTATGCACTGTTTGTTTGTCAAAAATTTCAATAAAACTTTGAAAACCAAAAAATCACTTTTGGCACCATAGTTTGTAAACGCTATAACTTTTACCCAAACCAATAAATATACACTGAAAGTTTTTTTTTTTTTTTTTATCAAAGACATGTAGCACAATAAATATGGACAGAAATGTATACAGAAATGTTACTTTATTTCACAAATTTTATCACAGAAAGTAAAAAAAAAATCATTTTTTTTGACAACATTCATGTCTTTTTTGATGAATATAATAAAAACTAAAAGTCGCAGCAGCAATCAAATAGCACCAAAAGAAAGCTGCATTAGTGACAAGAAAAGGAGGGAAAATTCATTTAGGTGGTAGGTTGTATGACCGAGCAATAAACCGTTAAAATTGCAGTGGTCTAAATGGAAAAAAAGTGTCTGGTCCTTAAGGGGTGAAAAGACTGCGGTCCTTAAGTGGTTAATAGTGTATGTATCAAGTACCACCTGGGCCCCCTCTGCTCCAGGGCTCTATAGCAGATGCTATGGCGGCTATGGCTATTACTACACCCCTGGATTAACATGAAATGAGGTTTGAGGCAAAATAGCATATTTGTCTCTCCCTGCTGACCACTTGGCTTTTGGTAAGTGAAACTAAACTTCCTGTAAAAAAAATAAATCAGTTTCACTTTCCTGGGGCTTCCCCGAGCCCCCAGCAGCCGTCTTGTCCCGCGCCGCTCCTTCACGAGCCTTCGTTCTCCCGTGCCAGCTACTTTCGTTACCGCTGTCTACAGCAACTGTGCCTGCGCGCTCTGGGCTATGCGAAGCTTTATAACATCCTGCGCTATTAGCGCAGGATGCTATTGTGGGCTGGAACGAGAAGAAACCTTCGCGTAGCTCATGGCGCGCAGGCGCAGTTGCCGTCAGCTTGCAAGTTGGTGGTAAAAGTAGCTGGCGCGAGAGAACGAAGACTCGTGCAGGACTGGCGCGGGACAGAGCGGCTGCTGGGGGCTTGAGGAAGCCCCAGGTAAGTGAAACTGTTTTTTTTTACAGGAATTTACAGTTCCGCTTTAAGATGAGTAATGGGGATCAAAAAGATGACAGTTAGACCCCTGAACACCTACCAAGCCCTAGGCACCTTTCTCAGTTGCCGTGTGACGGTTGCCTGGCTTCTGTGCTGATGCTCTGTCTCTAATATTTAAAAGAACAATCACACTTGTCTGCGGGAGCCTTAGATGGTGCTGCATGATATGTGCATTTCTGTATCTGGAGAAAAAAGATAGTGTGGCACTTCCCCTTTAAGAATGTATGTCAGACAGTGGGAAAATCACAGCAGCCTGGATGTCTCATCCACCACTTGCTAGACGCGTGCCCCATTTGTAAATGTGAGAAGGAAGAACGCGAGGAACGCAGCGTGACCAAGCGTCCAGCAGGACGCGAAACGGCCCTCGCTAGGCCCACCGTTCTCCCCGATCTCCCACCTCCTCCACCGAAAGCCTGCACAGCAATGATTGAGGTACACTGAGGGTTGCTTGTTTCTTGCTACCACTATATCATTTGTACACTTGCAATAAACCAGCCATGGTATAGACGGAAGGTGCACGTCCTTTTGTTACTTCCTGTTACATGATATGTGCTTTTTTTTTTGTAATTCGCCAGTTATTTCAATGACAACAGTGGATGGGGAGTCGGGATACCCTGGAAAGAAGAGACAAAATAAAAATCGTGAGCCCAAATGGTGTCGTATGTCAGTAACACTGAAAGCAATGTAATGATAAAAGGGCTACTCACAAAGGTGGGTTGCTGGGGGCAACCGACCACAGGAAGCAGGTGGAGATAATGAACCTGTCTTTACTCGGGGTGTCCCAGACTGGGACTGGTGGTGGTCACTACTTCTTTAAAAGACAATAATGGTTTCAAACATGGTCCGTTTTTGAACCCCACTCACAACAGGTGTGTGTGTGTGTGTGTGTGGGGGGGGGGACTAGGCACAATGAGGGTAAAGAAGAGCCCAGGGGTTTATAAAACTGAGTTAAAAACAACAGTAAAAACAATAAATGAGGTGGCTTACCTCAATAAGGACATTCTCATAGAAAAAAAGAGAGTTTTATTTTTGCACAAGCAAAGCGTTTCACGCGTCTAAACCCGCTTCCTCAGGCCAATAGAGTATGTAGAGCCAGTATGCAAGAAGCGCTCCATGTATACTAGCTCTACATACTCTGGCACTCTTATTGGCCTGAGAAAGGGGGCTTAGACCTGTGAAATGGGTTGCATGTGCAAAAATAAAATATCTCTTTTTTCCTATGAGAATGTCCTTATTGAGCTAAGCCACCTTATTTATCGTCTTTACTGTTGTTTTTAACTCAGTTTTATAAACCCCTGGGTGCTTCTTTACCCTCGTTGTATTTCAATGACAGATCACATGCATTGTGCATAAAAGTAACTGTGCAGGTTGTCTTTTTTTTATCCTATGCAGAATCACAAATGCCTTCTGAAAACGCAGCTGCCCAACTGAAAATCATTTCATGCGTTTTTGCATTGCAACAAAACGCTTCCAAAGTGCACTAGTGTCACTGGCCCAAAATAAGCACGCAGATCCGGTGCTTTGACTCCGGTGTGACTCCAATGGCTGCATGCCTGTTGCAGGTGTGTGACTCAAAACAAGTAAAGCCAGAAGCTCAGCATTAGGGATGGTCCTGCCTAGGAGAACTCACAGACAATCATGTGATCAGTTTGATCAACTGATAGATTTGTAAGGCTACGATTTTATGTGATAACCTTCTGGTTTATCGCATAATCGTGACCAACAAATCAGAGCTTTACAATACAAATCTATCAGCTCATCAAACTGATCACATGCTTCTCCATGAGTTCTTGTAGGCAGCCCTACCCAGCATACAGCCAGGCAACTGGCACTGTTTACAAGGGAATCAACATTGGCAGCCTCCACATTCCTCTCCCTTAAGGTTCCCTTTAAAATACCCGTTCAGGACCCCAGATACAATGCTGTCGAAACCACAGCCACACCCCAAGCCATGCTCAGATGTGACTCAATACCACCTCTCCACTGCCTAGTAAGTTCATGGAGCAGCTGACAGGCAGTGAATTCACCCCCATCCGCCTACATGTGAAAGAGGCCTAAGAAGGCTACCCAGTACTATCTTGGAGATATGCTTTAAACATACTTACCTTAGTAGTATGAGGCCTCTGGATAACCCAGAGCCTTCCCTGATCCTCCTCGAGCCCTCTGTTCCAGCAATGGTTCTCTCTGCACACATTCATCAAGAGCTTATCCGTTATGCTCTGATGGCCAGATACCCATTTATTTACTAGCAAAACCGCACAGGGCATGTGCAAATGCGGCCCTCACATGCTTAGCATAACAATGCTGGTTTTGCACGACTTTTTCCCCCATGCGGCTTCGTTCTATTGGGCATGTGCGGACTGCACTCACACATGTGCAATAGGGATTTGCTCATACATGGATGGAAGTTCGGCCACAAAAAAGAAAAGGGTCCCAGGCAGCAGGGGTGCGCTTGAGGAGATTCCCACTACTTACGTAAGTATCTAACTATAATAATTTTTATTGCTTACAGGTTTGCATTAAACAAACCTGAAGCTATTTTTTTTTTAAGATGTAATGAATTGTTTGTGTAGAACGGGTAATGAATAGAACATGGCAAGGAAATGAACAGTGCTACTTAAAAACAGACTAGTGCCTACCTGCAAAAGAGTGCAAGCCCCACTTGTGGGATAAAATACACACCTAGCATACACATGCAGGAAACCAACATCCTCCAGTGGTAGACAGGTTATGTGTATGCTAGGTGTGTATTTTATCCCACAAGTGGGGCTTGCACTCTTTTGCAGGTAGGCACTTGTCTGTTTTTAAGTAGCGCTGTTCATTTCCTTGCCATGTACTAATTTAATTCATTTTTGGTCAGCTGCTCCCACTTAACAGCTTTGCTTTTGGTGTATATGCAGAGCTTCCGTTTGGGTTCAAGGTGCTTTTGCAGTTTCTGGGGGAGCTCAGCGCACCTCTGATTCGAGGCCATTCGGAGGCAGCCTGGTGATGCGCTGATCCACCTTTTGCGCAATTTTCAATTTTCAAATTTACTTGATTAGCCGCACCCAGGCTATGCATATACATGGGTTAGGATTTAGTTAGTGTTAGGTCCCACCCAGGGAGGATTGACTTCTTCGCAGTGGGAGGGACTAGTACTTAATAGGTTGCATGCAAGCTATTACGGAAACCAACATCCTCCAGTGGTAGACAGGTCATGTGTATGCTAGGTGTGTATTTTATCCCACAAGTGGGGCTTGCACTCTTTTGCAGGTAGGCACTTGTCTGTTTTTAAGTAGCGCTGTTCATTTCCTTGCCATGTACTAATTTAATTCATTTTTGGTCAGCTGCTCCCACTTAACAGCTTTGCTTTTGGTGTATATGCAGAGCTTCCGTTTGGGTTCAAGGTGCGTTTGCAGTTTCTGGGGGGGGGGGCTAAGCGCACCTCTGATTCGAGGCCATTCGGAGGCGGCCTGGTGATGCGCTGATCCACCTTTTGCGCAATGAATAGAACATAAAATAAAATTACTCGTAAGGAGGATTGTAGTCAATTAGGGAATAAGAAAATCAATAAAAAATGAAAAACAACTTTCCATGCATCCTGCCAACAAAAATTGAATAGAAGGTCACAAAGGAAAGAATTGGCTCTTGGGTGCATTAAAAACAATATATAACTTTATTAATGAATCATCTAAAAAAGACACCAACAATTGTATCAATACAACCCCCCCCCCCCCCCCCCCCCATATAAGATAATATAAAAATATTTCAGCTTCAACAACGCATGCCAGCAGAGCTCTAATCACTACTTACCGTAATGTTAACTATGGGGCTGCAGTCCCCAAATATAGTGATAAACTGTCAAGCAGGAACACGGTCTCACTGTATGAATGTTATTGCCAAGAATGTATGGAATCCATTGCAAAAAATCCCCCACTCACAGCGATGAATGTACAGCATTGACTCCAGCATATAGTATCTCCTTTGTGGAACTATATGCTGGAGTCAATGCTGTACATTCATCCCTGCGAGTGGGGGATTTTTTGCAATGGATTCCATACATTCTTGGCAATAATATTCATACAGTGAGGCCGTGTTCCTGCTTGACAGTTTACCACTATATTTGGGGACTGCAGCCCCATCGTTAACACAGAGGCCTAGTGCAAACCAGAGCGGTTCTGCTGCGGTTTGCGATCCGCTTGCGGGTGCGGATCCGCTAGGGTAATGTATTTCAATAGGCTGGTGCACACCAGAGCGGGAGGCGTTTTGCAGAAACACATACTCCCGGGCTGCTGCAGATTTTGGATTGCGGATGCGTTTCTGCCTCAATGTTAAGTATAGGAAAAACGCAAACCGCTCTGAAAAACTGCAGATCAGAGTGGTTTGCCAGGCGGTTTTTGTTACAGTAGCTGTTCAGTAACTGCTTTACTGTAACAATACATGAAATCTACTACACCAAAAACGCTTCACAAAACTGCAAAATGCTAGCTGAAACGCTACAGAAAAATAAGAAAAAGCGTTTCAAAATCTGCTAGCATTTTGCGGATCTGCTAGCGGTTTTTGGTGTGCACTAGGCCTAAGGGCCCTTTTACACTTAATCAGTTGCTCTCAGTTATAACTGACTTTTCAAAGTAAGTCCCATGTTTTCCTATGGCACCTTTCACAGTTAACACGTTTAACTGAAATCTTTTTCCCAATGCACTGCTATGGAAAAAACGCGTACTAACGCACACTAACGCATACCAACACTGATTAAGTGTAAAAGGGCCCTAAGTAGTGATTAGAGCTCTGCTGGCATGCGTTGTTGAAGCTAAAATATTTTTTATATTATCTTATATTGTGGGGGAGGGGGGGGTTTGTATTGATAACATTATTGGTGTCTTTTTAGATGATTCATTAATAAAGTTATATATTGTTTTTCATGCACTCAAGAGCCAATTCTTTCCTTTGTGACTTTCTAATGAATAGAACAGTAGCAGCAAAGAAAAGAGTCTCATATTTTTATTTTCAATTATATAGCTTTTTTCTAACATTGCATCATTCTGTCACAGTTGCAGTTCAGAAACCACACTCTGTATTTTAACCCCCTTGCCGCTTCAATTATTGTGGCAAGCGGGCGGCGCAGCACTTTAAAAAAAAAAATCTTTTAACTCATGTAGCTAGCCTAGCGCTAGCTACATGATAGCCGCTGGGCAGCGGCATCCCCCTACCTTCTCCGATCGCCTCCGGTGATCTGTGCAAGCAGGAAATCCCGTTCAGAATGGGATTTCCTGCTTGGCTTCCCCCGTCGCCATGGTGATGATCACGATGACGTCACTGACGTCATCAACGTCGTGACGTCAGAGGGAGTCCCGATCCACCCCTCAGCGCCGCCTGGCACTGATTGGCCAGGCTGCGCAAGGGGTCTGGGGGGGGGCGGGTAGCGGCGAATCGGCGAGCGGCGGCGATCGAGTTGTGCACGCAGCTAGCAAAGTGCTAGCTGCGTGCAAGAAATTTTTTATGTAAAAATCGGCCCAGCGGGGCCTGAGAAATCCTCCTGCGCGGGTTACCCCGAGATAACCGGCAAGGAGGTTAAGCTATAAAACAAAGCAGAAATAATGACCCTTTGAACCTTATGACTGTATTCGACCCCGTGGGTTGAGGAGCTCAGAGAAGCTCTTTTGCATAGATAAATGAAGGGTTTTGTTCTTTTTAACTCTTCCTGGACTTGAAAGCAATATGAGACTCTTTTCTTTGCTACTAATGTTCTATGTGTTAGCTGTACTACACATACAATTCATTATCTCATGAGTTTATTTTCGCTTCAGGTGTGCTTTAAATGAATACCAAACACTGTCTGAAAATAAAGTAAATATCTCCAATTTTCTCAATAAAAACGAATTAAAAACCTCATTAAATCAAGACCGATAAAGTAATGGCTCACAGGAGGGCAAAGCTGGGGTCACTGGCCCCCCGGGTCCCGCGTTGACGCCCTCTTTTTTGATTGCAGCGATGCTAACCGCACTGAGCTGTATCGGTAACAGCTGCACTGCAAAGGTGCGTGGGAACACAAAGATTTTCTTCTGACCTTAATTGAGCTGAATTGATCATATGGATGAAGTCTTAATACACAAAGTATTTTCTCTCCTGCAGCACTTGATTGATAGGGCTGTTTGCGAAATGTGATCCATTCTGCAGAGGTTCAGCTTATTCACTACACAGAATTAACTCTCTAGCAGCAGAGGCAGCTGCTTTGTCTCAGCGGAAAAGCAAGTCTCTCTGGCATTTTAACCGCCTCTGAGTATTAAACATAAGCCGTGAATCAAGATTCATTTAAATCTCTGCCTCCTTATTGGATTTGGTTGCTTCATAATTCGGTATTATTCCTTCTTCTCGTAGTAACCTGAAATAACCCAGCTGTGTACCTGCTATGGGCTGGTGTGTTGTAAACGGCGCTTGTTTGCTGGCAGATACGGGGTTCACAGAGTCATTAGATAATTAGAGTCTCTTGGATTCTGGTGTGGAAAACTCAACCTCGGAGGGTGACCTTTGAGAACGGGTTACGCGGGAGTCACAAGGTCTCCGCTTCGTGGGACAGAGAGGCAGGAAGGTTGATGCTGCTTCAGGCTGTCGATTTAATGAGAATCTGCAAGCGAGTAATCACATCTATTTCTGAGACAGGATGGAGAAAAGTTGAGCTTGCTGTTTTGGCCTTATCTGACATTACCTGAGACACAAGACTCAAGTGATTTGGGCCTGGTCATATTTGTCGTTTTTTTGCCCCTTCCCGATGACTTCATGTGAACCCTCTCTCCGTATTTACACTGGGAGGAAAGAGGCTCCCCGCTGATGTGTCATGATAATGACCGGTATAATAAAGATCAGTCTTACCTCGTCAGGAGGTTTTTAAGAGTATTATTGGACATCACAAATGATGCATTTCTCGGGATTCACCCCCTTCTTCAGGTTGATAATATAGTGTCTTAGCGACTTGTCACGTGGACCCCATCTCCATGTGTATACTGGGAGGGATGATGCACCCCACTGATGTGTCAGGATAATGGCTGGTATAATAAAGAACAGTCTTACCTCATCAGGAAGTTTTTATGAGTTTTATTGGACATCACAAACAAAAGACGCGTTTCTCGGGATTCATCTGCTTCTTCAGGTTAATAATACAGTGTCTTTGTGATCACAGCAAATAGCCAGGAGCACCTGTCAGGGCAAAACAAAACCTCCCGACGAGGTAGCACTGTTCTTTATTATACCAGCTATTATCCTGACACATCAGTGGGGCGCTTCCTCCCTCCCAGTATATTTCCAATCCCCATTCTAGGCAGCAGTGATCTTCTCTGGCATCTCGCTGTCAGTCTGTAATGTGTCAGCAGCTTTTGCGCATTCAGGGGGGTGCATGCGGTGCCAGTGATCATGTAGCCAGGAGTGGTGTGCGCATGAGCACAGCACTCCCTGGGACGTGAGCATCCATTACAGGATGACAGGGATTACAGGTACACTTATGTGTGCATTATCATCCACAATGATCAGGAAAGGTAGAAAGATTGAATGGTGTTTTGAAAAATAAGTTGGCTAAGGGCTAAGGACTAAGTTAACATGGGTACCGGCTTTATATCTTGCTTTGTCATTTATCAGACACACCCCAAGGGGACCACAGAAGTTATCCCCTTTTGAAATCCTGTTCGGTAGAAATCCTGTTTCCCCCAGGAACTTGAAGGTTGTCATTCTTCACTTACTGCAGAAGCAGTTGACTAAGCTACATGAAAAGGAGTTTTCTTCTTTACCAGATTCAGAAGTGCTTGAAAGATCTCGTACTCTCCAAGCTGGAGACTCGGTAGTTGTGAAGAGTTTAGTAAGGAAACACCTGGAGTCCAGATTTGATGGACATTTCCAGGTACTTGACTACCTCAACATTTGTTAAATTGGAAGGAAACCGCCAACTGGGTACAAGCTTCTCATTGCAAAAAGGTTACTGCTCCATCTGAGAACTGAACTGAACACTGTAAACATTCTATTACAGGAATAAGTAAGCCAATGAACTGAACTTGAGATGTTGTATTCCTCAGTCTAAATCCATAAATGCCAAAGGAAAACGGAGAGGTCAGAGGGCCCAGAGGAGGCCACCCTTTGACAAGGACATTATCAAAAAAGTATGGTTGTTGCACTGGAGTACTTGTTCTATACGTCACCTTATGGATTCTGTTATCCAATTCAGATCCAGCTGTTCATTGAGTTGGACGAGCTTGGACTGAAAATGAATTGTGGTGCATACAACTCAACATTAAAAATAGGCCTAGCAAATACAGTACTATACTCCACTATATAAACATACCATGTTTGTATAAAAAGTTAAAATACAGTAATTAAAAAGTATATTAACTTGAGGGAAGCCATGGAACCCAGTCTATAAACACAGCAGAGCCCACAAACAGCCTAAAAAGTTGGTCCTTACCTCTGTGAGTACTGCCAGCAATTTGTTCTGGTTGGTTGATACTTCTGGTTAATTGAGTTCTGGATAAAAGGGAGTGGGACTCTACAGTATTGCATTTCAATCGACTCATCTATTCCCTTATCCGGTGCCCATGGGCCAATTGGTAACATTTATACTTAAAGTGGAACTGAAAGGTCATAAAAAAATAACAGTTTAACTTACCTGGGGCTTCTGCCAGCCCCCTGCAGCCGACCTGTTCCCACACCGTAACATACCGATTCTCCGTTCCCCGCCACGGCTCACTTTTTTTCTTGTAGTGGAAGCCAAATTCTAAGTCAACCTCCACTGTGCCCTGGCCACGTGTATCCTCATAAGCGTTCCCGTTGCCTGGAGCGCTTGCGCAGGTGCAGTACGAGAAAATGAATGAGGATGCACACGGCCAGAGCCGCACAGGCGCAGTGGACACCCACTGCGCGAAGTGAAAGTGAGCTGGGATGTGGGAACCAAAGATCAGTATGTCACGTCGGGGGCACAGGTCGGCTGCAGGGGGGTGGCAGAAGTCTCAGGTAATTGAAACTCTTATTTTTTTACGACCTTTCAGTTCTGCTTTAAACTAATTGCCCCAAGTTATGTTTTTCCTCGCCAATTGTACCCTGTAGGGCTTGGGACTACCCTTATAGGCCCTGATGGTTTGTTCCTTTATGATTTTTACCAGTATGAGCCTGATGAGAGACCAATAAAAAATTAGAATGATGTTTATGGTGAGAATATTAGTAAGTCAGATTCTGTTTGTGGACTCATGTTACAGAATGGGTCCCATACAAGATTTGTTGATGTTTCAGCCCCTTGTAGAGAAGCGAGGGAATCTCTGATTCCTGATTCTTATCCCATTGCCTAGTGGTTTGTTGACCCAGCTTATGATGACTCCATTCCTATAAGCCTCCCTTACGCCTTATATTTCCTGTGTGAGCTTATAATTGGCTTCCCTCCAATTCCATAGGAAATTGCACCATCAGTAGAATTATCCCTGCTATACATATTACGAATAGACTTACTGCCTCTAATTATTATTATTATTTATATATCGCCAACATCTTCTGTAGCGCTGTACATATTGCAAAACAAATATTGAGAAATATATATACATGAGAAGTTCAAGACACTGTATGATCATGACAATTCAGTAATATAAGTACAAATACATACATAGTACTAGAATTGGTACACACATGATAAATTACTACAAAATCAGAATCAATAGGAGGAGGTCCCTGCCTTTGTGAGCTTACAATCTAGATGGTAGTGGAATGGGACAATAGGGAAGGAGACACAGGAGTTAGTAGATGAATCCTCCATTTTTTTTTTCTTTTTAAAGATGTGTCTTGAGAGTACATTTGAAGGTTTCCAGGATTGGAAGAGAGGGCATGGGAGAGAGTTCCAAAGGAGAGGGGAAGCTTGTAAGAAGTCCTGGATGCAGGAATGGGAGGAGGTGACCAGAGACAATCATGTTTCTCCTGTGTTTGGTACTGTAGGCCTCATTCTGCTGCTTGTAGCGGCCGGGTTCTGGCCTGATTACATCATCACACCAGGACCCAGATCACGAGTCAGTGGAGGCGTACTGTGATCCCCAGTGGTATCTTAAACCTCTATATAAATCTAAACGATCCATATTTAGTGAGAGAAATAAAACCCAGGCCTGGTGCTCTAGTAGGATGAGAGGTGGGATAAATGCCATGAACAAGCTAAATGAATATGCAGAAATTATTGAAGGTGTTATATTAATGAAACGAGAGATGCATTTGCTGACATGTGTGCTGAATTATCTCAAATGAGGAAAACGGTTTCCAGATTCCTAGCTGACGGTTTCCTTTTAGCATCCCAGTGAGAGGTGTGTAAGCTCACAGGAAGTGAGTGTTGCATTTGGATAACTGACAGAGAAGATGCTATTCAAGAACACCTAGCCAAGATCAATAGATTACAGAATGAGGCAAAAAGATCTAGAAAACCGGGCATTTAACCCATTCTCCTGGATAGGCAGCATAGGAACCGAGTTATCACATTTGTTGACCTCATTTATTCAACCTATTAGTCTGCATGATTCTTATACTGATTTTATACCTGTTTATTACATTTACTGCATGCTGTTGTTCATAGATAATGAGTTTTGCCTCTACTAAGGTGTAGGTAAAGTTCTATGTATGGACAAAAGGGGGGACTGTCTCCAAACTCCTTATTGCCTTTATAGTTATCCAATCTACCTGTCCTAAAGTAATGTCATCTGTGTACAAACCTGTATTCCCCTCTGTCACTTTCAGCTAGCACTTGCAGCAACCATCTTGCCTAATAATGTAATATCCAGTCCAAACTGTAAGCGCTGTACCGCACAGCTATTTTCAGACTGCATTTTTTCCTTCTTTTTTTGTCTGTTTTGTACACAGAAGAAGAACCACCAGCAACCTGCAGACCTCTGTACTGCACACAGAAAAGGCTGCAAGAGAAAATGAACCTAAAACTATTAATGCTTTCAGGTACTCTTAGAAAACAATGATTTGTTTGTTCACAGAACTTAGAGTAGTGTGGCTAATCTGTTGGGACAGAACGGAAATTTTGACTGTTGTTGCACTTTAAACACTTCCAGTCCCTATGACGTGAAATAAGTCTCCCTACAAAATTTTAGATAACACTGTTTATTGATCTCTGACTTGATAACATCACTACAGAGTTGAAAAGGAATTACAGCAAACTTTTCTCCTCCTCACAGGGAATTCATTGGCAGAGTTAATTAGTAAACAAGTTTAAAATACACATTCCAGGAGCAGAAAGTAGCAGATTGTATACATTATTTAATTGTTACATCTAATGCATTATCAAAACAAATGAACTGTTTAAATAAACAGGAGGGATAGACAAATAAAATGTGTGGGTTTAATGAACAATAGAACTGTACATTTAAGCTATAAAGAAAGAAAGTGGATAAATTGTGTATTTTTTCACGTTTTTCCTTAATTTCCTTTTAAAATGCAGGGGAAATAAGGTGATTACTAAAAACAAATATCAGCCACACACAAAAAAACCTAATTTGTCCTGAAAAAAAACCAATATATAGATCATTTAGTTGTGATCCTTATTGATAAAGTTATTGCCAAAGTAATCAGAGCTGAGCTAACAAAATGACTGTGAAAATGACCAGGGTAGGGAAGTGGTTAACTTCTTCGAGGAGAAGGAATCTTGTAAGCTATCCATAGGCGTTATCTATAGCCAACCATTGGTTAGTTGTATTTACATATGCCACTTGTGGAACTCTACGTTAGTGTAAATCGAAATACAATATGTCCCCAAGGCCGGTTCCAGCTACAATGGGGCCCCTGGGGCAAAAGTAACTTGGAGGCCCCCATAGCACAGCCCCACCCCCCACAGCAAATTCACCACCCTGGACCACCAAGCTGGCTGCCAGCCCCTCCCCCAGTTACACGATATCATTAGGTGTCCATCATATATCCCCGAAAATATTGGTGGGGTCCCCATTATTCCCGTCCTTCTTTACCCTACAAATCCAGTTTGTACACACAGCAGAGTCTTATCTAATCCAGACAGGACAGGACTATGCTCTGGACTTCTTCTCTTTGTCATTCCCTGCAGGCATGAATAGGGTCACCATAGCTGGAGAGGAGGGGGCACCTTGGGAGGCCCCTACAGGCTCTGAGGCCCTGGGGCAATTACCCTCTTTGCCTCTTTGGAAGCGCCACCCTGTGTGTACCTCACTCTACACACATTAATATACTTGCATGCATAATACATGCACGGCATGCATGATTGTCTCCGCTGCCCCCTAGAGTCCGTTTCATGGATGGTATTTCCTCTAGGGTTATGATCTGCCCTAGAATTGCTTTCAAAAGGCCAGCGAGTAATTGGTAATCGCCGTTGTCCTATAACAGTGTTCCGTAATATCTCTATGTAAAATGCACACTCTGCAGAAAACCTTGATTGCGCTACCGAAAGGCACTGAGAAGGAGATCCGTGCACTTCTTCTCCCACAATGAATACACAGATTTTCTCAGCTCTTGTCCTTGAGCTAGACATGTGATATATTATCATTAATTCATTTATCCTCTTGCTCTGTGCTTGTAATCTACTCAGGGACAAGCCTCTGGTTCTCACAAAAGAGCTTCAACCTTCTGCCTTTTTCACCAAATTTTCATATTCTCCCTGTACATGTACTCATCAAATCTGACATTTATATAACAATCCAATTTTACTTACTCTGGGAGATCCTGTTCGGCAGACAGCCCTCTTGTTGCGGCGGAGCTGCTCGAGGAAACGGCCATAAAGTGGATTTGACTCAGTTATGTGAATTAAAAAATGCTTCCCAGTGAGTATTGTGAAATAAAGGCAGCATAAACATAGAGCAAATTTTCTATGTATATTTGTAATAAGACCACATTGTGGGGGAAGCCTGGAACAAAAGACTGGCACAGATGCCCGGGGAGCTGGCTGGATGGATGCCAGGTGGAGATGACAAATAGCCGGTAATACTACGAGCCAGGCAGACCAAGACGTGATCAACAGCATAGCTTTGGGAGGGGGTGTCACCGAAATTGGGCATAGCTAATCAACAAATTCTAGTGTTCCTACATAGTATTTCCCAGCTTTCTAGTGCCCGATCCCCAATTTATTTTCTATTGTTCTCGGAGAGGAGTAAGTACTGGGGGAGCAGCCTTTGCAGTTGCAGCAGGGTGGTTTTTGACCAAAGACATTCTAGGCCTTCCCCTGGAGCACCAGTGGTTCTTAGGGGTGCAGCTGCGTTGCCTGCTGTTTATGATCAGAATGATCACGAGCAGCACTAACTCACTGCCTTCCCCGGCCGGCTCACCAGCCCCTCCTGTATCACATTTAGTGGTACAGGCTGGCTGCAAGGCCAATAGAGATTAAGGCTGCTGAGCCCTTTCATTGTGACCACCCACGCAGGGAGGCCCTGATCCACAGAAGGCCCCAACTTCTTACCCTCCCTTTGATATAGTATGCTCTCTCCAGTATTGTTGTGACCACACTTGTTATTGGTGGAGGGAGTCGTGATGGCTGCACTGTTGTGGTGACTACACTTGACGTATGACCCACAGCTGATGGGTCCCCTTGGGTGTGGAGGTCACCCATGGTTGGTTACTTGTAAGGCAATCGTCAGAGCTCCTGGGACCGTCAATAAATAAGGTGGGCATGCACTCTTCCCTTACAGTGCACATTTGGGAAGAACATGCATTGGAGCTTGCATTTGAGTGCACATTTGCTCCTGCAGAACATTTGACCTGGCTTTTTTCAACCTCCCCGATAACGTACTGGAAATTATGAAGAGTTGGAGCAGTAGCTAAATGCTATGCTTCTGACACACTCTGCACATGCCATGAGCCTGGAAGATGTGCCCTCCTCTATATTTCACAAGCATTAGTGTAAAGGCATCCTTTATCAAGGAATGAACTTTCATACAGTGGTAGAGAAGAGGATAAAGGATAACAGTATTTACAAGCAGGTTCCCTGGAGTCCTTTTTAATTCTAAATGTCGTTCCCATTCTGTGCAGAAGGGGGCGATGTGGTCTGGTGTTACATGGCAGGCCATCCTCTAACAATGATAAACAATGTCACTACCTGTCTGCAGAGGTATTGGTGGGGGGGGGGGGGGGGAGAGGAGTGGAATTGTGAAAGGGAATTGTACAGTTATGATCAATAACACATGTGAACATAGCAGCAGAAGTCCCACCACCCCTACATCCAATGCCCCATGTCCTGCCTCCCACCAACGTCACGTCCGTGATAATTGTGACACTGGACCACACTGCTGTAGAAAAGATACAAGTCTCCACCTGGATTTAATGCCATGGCATTTATTGTGTATAAACACACCACAGTAAGTAAGAAGACACAACATTTCAGTTTCCAAACACTTGATAAAGGTCATTATAAACCAAAATGCGGAGTCTTCTTACTGGGGTGTGTGCACTGTATACACCCAACTAAAGCCATCAGCATTAAATCCAGGTGGAGTACCTCCATCTTTTCTACAGTGCTTGAATTACCTCTTGTGGTTTTTAGGTTTCTGGATGACTCTCTGGTACGTTGGATCCTCAGAGCTGTAGGATCTGTTGGTCGCTGATTTAGACCCCACCACCCCATTCTGTACTGTATATAATGGAAATAGGGTCAGGGCCGGCATTACCATAGAGGGAAAGGGGGCAATTGCCCCAGAGCCTGTAGGGGCCTCCAAGATACATCCCACCATCTTAACTGTGCTCCCTGGGGCCCCTGCACAGTCTTGAGTAGAGTATTATCTCACCAGTGCTGGCGGGCAGGGACGGATCTAGGGGGGGGGGGCAGGCAGGTCTCTTGCCCCAGGCGCAGTTTGTTGAATTCTTAAAAAGGTGGCAAAATTTGGATGGGGAATGGCAGTTTAGGTGCCAAAACCTGATCTTTAGGCACCAAAACCTGACCTTGCCCCAGGCGCAACTTGGTCTAGATCCGTCCCTGCTGGCGGGCGTGCTCCTCTGTCAGTCCGTGGCTCTGTGCAATCCTGTCTTCATTCACCGCTGGCTGCATTTTCTCTGTGACCAGCGGCATGTTATTTGGTAATGTCGGGTCATGGTGGAGACGCTCCCCTGCGAGAATGAAGACAGGAGTGCACGGAGCCACGGACTGACAGAAGAAGGTGCCCGCCAGCACTGGTAAGACACTACTCCATCAAAGACTGTGCAGGAGCCCGGGGAGCACAGTTAAGTTAGGAGGTAATTGGGGTCGGGTCACCAGCTGTCTCAGGGAGCCCAGGGGGAATTTTGGCTGCAACAATGGGCCCCTAATGGCACTTTTTGGTCAGGGAGGGTGTCTGTTGTGTGGGCTTGGTTAATTTTGCCCACGGGCCCCATTGTTACTAGAACCAGCCCTGAATGGGGTAAGTAGTAGGACCTACTACTTTGAACCTTTGCGTCTGATAAGAATGCACCTTTAAAGGGAACCCTAAGCACTCCAGCCCACCGTAGGCTGCGAGTTCTCCCGGCATCCTCCCTGCTCCTTTCCCGGTCCTGCTGAGCGCCAGCAGGACCGGGAAAGGAGCAGGGAGGATGCCGGGAGACCTCGCGGCCTACGGTGGGCTGGAGTGCTTAGGGTTACAGGCGACTAATGGGTTGAAGGTCATCCGGTTGTTCCCAAATGGAGATGATCCACGTCATCATGCCGACCGCTACGCCAGCCAGCGCGACAGTCCAGCACATGCACTTTCTAACTCCAGCTGGACCGAGAGAAGAGCCAGGAGGACACCGGGGGACTGCACAGCCTACAGTGGGCTGGAGGAAGCCCCAGGTAAGTACCAGTTTCATTTTTTTTGAGTGCTCAAGGTCCCTTTAAATAAGCACAGATTTCTTCAGTGTTGTCAGTGAGATAGTGACACTGTAGTAGGGCTCTTACAGTAAGCGATCAGGCCATGACTCACTTATGCTGGTCATTCAGTGTTATAGACACACGTTCATTCGGACCATTCATAACATTTACTCCAGCAGAGCCTTTTGCTCAATGTTAAATTATTCAATGTTATTGTCGCAGCTTTATATACTGGCCTCTGCTGGCACAGTGATGTCATCATGGAGAGATGGTAGATGGGTTACATCTTCTTAGCTTATGATAACTGATATGTGGGATACATAATTTATTAAGGAAATACAGTCATTATGGCTTTAAAGAAACAGTAACCACATTTCTTAATCATAAATGGAAAGTGAACAAGCTTTTAATGTGTTATAGCTAGAATTTGAAGCTCGCTGCCTCATCCACTAATCATTTCATCTACAGGGTGGGACATTTATATGGATATAACTTAATAAAATGGGACTGGTTGGTGATACTAATTTCCTGTTTGTGGCACATTGCATACCTCCCAACTTTTGAAGATGTGAAAGAGGGACACTTAAGCCACGCCCCCTGTGCGGCCTTAAGCTACACCCCTACTTTTGCAAGAGGGTGACAATGGAAGGGAGTTTGCGGGGAGGGTGCCAGTGGGTGGGAGACGGTGACACTGGGTGGAAATGAGGGTGCTAGTGGGTGGGGGAGGAAGATGCCAGTGGGTAGGAGGAGGGTGTCGACAGGGTGCAGGGACAGGGTGCCTGGGGTAGGGTGCAGGGACAGGGTGCAGGGGCCAGGTGCAGGGACTGGGTGCCTGGAGCAGGGTGCAAGGACAGGGTGCCTGGAGCAGGGTGCTTGGGGCAGGGACTGTGTGCCTGGAGCAGGGACAGGGTGCCTGGAGTAGGGTGCAGGGACTGGGTGCCTGAAGCAGGGACTGGGTGCCTGAAACAGGGTGCAGGGACTGGGTGCCTGGAGCAGGGTGCAGAGACTGGGTGCCTAGTGCAGGGACAGGTTGCCTGGTGCAGGGACTGGGTGCAGGGACAGGGTGCCTGGGGCAAGGACAGGGTGCCTGGGGCAGGGGCCAGGGTGTCTGGGGCAGGATGCAGGGACTGGGTGCCTGGGGCAGGGACTGGGTGCCTGGAGCAGGGTGCAGGGACTGGGTGCCTGGAGCAGGGGCCAGGCATTGGGTGCCTGGGCCAGGGCCAGGCACTGGGTGCCTGGGACAGGGGCCAGGCACTGGGTGCCTGGGACAGGGGCCAAGAACAGGGTGCCTGGGACACGGGCCAAGAGCAGGGTGCCTGGGAAAGGGTGCAGGGGCAGGGTGCCTGGGGCAGGGTACACTGACACTGGGGAAGGGTGCAGGGTGCCTGAGGAAGGAGAGTGCAGGGTGCCTGGGGAAGAAGGGTGCAGGGTGCCTAGGGAAGATGGGTGCAGGGGCCAGGGTGCCTGGGTGCCTGGGGAAGGGTACAGGGGCCAGGGTGCCTGAGGAAGGGTGCAGGGTGCCTGGTGAGGGGCAGGGTGCCTGGGGCAGGGTGCCTGGTGAGGGGCAGGGTGCTGGGGCCAGGGTGCCTGGGGCCAGGGTGCACTGACACTTGGTGGGTAGGGGGGTTGTCAGTGGAGGGGGTGGGGAGAAGGCCCGTGGGTGGGGAGGAGGGTGCCACTATTAGGTGTGTGTGTGGGGTGGGGGGGGGCCCTGGGCAGAGAATGGAGGCAGAAAAACTGATCAAGGCTCCAGCCACGGTAATGAGGGATGCGGGAGCCCGGCTTCATTACTTCCTCCCTCCCTGGGTGGTGACCATGGCAGCCATTTTGAAGTTGATCATTTTGAATCCAACTTTTGTTTTTTTTCAATAGGAAGAGGGTCATGTGACACATCAAACTTATTGGGAATTTCACAAGAAAAACAATGGTGTGCTTGGTTTTAACTTTTTACAGACCGACGCAGTTTTAATCTACGTCGGGCAGGTTGCGCTGCGGTTCTGACCGAACGGAAACTCTATGTCCCATTCACCGTTCCCGCTGCTCTCGCCGCTTTCTACCCGCTGCTTTCTACCCGCCGCAATGTGCTGCCCTGCTGCCTCTATGACGACAGAGTACTGTGAGACGGGCAGGAGCCGTTTTCATTGGCTCCTGGCCCTGTCATTACTATAAGCCAATCCCATTGGCTTACATTGAGCGACAGGGTCAGGAGCCAATGAAAGCGGCTCCTGACCAGCGCACAACGCTCTGCCGTCATAGAGACGGCAGAGAGAGCAGCCTGCGGCGGGGACAGAGCGGCGTGACCGGCGGGAGTGACGAATTATTGCGGCGATTCGTCGGAATTTGGCGTTTTAGCGTACCAGCAGCCTCTGGTCCTTAAGGAAGCAGAGGCTGCTGGTACCCAAGTGGTTAAAGTAACTTTATTCTTTCATGAGTTATTTACAAGTTTCTCTTTGTTTACAGCCATTGACATGTCGCCGAGGTTAACACGTGAGGAGCGGACAGAAATTGTGTTGATGTCTGGTGAACACAGTAACCGGGTCATTGCAGCAGATTTCAATGCAAGACACCCTACGAGACCACCCATCTCTCATGCTATAGTTACCAAACTGCTTGCTAAGTTTCGTGAAACTGGTTCAGTGTTGGATTTGCCAAAATGTGGACGCATGAAATCACTAAAGAAGAAACATCAGTGGCTGTCCTAGCTTCATTCAGCAAGAGCCCACAGCGTAGCACACGCCGCATGTCACTGGAGAGTGGCATTAGTCGAACATCCCTTCGGCGGATATTAGCTACTCACAAATGGCACCCTTACAAAGTCCAACTGCTGCAGCATCTCAACGACGATGACCCAGATCGGCACACTGAATTGGCAGAATGGGCAAAACAAAAATTGGAACAGGACCCTCAATTTACGCAGAAGATGTTGTTCAGTGATGAGGCAAACTTTTATGCGAATGGTAAAGTTAACAAACAAAACCACTGCTATTGGTCTGACACTAACCCACATTGGATAGATCCATCCAAGACTGTTGGAATGAAAAAATTGATGGTATGGTGTGGTATATGGGGTACAAAATAATGCGGCCATTCTCCATTAATGGAAACCTCAAGGCCACTGGATATGCAAAATTGCTACATGATGATGTGTTTCCCTCTTTATGCACTGAAGCTGGCACGTTCCCTGAGTTTTTCCAGCAAGATGGTGCACCACCACATTATGGGAGTCAGGTCCGAGCATTCCTAGATTCCTAGATTCCTTCAGCCCATGTTGGTGAGCGCTTGCTTTGTTTTTTGCTGTCTGTATTGAATGTAAGTTACACATTTTAGCGTAGCTGCTCCCAGGGTAAAGACAATTGCTTTTAACTTAGGTTAGTTAGTGTTAGGACATCTGCTCTGGAGATTTACCTCAACGTTGGTGCAGATGTCCAGTATATTATATTTTTGCATGCAAAACTATGATGAAAGCTAAAATTTCTCCATAGACCAGTATTGCATTGTTTGGATGCGGGCGTACATTTTAGTCCAGGGGGGGCGGTGTGCGCCACAGCGATTAACCATTCAATTGTACCGTATTGGGTCAGGGATGCGCAGCCTTCTACTTTGACTTTGTTTTCATAATTCTGTAACTACCAGGCTAGCGGCACCCATTGTGCTATCCTGTTTTGCATGGTAAGTATTAAGTTATGCATATGTTTTGCATCTGTCTGATTGCTGAGTGTGTATTTGAGCTATATAAGCGGTGCATATGAGGTGATGAGTCATTCAGATGCAGCCCATGTTGGTGAGCGCTTGCTTTGTTTTTTGCTATTCCTAGATGAATAGTTTCCTGGAGAGTGGATTGGTCATCGTGGGCCAGTTGAATGGCCCCCAAGGTCTCCCGATCTGACCCCCTTAGACTTTGGGGTCATCTGAAGGCAATCGTCTATGCTGTGAAGATAGATGTGCAGCACCTGAAACTATGGATACTGGAAGCCTGTGCTGGCATTTCTCCTGCAGTGTTGCTATCAGTGTGTGAAGAGTGGGAGAAGAGGGTTGCATTGACAATCCAACTCAATGGGCAGCACATTGAATACATTTTATAAGTGGTCAGAAACTTGAAATAACTCATGAAAGAATAAAGTTACGTTAAAACCAGGCACACCATTGTTTTTCTTGTAAAATTCCCAATAAGTTTGATGTGTCACATGACCCTCTTCCTATTGAAAAAACAAAGTTGGATTCAAAATGGCCGCCATGGTCACCACCCATCTTGAAAAGTTCCCCCCCCCCCTCACATATACTAATGTGCCACAAACAGGAAGTTAATATCACAAACCATTCCCATTTTATTAAGGTGTATCCACATAAATGTAAGAGTGAGCAGAGGAGCCAGCAGGATAAAAGGTACTAAAAAATGTAAAATTCCTCAGGAGGTGGTGGTGGACTCGCCTCCTTGAAGTAGACAAGTTACTGTCAGCTTTTTAACAACAACAGGTTTATTTATATACTCCAGACAACCATGCAGTTTAATATTTGCCTGCTCCAGTGCTGCTTTAGTTCTCCTCCATGCTGCATACCTCTGGCTCTCAATGTATGTCATGTGATCTGGAGGTATTGAAGTATAGAACGTGCAGCTACTGGGAAGAATGGAAGAGACAAGACGCAGCACTGTAGCAGGTAAATATTACACTGCTTTGCAGCTCTACTATGTGAGGGGAGATGTGGGGGTGACGGGGGGGGGGGGGGGGGGAGTTGTGTGCGTGTTTTATCAGCCACATGGGGTGATTTGGATTCTAGGAGTGGACCCCATGCTAATTTTATGGAGGAGGCCCTGTGGGTTGTTGCTGCACCCCGGCTCAAACTGATAATGTTTCAATCAGAAACACTGTCATCCTCTGGATGGGAAGGCAGCGTGCTGTTGTTCTTTTACTGCTTACAATCATGGACTTTGGAAGTTCTCAAGGGCCGCATAAAATGGCAAGGAGGGCTGCAATTGGCCCGCAGGGCTTGTGTTTAAAGTGAACCAGAGATGAAGCACCCTCATGTATTTTACATTTATATCAGTGGGAACATTAGAGAAAACACCTACGCTGCTCTCTGCTTCATCCTTCACTGCTCAGCCTGCATGTTAGCAGCCCTGATAAAATCCCTGACTGAGCATTCAGTCTGGCTTTGCTCAGGAATCAGTATAGCTGAGTCATTATAGCAGAGCCAGAAGGGGGCAGGCTTGGGCTTGAAAAGACATCAGAGAAGACAGACTGAATGCTCAGTCGGGGATTTTATCTGGGCTGATAAGAAGCAGGCTGAGCAGTAAAGGATGAAACAGAGAGCAGGGTAGGTGTTTTCTCTAATGTTCCCACTGATATAAATGTAAAATACATGAGGGTGCTTCATCTCTGGTTCACTTTAACACCTGCGCTCTAGATTATAATTTATATGTTCACAAGGGCAGGGACCTTCCCCTTGTGTTTCCTGTCTCTGTGTATTTTATCAAATGAACGTGTACCAGTATTGGTGATGTTTTCAGACAACAGGTAGTGTCCGACTTACGAGTGTCGGACTAAAGAACAACCCGCTGATGGGAAGTTGGGAACAAGTCTGAGAAATGATTTTTAAACTTGGTAAAAGGACATTTTGCTGCGGTACATTTTACTATATAGCACGTTCCGAGTTCTGCATACACATTTTATACAATTGAAAGCGAACCTGTGATCCCAGTGCTGGGGCCCACTAGACATTTTTGAGGATTCTGTGAAGTTAATTCAATTTCAAAATCGTAATAACGTATAATCCCAATTGCAAATGTTACGTAAACATTTTGCATAAGCAAAATTAGCACATTACGACCATTTCCAGGACAGAAAGGCAAAGGTGGTACAGAGGGACACAGTGGAAATAGAGTGGAGGTAGAGGTGGCATAGAGGAGGACACTGAGGGAAGAGGGGGACAGTGGTGTCACGGGGGGGGGGGGGGGGGGGCATGGATGGTCAATTAAAGCACAAGGGGAAAAGATGTAACACAGAGGGGGACACTGGAGGCTCAGGAGGGCACAGAGAAAGTACAGTGGACAGATGGCTCAGTGTTCCGGCTTAAAGAGAAACTGTTGCGAAAATCTTAAAATGTAAAACACATACAAATAAGAAGTACATTTCTCCCAGAGTAAAATGAGCCATAAATTACTTTTCTCCTATGTTGCCGTCACTTACAGTAAGTAGTAGAAATCTGACATTACCAACAGATTTTGGATTATCACATCTTCTCATAGGGGGGTTTTCAAGGTTTTCTTTATTTTTAAAAGCACTTAGTGGATGACAGTTGCTTCGTCCAACTGCCAAAATAGTGTGCAGCGAGCGGGGAGGCTGGTCAGCATCTTTGTATTAATCATTTTAAGGGAATGTCCTTATAAAGGATAAAGGCCATGCCGAGAATCCCCCATGAAAACATGGACTAACCCAAAACCTGTCGGTAATGTCAGATTTCTACTACCTACTGTACCTACCCTACACCACAATAGGCGCTAATGCTAAATATCAGCTATTGGGCGCCAAAGAAGAAATATTGGCGCCTGATAGTTTTGTTTTGAGAATTAGTGTTTCGATAAATATCATTTTGAAATTTGTTTTGAGAATCATAACATTGTAAATTAGCATTTTTAACTTTACTATCTTAGAGATTTGTTGCTTTTTGTATTAACGTTATTTGCAGCGGAGAAAGGGGTCGGGCACCACCAGGGCGGTTTTAGGGTTAGGTACCACCAGGGCGGTTTTAGGGTTAGGCACCACCAGGGGGATCTTAGGGTTAGGCACCACCAGTGGGATCTTATCGTTAGGCACCACCAGGGGGGTTTTAGGCTTAAGCACCACCAGGGGGATCTTATCATTAGGCACCACCAGGGGGGTTTTAGGGTTAGGCACCACCAGGGGGATCTTATCATTAGGCACCACCAGGGGGGTTTTAGGGTTAGGCACCACCAGGGGGATCTTATCGTTAGGCACCACCAGGGGGGTTTTAGCGTTAGGCACCACCAGGGGGATCTTATCATTAGGCACCACCAGGGGGGTTTTAGGGTTAGGCACCACCAGGGGGATCTTAGGGTTAGGCACCACCAGTGGGATCTTATCGTTAGGCACCACCAGGGGGGTTTTAGGGTTAAGCACCACCAGGGGGATCTTATCGTTAGGCACCACCAGGGGGGTTTTAGGGTTAGGCACCACCAGGGGGATCTTATCATTAGGCACCACCAGGGGGGTTTTAGGGTTAGGCACCACCAGGGGGATCTTATCGTTAGGCACCACCAGGGGGGTTTTAGGGTTAGGCACCACCAGGGGGGTGGTTAGGTTTAGGCACCACCAGGGGGGTGGTTAGGCATAGGAAGAGGGAGGGTTCTGCGTGAGAGTAGGGTTAGGTTTAGTTGTAGTAAAATATCGATAATATTTACCAATGTTTTACTATGCTGATTACGACTGTAAATATATTTTCATTTTCATTGTTATAGACATTATTTTGCGTTTTTATTACCGTTATTTTAACATATTTATTCTTCTATCTCAGATAAAGATGCCGAAAAAAATAAAAAATATTGTTATAGACAATATCTTAACATTTCAGCTTTACACAAGTGCCCTTTTTTTTGTTGCGTCCTTATTTGATGTGTGCGTTTCTTTTTCAGTTTAATCTTACTTTTTTCAATTTATTTGTAGAACTTTTTTTTAGTAGAATATTTTTTTTACTTATTAGGTATCACTTTCATTAAGATCAGGTGAGAAATCAATAAGTAGAAGAACATGTTTATCTCAAGAGCGTCTATGTGAAAGTATTTCAGCAGTAATGGAGCCCTGTCTGCCTCACATTCTGCACCAGTAAAACAAAACAAAAAATCAAGCTAAAAAATAAGCACAAGCTATATATAGTGTGTTACAATAAAAAGAGATTAATGGTTAGCAATAACAAGAGAGATCCGGGGAGGCTGTCACACAGCCGTCACTCTCTGCAATGCTGTAGTTTTTGCACAGCTGCAAAACTCCGACATGGATTTGCATACTCGCTGCAATAAGGCTTCGGGGGCAGAGATCTGACAGCAGACGGCGTAATCAAAGAAGCCTGTCATATCCAAGTCACATCATAATGGTGTCAAGCCGAGCTGTCTGTGTCTCAGCCGTCCAATAAGAAGAAAGAGACTGGAGACTGAGTCCCCCCGGATCAGGTTACCTGAGGCTGCCTCACACCCCCCCAATCCCCTTTCGTAATATAATAATAATGCTCCTACTCATCTCAGTACAGGAATTACGCTCTTATGTAGGCACTGAACAAATTGAGCTCGTACCAAAAAGTGACATTATCACATATGCAAAACCCTTTGCCTTGAGCTTTCAAGTGGTGGATGAGATCTGGATACATTAGCCGTGTTTTAAAGTTTTATTGTACTGTAATTAGGAACTGTAGTGATAATAACATAATAAAATGTCTTTTTTTTGTTTTACAATATTCATTTAGACAGTGTATGCCAATTGTAAAATCTTTCCTCTCCTTGATTTACATTCTGAAATGTATCACCTGTGCATGCATGAAATCGAGGCACTGTGATAAAAGGGCGTGGAATAAAGCCGAAATCATTACTTTTCGGTAAGGAGTAGTAAAATATTGGTTTACAAAGAAATATGGCTTAAAATTAGCGGTTGTTTCAAAAGTGATTTTTAAAGGAAACCAGAGACCAACATACATACAAGATTTATACATATCTGGGGCTTCCTCCTGCCCCATCTGCACGGATTACTCCCACGCCGCCGTCCTCAGTCGTCTCGATTGCTGGTACCAGGTCCTGTAACTTTGTCAAGTCACGGTCAGTTTTATGCATTCCCAGTGCGTTCCCTCCGTCTCTCTCTGGCAGAGAATACTACTGTGCAGGCGCAGTTGCTCGGTGCGCACTTACTACTATTGTTAATATCTGGAATTGACCATTCTTGTCTGCTGCCTGAACCGACCTTTGCTTGTTACCTGGATACTCTTGCCTGCTGCCTGAACCGACCTTTGCTTCTTACCTGTGTACTCTTGCCTGCTGCCTGGACTGACCTTTGCTTGTTACCTGGATACTCATGCTTGCTGCCTCGACTGACCTTGCTTGTTACCTGGACAGTCTTGCTTGCTGCCTGGACCAACCATTGCTTGTCACTTGGATCTGCTGACTGCCTGCCACCACTGTGGGCCTCATCCTCACCATCAAGGTACTATTACAGTTTGACACTTGTGAACTCTTGAACTCTGTTCATACTTGCCTCAATGGGGCTCTGGGGGGTTATTTTCCACTCTACTTCAGTCTGTATGCCTTGCATGTTAAGACCTGGGGGCAACCATAGTCAGGCGACAAATAAAGTGTCCTGTTCACGCGGGGGCTTGTCTATAGGTGAAGACCCTGGGCCTGGCTCAGAGTCACTGCACTAGATTGGGGCATAGAGACTGATTGTGGACATAACCTTTACATCCCTCTTCCATGTACAGCCGCCCCTCGGCCTGCTGCCGCCCAAGGCCGGGCCTTTGTGACCTTTCCAGAGAATACGGAATTTACCTTATTTTAAATGCTCAGGGATGATTTGTTTACCTTATACAGAGGAAACATTGGAAGAAAAAAAAAATGCAAAGGAGTCCATACTTTTGTAATGGAGATCCTTCTAGCACAGAGTAGCTTGTCTAATCAGCAAACAGTTAATGCAGTTATTAAGTCTCACTCACCCACACACCCTCTCTGTATTAGCAGCACAGTGTTCTCTGCAAGCCAAAAGAAGCATTTGGAGAGGTAGACCCTGAAAAACGGATACATCAATATATATCATGGACTCTGGGAGACAAACACAATCCAGGCAACCCTGCATAACCTATCTGGAGAGGGAAAACGGCTAACAATTGCTTCCCTTTGTTACTGCTTAAAACTGAATTCGAGCCGGCATGAAAAAACGCCATTTAAATCAGTTATGTTTTCATTAAAGAAAGAAAGTATTCAGTGCATTTGCTATACAGAGCAGGTAGCGTGAGCGCTAGAATCATTCTCCTGTAATTCTCGAACAGCAGCTGAGAAGAGGAAGGTACACATAGTCAGATGTACTATTAAGTTTGACCGTCTATTGATGTTTATTGACGTAAGGTGGTTCATTGGGTAGCTATGGTGCTGGCGAATAGAAGTTCATCCTAAATCAGGGGCATTTATTGCATCGTAGGTGGGTCTTTTTTTTTATTTTACCAATCCACCTCTTGTATCTCAAACCTATTAAAGATAGGCAATAGAATATTGGTATTCTCGATATTACCGATATTCTCATGTCCACTATAGTAGAATATCAGTAACTTTACTGATATTTTACTATGACCTAACCTAGCCTATTCTCACACAGAACCCCCCTCTTAATACCTAAAACTAACATTAACTCCCCATGCCTAATCCTTAAGACCTTCCCACACACCTAACCCTTAAGACCCTCCCCCCCACACCTAACCCTGAAGACCCTCCCCCCAACACGCACCTAACCCTTAAGATCCCCCCAACCCTTAAGACTCCCCCCACATCTAACCCTTAACCACTTGAGGACCAGAGGCAGGGCGTAACAATAGACTCTGCAAGGGATGCAGATGCAGGGGGGCCCAGAAGCCGCAGGAGGCCTCATGGGGGAGAGGTTTATTTTCAGTATTCTGAGAGACTGACAACTAAGGGCAGGGAGAGAAAAAACTTTCTGCTCTTTGCACAATTGTTCTAATGACTGCGTCTGCTCTTCCATGGATAAGTAATCATACAAACTTTTGGAGACAAAGATTTGTAGACAGTCCCTACCCTATTCAGTGTGCAGCAGGATCTTGTATATTTTGCCCCCAGCATCTTCACTCCCTCCCCAAGTTCTGTGTACGGTGATGCTGGAGAAGTCAGCAGAGCCAGTTCTGCCCCCAGCCATATGGCATCATGGAGGAACAACGGAGCCACTCTGCAGCTGCCAATCGGCGTTAGGCAGTCGCAGAGAGGTTAAAACCCTCACCCCAGTCTTACACTTATCGGGCAACGCAAGCACCCAAATGTCCTCTCTATGAGAGGTATAAATATTGGCATTGAGGGGAAATTTGTGATACAGCCCTCTGCCCATTGCCTCTACTGTAATTGCTCTGCTGTAAGGAGAATCTTGGCGCGTTCTGTTAAATTTGGGTGCAGCACAGGGTTATGGGCTTAATGGGCTACCATGATTGGCCTTATTATACGGGGGGATGATAGATGCACTTGTTATGGGAGGGATACCATGATTCGCCTTATTATATGTGGGGTATAATAGATGCACTTGTTACAGAAGAGATACCACATGATTGGCTTTATTATATGGGGGCATGATGGCTGCACTTGTTATAGAAGGGATACCATGATTGGCCTTATTATATGGGGGGTATGACAGATACACTTGGTATAGAAGCGGTGCCATGATTGGCATTATTATATGGCTGGGGGGCGCATGATGGCTGCACTTGTTATATGAGGGATACCATCATTGGCCTTATTATATGAGGGGCATGATAGATGCACTTATTATAGAAGTGGTACCATAGTTAGCCTTATTATATAAGAGGCATAATAGATGCACTTGTTATAGAGGGGGGACCATGATTGGCTTTATAATATGGGGGGCATGATGGCTGCACTTGTTATATGAGGAATACCATAATTGGCCTTATTATATGGGGGACATGATAGATAAACATTTTATAGAAGGGATACCATGATTGGTCTTATTGTATGGGGGGCATGATGACTACACTTGTTATATGAGGGATACCATGATTAACCAGAATTTGTAAATCCACACTTTTCACACACAGATCAGATTCAGATGGTGGCCTAGAAGCCCACAGCATCCTCCCATACTACAGAGCAACAATACCTGCACGCCTTCTGTCTCTCTGCAGATTAAAAGATTTTCCCCATGGACCTTTCTAGAATTCTCAAATAACCCGACAATAAGACTGGGCATTCACCTGTGGCTGCCAAAACCACTGAGACCGAAAGCTCTCTGTTCTAAGCTAACGACTAGCTAACAACCTAGTGGTGCGGGTCTCCATCAGATATTTGGGTCATCTACAGTTAGCTCCCATCATGCACAATCCATTGTTCCTGCTGGGCTACGATAGTACTGATGCATTTAATTGGTGGGTTGACCCTAACTTTTCCCTTGTGAATGACTTCCTAAGTGGCAGAAGCTTATTAACTTGAGCAGATATCAGGGAGAAACATACCCCCCCCCTTCATGAATTATCTTAATACGTGCAAACTGGCAAATTAAGAATCTGATCTCAATCCTTATACGAGGCAAAGATCTCTCCCTGCTCACTTCTACTTTTGAGGATATGTGTCTTAAGCGTCCATCTGGGCCTGGAGCTGTTTCTGCTATCTACGATAGACTTACTCATAGTGACGCTTCCGTGCGACACTTCTTTATACAGGGCTGGGAGCGCCAGACAGGACAACATAGAGAGACTGCAACAAGTGGATAGAAAGTTGGCAGAGAATAGAGAGGTGCTCTACCAATATCTTTGCCATATAAAGTACTATAAAGTACTAACACGATGGTGTGCCTGCCAAACTTACTAAATTAACTAACTCAATAGACCCAAAATGCTTTTGAGGATGTGGCAGTGAGGGCACTACTGTATGTTCCACAACTGGTGGCAGAATTTGGAGTAGGACCTCTGGCTTGCTACAATCCCATTTCCTCATCAATTTCTGAAAGGATACATGGCTAGCACTCTCCCAACGTAAAACTGAAAGTGGAATATAACCCAGGATTGCTTCTTTGCTCTAAAACATTATTTACAGCATATAATATACTAACACAATGTTTTTTTTAAAAAAATAAAACAGCATTTAAAGTGTTACATCACAGGACTGACTTTTTCTCCTGCAGGGGCTGCCGCATCCGAACTGGTGATTAGCTTATCTTCTGTATACATTCTTTACGTGATACAATTAAGTAAACATTCTCTGGCTGTGCAGAAACTTATGCTAATGAGTCCTGGTGTGAAACACAGGTCAGAAATCACTGATGGCTGCATTTAAAACAGAATTACAACAGTTATGTAACGATTGGTGTAACACAGAGAGGATCTGATTACCGGTGATCTGCAGTATCACAGAGAATGCAGAATATACCCGATTATTGATGATCTGCAGTATCACCGATAATCAGATATATCTTCTAACCTCTGGACACCCGAGAGATGAGAGTGTTTGGTGCAACAGTAATACTTTGAGGAACGCACCCGGAAGATTGGTGCTAGACAGTAAGAGCTACTGCTATGGATCAGATTCCTTCCACAGGTCTGATGCTCCCCAAGGGGCGGAGCCAGGCTGAGACAGTGGGAAGGACAGAACGTGAGTGACACCAAGGGTAGTGTCACTAACAGATCTGTGAACTATCTCTTAACAGCAGAGATAGCTCTCGAGGTCGGACAAGCCAGGTCGTAACCACACGGACAGATACAGTACAGAGACAGGAGACAGATGCAGAATCCAGGAACTAGCAGAGTTTGGCAACAAGGTATCAGAAAGACAAAGGTAAAGAATCAGAGATCAGGAGAATGGTCAGGAATGCAGAAAGTCATAACAGATAATCAACAATGCCTAGACTTAAGTGTGAGCTCCAAGATTCTCACACACCAGGAACTAGACTAGAATAATGTGAATGATACAGATGGTACAGAATTCCTAGACTAAGGTGTGAGTTCCTTGGCCGTCAACACCTAGGAAACTGGTCTAGATAACAATACAGATAATAACAGAATTCCTAGACTAAGGTGTGAGATCCTTGGCCATCAACACCTTTGGAAACTGGTCTAATAACACAGATACAGACAAGGTCTGAGTGCTACCACGTAGTGATCGCAATGGCAGACACCAGATGAATGACCAGCACCCAGTATATATACACTAGCGCTCTCCAGCGCCTCCCCTAAGTGCTGGACCAATGGAAATTACTGAACTTGTCAGCTGACCAGCTTGGTCAGCTGACCCTCTTCTGACTGCCATAAAGGCCCTGCCTCTCTGCGCACGCGCGCGTCCTCCTAAACCAGTGTGGACTATCAGTCCCAGCCATACCAGTCATGTGTTGTAATGTTTCTGCCGAGTTGGATGCGGAAACCGCCGCACCGCTGTCAGTGCGTGCAGCGTTTTCTCCGCATTCCGCATTGCTGAGAGGAGCAGGCCTATGCGAGCAACTTGCTGCATTGGACGCGGAATCCGCCGACCTGTTGTTAGAGCATGCGGCGGTTTCTCCGCGTTCCGACTGCGCGCCAACTGCCATGTTGAACGCGGAGTCAGCCGCCTCACCTTGAGTATTGGCGGCTTTTCCGCGTTTTCTCACAAGTTATGAATAAAATGCACCAGCAGCTTTCAAAGTAAATAAACTGAACTTTGGGAAGTTATAATTTATAAATGAATTATAATACTTGTGCACAAAAGCAAATATGATAATTGTATGGGTTATAAAAATTAGGAAAACACATTTTTGTTGAATATTTTGTCAGAGTTTTAAACCGCTTGAATTTGTATGAGAGGACCAGAATAAACTAGATGAGCTTCATTATGCTGTGTCTTATGTGTATAGCCGTGTACTGCTGCCTATAATTTTTTTTTTAA
The DNA here is from genome assembly GCF_040937935.1 of Hyperolius riggenbachi. NCBI lineage: Eukaryota > Metazoa > Chordata > Amphibia > Anura > Hyperoliidae > Hyperolius > Hyperolius riggenbachi. The sequence goes on from NC_090653.1 coordinate 273,104,558, forward strand.
AATCGTTCAATAAATATTTTGAAACACAAACCGTGAATGTTTGCAATACAGTATAGTGTGAACTCAATCTCATTCCCTGTTCAGCACACCAGAGCGACCAGCTGAGAGTGAGAGCATTGCTGGATAGAGATGCTTAGTCAGATTCACAAGTAAATCAATACATCTTTATTAGACAATAGTTTCACACAGGGGCGTTTCTAGGGTCCTTGGAGATCGGGGGCATCTGTGGGCACCAGGCGGGGAGGGGCGTGGCCATGAGGTGAGTGGGCGTGGTCATGGGTGGGGCCAAATGTACATGAACTTAGCAGCAGTGTAAGCTACGGATAACGGGCCTGCCCATCGAAATATTGGACGGAGTCCCCTGTCCTTTATTTAGATAATTTACAATCAGTATATAGGCATAGATCAAAGATGTATACGCACATACAATTTTGATTGGTCAATCACTGACCCCCAATTTTCCCACCCCCATGCAGTAAGTGGGCCAACAGACAATTAATTTTATGAACAGAGCTAAAATTGGCTAATCAAAATTGTATGTGTGTACCAGGCTTTACAGCTAATACTGTACATACTGAAAGTAGCAGGGATCAGCATACAATATAGGTGGTTTACAATCAGTAAAGGCACAGAGTAACACCTTACACACTGTAGGTAAATCAGCACATAGTGCAGGCACTAGAGAACAGCGTATACTGTACATACTGTAGGCAGCAGAATTCAGCACACTGCAGCTAGCGTGCCAAAAATATGAGGATCACGTTGTGCGGCGTGCTTATCGCGCCGCACCAAAAAATGGGTGGGCCATGGACCAAATTATAGGTGTGGTAAGGGGTGGAGACAAATTTACATGAACCTAGCAATGGTGGGACATCAGATTAGGACAGTGGTGGCGAACCTTTTGGAGGCCGAGTGCCCAAACTGCAACCCAAAAGTCACTTATCTATCGCAAAGTGGCAACAGCAATTTAAACTAAATACTGTACAAACGTTTTAACTCATACTTGAACATTATGGAAAATCGAAGTTGAAAATAAACTGTGAAGATAAACAATTTCATACATCCTACTCCTGAAAAATGTATTCAATTTGTTAGAACCTCCCAGTTTTATTTTCTGTTTTAAAACGCTAAAAAAGTAGGTTTAATGCTATTGTCTCATATGATAAGGATTCAGCTTTTCCCATAGTCTCGCAGTTAGCAATCATGTGACCCCCAACAAGACATATTCAGCAATCATGAGGCCCCAACAAATCATGAGGCCCCCAACAAGACAAATTCAGCAATCATGAGGCCTCCAACAAATCATGAGGCCCCCAACAAGACAAATTCAGCAATCATGAGGCCTCCAACAAGACAAATTCAGCAATCATGAGGCCTCCAACAAATCATGAACAGGGACCCCGATAGTGAGTGACAGGGAGCCCCTTTTAGGTAGTGAGTGAGTGCCAGGGAGCCCCTTTAGGCAGTGAGTGAGTGACAGGGAGCCCCTTTAGGCAGTGAGTGAGTGACAGGGAGCCCCTTTAGGCAGTGAGTGAGTGACAGGGAGGCCCTTTAGGCAGTGAGTGAGTGACAGGGAGGCCCTTTAGGCAGTGAGTGAGTGACAGGGAGCCCCTTTAGGAAGTGAGTGAGTGCCAGGGAGGCCCTTTAGGCAGTGAGTGAGTGACAGGGAGGCCCTTTAGGCAGTGAGTGAGTGCCAGGGAGGCCCTTTAGGCAGTGAGTGAGTGCCAGGGAGGCCCTTTAGGCAGTGAGTGAGTGCCAGGGAGGCCCTTTAGGCAGTGAGTGAGTGCCAGGGAGCCCCTTTAGGCAGTGAGTGAGTGAGTGCCAGGGAGCCCCTTTAGGCAGTGAGTGAGTGCCAGGGAGCCCCTTTAGGCAGTGAGTGAGTGCCAGGGAGCCCCTTTAGGCAGTGAGTGAGTGCCAGGGAGCCCCTTTAGGAAGTGAGTGAGTGAGTGCCAGGGAGCCCCTTTAGGAAGTGAGTGAGTGCCAGGGAGCCCCTTTAGGCAGTGAGTGAGTGCCAGGGAGCCCCTTTAGGGAGTGAGTGAGTGACAGGGAGGCCCTTTAGGGAGCGAGTGAGTGCCAGGGAGCCCCTTTAGGGAGTGAGTGAGTGAGTGCCAGGGAGCCCCTTTAGGGAGTGAGTGAGTGAGTGACAGGGAGGCCCTTTAGGGAGTGAGTGAGTGACAGGGAGCCCCTTTAGGTAGTGAGTGAGTGCCAGGGAGCCCCTTTAGGGAGTGAGTGAGTGCCAGGCAGCCCCTTTAGGGAGTGAGTGAGTGAGTGAGTGACAGGGAGCCCCTTTAGGGAGTGAGTGCGTGACAGGGAGGCCCTTTAGGCAGTGAGTGAGTGACAGGGAGGCCCTTTAGGCAGTGAGTGAGTAACAGGGAGCCCCTTTAGGCAGTGAGTGAGTGCCAGGGAGGCCCTTTAGGCAGTGAGTGAGTGACAGGGAGGCCCTTTAGGCAGTGAGTGAGTGCCAGGGAGGCCCTTTAGGCAGTGAGTGAGTGCCAGGGAGGCCCTTTAGGCAGTGAGTGAGTGCCAGGGAGGCCCTTTAGGCAGTGAGTGAGTGCCAGGGAGCCCCTTTAGGCAGTGAGTGAGTGAGTGCCAGGGAGCCCCTTTAGGCAGTGAGTGAGTGCCAGGGAGCCCCTTTAGGCAGTGAGTGAGTGCCAGGGAGCCCCTTTAGGCAGTGAGTGAGTGCCAGGGAGGGAGTGAGTGAGTGCCAGGCAGCCCCTTTAGGGAGTGAGTGAGTGAGTGAGTGAGTGACAGGGAGCCCCTTTAGGCAGTGAGTGAGTGACAGGGAGGCCCTTTAGGCAGTGAGTGAGTGACAGGGAGGCCCTTTAGGCAGTGAGTGAGTGACAGGGAGCCCCTTTAGGCAGTGAGTGAGTGCCAGGGAGGCCCTTTAGGCAGTGAGTGAGTGACAGGGAGGCCCTTTAGGCAGTGAGTGAGTGCCAGGGAGGCCCTTTAGGCAGTGAGTGAGTGCCAGGGAGGCCCTTTAGGCAGTGAGTGAGTGCCAGGGAGGCCCTTTAGGCAGTGAGTGAGTGCCAGGGAGCCCCTTTAGGCAGTGAGTGAGTGAGTGCCAGGGAGCCCCTTTAGGCAGTGAGTGAGTGCCAGGGAGCCCCTTTAGGCAGTGAGTGAGTGCCAGGGAGCCCCTTTAGGCAGTGAGTGAGTGCCAGGGAGCCCCTTTAGGAAGTGAGTGAGTGAGTGCCAGGGAGCCCCTTTAGGAAGTGAGTGAGTGCCAGGGAGCCCCTTTAGGCAGTGAGTGAGTGCCAGGGAGCCCCTTTAGGGAGTGAGTGAGTGACAGGGAGGCCCTTTAGGGAGCGAGTGAGTGCCAGGGAGCCCCTTTAGGGAGTGAGTGAGTGCCAGGGAGCCCCTTTAGGGAGTGAGTGAGTGAGTGACAGGGAGGCCCTTTAGGGAGTGAGTGAGTGACAGGGAGGCCCTTTAGGGAGTGAGTGAGTGCCAGGGAGCCCCTTTAGGGAGTGAGTGAGTGCCAGGGAGCCCCTTTAGGGAGTGAGTGAGTGCCAGGCAGCCCCTTTAGGGAGTGAGTGAGTGACAGGGAGCCCCTTTAGGGAGTGAGTGCGTGCCAGGGAGCCCCTTTAGGGAGTGAGTGCGTGCCAGGGAGCCCCTTTAGGGAGTGAGTGAGTGACAGGGAGGCCCTTTAGGTAGTGAGTGAGTGAGTGAGTGACAGGGAGCCCCTTTAGGAAGTGAGTGAATGACAGGGAGCCCCTTTAGGCAGTGAGTGAGTGCCAGGGAGCCCCTTTAGGGAGTGAGTGCGTGCCAGGGAGCCCCTTTAGGGAGTGAGTGAGTGACAGGGAGGCCCTTTAGGGAGTGAGTGAGTGATAGGGAGGCCCCCCCTCTAGCCGCCGCCGCTCCCCCCTACCTCTCAGCAGACCTCAGGATCAGCGTCGACCCGACCAGTTGTACGAGCGGGCGCTGGACGCACCCACTCTATATGCGGAAGTGATGTCACTTCCGCATATCAGTGCAGGCGCTGGGTCCTAGCGGCCGCATGATTGGTCGCCGGCTCGCCGCCTGATCCTGAGGTCTGAGACTGTCAGTGACGCGGCGGCTGGAGGGAGCCGCTGAGTCTGACAGAGGGGGCAGCCGGGCGGAGATCCGTGGCACCCCAGGACAGATTGGGGGCACGTGCCCCCCCAAAACAGGACTAGCGACGCCCCTGGTTTCACATACAATTTAAAAACAATTGTTTTTAATTCAAATGTGGAACAGAGGCGCCAGCAGTGAGGCGCCTCACTGAGGCGCTATTCCTGATTTTACAGACTTTCTGTTGTCCCCATTTTTGCCTGATGAAGCGGGCTTGACCTGCGAAACACGTTGCATTTCTGTTTGGGGTACCGTATAAATAAATGTGTTAATTTATACAAACAGGACTTTTTGTTTGCTTTTGGGAGGCAAGCCCACCACTTCCTCCGAGCATTTTTAAAGATTTTATGAATTTTTATCCTGCTGGCGCCTCTGTTCCACATTTGAATACACTGTGTCCACTCCTGGTGGAAGGGAGTACCACCCTCTTTCTTTTTCTACAGAGAGCGACTTCTTAGTCCTGAGTGAGGACAGGCTTAATCTGCTCACCTGCCTTTTTAGTGGTTGCCTGTATGGTAACCCATGTTTGTGAGTATATTTCTCGCACATTAACAATTTAAATTATCATATTATCTCAACATACTGCACCATATCGGGCTCTCGGTTTCTCTTTTTGTCTTTTTGAATTGTTTTTAATTGTATGTGAAACTATTGTCCAATAAAGATTTATTGATTAAAAGTAGCCATATATCTAGCGATTTGGCTGTGTGATCAACCATTTGATTTAATCCTTTTATAGAATCGAGTGTGTTACAGAATTCCCAATGGATGAAAAGTGACGGATTTTATGTCAAATCGACCAGCTTAGTCGATCAAGCGGGATGCAAGATATCGGTCGATCGCACAGGAATCGGCTACTGTTCACTTGTCATCCGATCAACTCTGAATCGATTTTTGCATTCAGAGCATGGAGGCACAACATTGGTCACATTGATTAGTGAAGGTGAATTGCTTCACAGTCATCTTCACCAAAACCTCTAGGCACAAAAATACCTTCTTGACTCAAAGTGTCCTTCAACTGAACTCAGGACTGCCTCCAATCCAGATCCCCTAACCACCCATATCTGTACTACCTACATTACCTGTACAACTAAATCTTTATGTTCCTGGAATCCATGCTGTCTGTTAAACTGTCATTCTGCCATTCTGGTTACCAAAAACAATTCCAGGTGCGCCCCGGTTGTACTTGGAGACTAAAGCTGATTCTAGGTAATATGAGCATTGCTAGTGTAACATGCACTATGCAGGTAGCATAGCACGCAGTACCCTAAGTAATGCAGGTTTCACTAATTGTGCAAGGAATGCACCTTACACAGTGGTTATGAGAGGGGTATAATGGCAGCCCCCCCCTCCCCCCCGGATCCTCAGACAAAATTATCATGGGCCCCCAAAACCCCCTCCCCTCGCACATAGTGGCCCGTCACACCTTCACCCCATAGAGCAGAGCATGCGGCTGCTGGGTGGAACCAGAGTCCCGATGTAGGGCTGCAGACAAATCAAATCCACTCCAGGCTCATTCGTTGATGCTGGAAATACTGTATATCTCTTGGAGCACTTGACAAAGGGGGTGTGGCCAATATGTTATGCTGTCTCATTGTGCTGTATGACCACATTACGCCAGTGAGTGTAAGTAACATTGCCATACACTTCCTGCGCACAGCAACTTTATTGATATTTTGTAAATATGTCCTGTTATCTAACGGCGTATATTTCAATGGTTCCTATGCAATTTACTTTTCTCATTCCTTTTTTTTCCCCCAAGAGATATTTTCACAGAAAAGAAAATACTCAAAATAAGTTTTATATTACTTAGTTATATTAAATGTTTAGGTTATGAAAATGTATTTTGTAGGTATGATGAAAAATTATCTATTTTTCGGCCGGATTTTAGGAAAGGCCACAGCGGCCCAGGCCTTAGGCGGCTGCAGGTCAAGGGGCAGCTGGACATGAAAGAGGCGCTACTACATATGAAAGAGGAGAGTGAAAATGGGGAGTAACATATGGAAAAGCTAAACTGATGCTCAAAGGAGCTGTTCATGAAAGAAAGGGGTTGCTGCACATGGATGATACACATGGAAGAGGGGGCGGCACATGGAATGGGAGGAGCGCTGCGGTACAAGAAAGTGGAGTCACAACATAGTTGGCCTAGGGGCACAAAAAGTATAAATCCTGCCTTGCTTTGAGGAGAAGAGGGGCCCTTATCTGCGAGGTAGGGCTTTTCGGCGCACTACGTAGTACCTGTGTTCGGCGCAGCTATAGCAGCAATGCTATAGTCCGCTCCCTACTTACAGGTTATTTCAGGAACTGAAGATTGCCGGACCCCAAATTCCGGGCGGTGCACATTACTTTTCCCCCTCCGAGTTGTAGCAACTCGGAGGGGGAATGGTAATCGGAACCACCCAAAAATCGTCCGTCATTCGGCTCACCCTGCGCCAAAATGACTACAAATGTATGCCTTACCTGTCTCTCTCACATCTTGCCTTTCCTTATATTTGAGGTGAAAAATACATCAGGGGAGATTATTCAAGAGGCAAAGCCTTGCGTATGAACCTGCGGCAGCTCGTGCCGCGATGACATCATTTATAAAAAATGCTGGAGCTGGTATGAATATAACTAAGAAAAAGATACCACGAACAATAGATCAAAAATAGAAGCAAAAATGTAGAAATGTTTTCCCCTCTCTCCTGCTCACAATGTAGTCGGGTCACAAAAACACATGAAAAAAATGCTCTTACATGGTGGAATAACAAACAGTGCGCATGGGGAACATTAAAACTTGAAGCTTCTGAGCTTTTAAGCTGCTATTATTTCCTGCAGGTCTGGATAGAGATTTGCTGAGACAAGACAAAAGACGATGCTCTCTGATGGAAAGCACGGAGCACATTGTACTGACTTCTATGGTGGCCATGAGCCTTTCCTGGAAAAACTGGCCAAGGAAACTGTGTCCACACTCCAATTCATTTTATGAAGCTGCTTGGAAAATTAAAGCCCTCCTCCGGACACAAATGCTTTCCTAGTCCTGTGCAGCACTCAGTGTGATAGAATGTATCTATTGGTGCAGAAGCTGCTTGATTAGCAGATGTAAAAGAAAAAAAAAACACGTAACGATCTGGGGGCGATTTCCAGTCAGCGCACACCACGTGCGCCGAAGCAGATGGAAATCCCCACAATCACAGAAGCAAATGACCCAGTGTATATTTTTGTAGAGGAGAATTCCAACCAGCAGGTGGAGCTGTGGAGGACAGAGGAACAAGTGCTCGGTACAGCCACAGATGCCAGATTGAAATTGCACGATTAAGCAACACTGAACAATATAGACAAAGTAGCAAGTCAGAAGAGAGCAAGAACAGAGACAGACTGTATGAATGTCTACCAATCTAGTCGCCACCCGGCGACGGTAGACATATCACAACAGAACAGATCAGAGTGAGAAAGCCAATCGCAAGAGAAGCGATTGCTATCAGCAACACGAGACGAATAAGAACAGAGACAGACTGTATGAATGTCCACCAATCTAGTCGCCACCCGGCGACGGTAGACATATCACAACAGAACAGATCAGAGTGAGAAAGCCAATCGCAAGAGAAGCGATTGCTATCAGCAACACGAGACGAATAAGAACAGAGACAGACTGTATGAATGTCCACCAATCTAGTCGCCACCCGGCGACGGTAGACATATCACGACTGAACAGATCAGAGTAAGAAAGCCAACCACAAGAGAGGCTATTGCTGTCAGAAACATAAGACTGAGCAAAGACAAAGCATGAATGAGAAATGAGAGACACAGCAAACAACCACAATCTGAACGCCAAGGAAAATAACAAATGAACTAACTAAACGCGGTCACCGCACGATATGCGCAATAGTGACAAGTGCGTTAATTTCACGGTCACCGCACGTTAAGCGCAACAGTGACAAAAGCGTACCAACCCTAACTAACAAATAAACATGGAAAACAAAGACAAACAGATAGCGAGAACGCTTGCTAATCAGTTGCCTAACACCAGACAACAGCAAGCGTTTACTCTAGACAAAACAAACTAAACGATTCACTATCAGCCACCACTGGAGACAGTGTAATCGCAAATACAGGACAAGACGAAACTAGACAGTACAAACAATACACAAATCTGACAGCACTAAATAGGAGTGCAAAGAGCACTCCCCAATGATTAACTACACTCGAATATTCAGCAGTAAGATACAAAGAGGCTAAGTCAGTCTTTACCAAACAAAACCTATGACGAGCAAGGAATTCTGGGAGGAAGTGACATTTATACTGAAAACCTTCAAAGGAAGCAGGCAAGCCGATTCCAAGATAAGTGAATGCAAATGCAAATCAGTCAGCCTTGCAAACTGACAAAAAGGCCTCTTTTCCCTGGACTAAACTATGCAACCTGCATAGAAAACCAAGAAACTGTCCAGGGAATCAAGGCCAGCAGAGCGGATTCTGACACATGTTTTTTTAAAAAACCTCAACTGAAAAGTTGACTTTTACTTTCCCGGGGCTTCTTCCAGCCCCCATTGTCTTTGAGGCCCCTCAGTGTCTTCAGGTCCTCTCCGTTGTGCCACTGTCGTTCCTTAAAAAAAAGAACAGCTACCACACATCTTGTCCGCACGCCTGCTCAATTGCGCTCCTGTGTCTGAGAGTGTTCTGTGTACGCAGTGTACCAATCACTTGAGAACCGCCCAGATGAAGAATGCTGCCAGCCACGGAGCCAGGCCCAGATTTACATCACAGGAGCCTATAGGCACTAATGTTCTGGCTCCATAGACTTTACTCTCCATGAAGCAAACCCCCACGGAACTGCACCACATGTCTGTCGGCTGGCCCAGCTGTCACTTCTCTCTTAGGTTCCTTGCCCGTCATAGCTGCAGCCTGCAGGTGCCCCTTAGTATTAGGTAGCCAGAGCTATCGAGCTATCCTCAGTATTAAGTAGCTAGAGGTGCCTCTGATTGAAGGCAGATCTGGTCACTGGAATTCTGAGACCCGGGTGAGTAACCTCTGATTTACACTCCACTCAGGTCTCTGCATAGGTAAGGCAGGAGAGAGGCACTTGGGAAGGGGAGTGAGCCCCCTTCCAATCATCAGGCGCCTGTAGGCACTTGCTTACAGTGCCTTATGGTAAATCCAGCCCTGCATGTAGCCCAATGAGGGGGGTGACAACGGATGGGACCTATGAGACACATAGAGGTCTCAACGACTACGGGAGAAGGGGGTTACGGAAGGCTGGAAGAAGCCCCAACTAAGTAAAAGTCAATAGGCGGAGATCTTCTCATACAGCTCTATTTTTGCTTTAATAACCCCTCCTTCCTTCTTCCTTCCCTCCCCTATCCTGCTGAGTCAAGCAGTAGTGGCAGGCCTACCCACCCACAAAGCAGTGCATTTTGGCGCACAGAGCCGAGTGCTGAAGCTGGGCGACATCATAGCAGCAATGGTACGCTGTGCCACCCCCGCGTAACAGTAATTCAGGGCTCCGGCAGTTGCCAAATGACATCTCCCTTCCAGTTGCTACAACTCAGAGAGGGAATAGTATTTAACGCTGCCGGGAAGTTTATCAGCAGGGAGAGCCGTCATCCGGCCTCGCCCTGCACCAAACTGCCTGAAGCCAGGATAGCATGTACCTCCCACCCAGACTGCTGTTAAATCCTTTATGTAGGCTGCATAAAGCAGGTCTGTATTTTTGCCAGACATTCCAGGCCTTCTCCTGGAGCACCATTGGCTCAGAGGGGCGCTGGTCACTCCCTCAGCTGCTGCTAGCATCATTCAGTTAAAATGGAAACCAGCAGAAATATTATTTTCTTTTTTTATATCACATTTCTCTTAAATCTGACAGTGAACACTAAAAACAACACTATAGGCAAGCCAAATAAATAATTTCTTATTGGATTATTTATTTTAATTTTTTCAGTTAATATGGAGTTTCATCCCACTTTAACTCTGCCCCCAAGTTGTGACTGCCACTGACGCCGCCCACTGTGACACCCAGAGCAGGATCATCCACTAGGCAACCTAAGCAGGTGCTTGTGGCCCAGTAGGTGTCAAGGGGCCCACCAGCCATCTTCTCTGACCTCTCCTCACTTCATCTTACCAAAAAGACCACAAGGGGGACCCAAATATACTACCTTGCCTAGGGCCCCATTATGTCTTAATCTGTGGTGACACCTGATGTCCAAAAGACAGCTTGGGGGAGAGTGAGTCAAAATGTGGTGTCACAGCAGCCAGCATCAGACTCCTGCATGTCCAGGATCCTGTAAGAGAGAGTCAGCAGGGTGGTATGACCAATGTTGAACTGCAATACTATAGTATACTGTATATTGCATGTCTGTGTTTGTATGTATGGTTTGGGTTGGTGGAGGGGAGGGAGGGGGCAGCACAGGTTTTCTGGCCTTGGTTAAAAAAAAGAGCTGAAATGCATCAGGTTTCACTACCAAATCTGTATATTTCAAACTGTGGCATGAAGATCGGCTTTAAAGGATACCCAAAGTAACGTGTGACATGATGAGATAGACATGTGTATGTACAGTGCCTAGCACACAAATAACTAGGCTGTGTTCCTTTTTTTATTTCTCTCCCTGAAAGAGTTAAATATCAGGTATGTAAGTGGCTGACTCAGTCCTGACTCAGACAGGAAGTGACTATAGTGTGACCCTCACTGATAAGAAATTACCTTTTTATCTCTTTCTTGCTCTCGGAAGCCATTTTCTGCTAGGTAAGTGTTTTATAGTTGGAATTTCTTATCAGTGAGAGTCACACTGTAGTCACTTCCTGTCCTGAGTCAGGACTGAGTCAGACACTTACATACCTGATATTTAACTCGTTCAGACAGAGAAAGAAAAAAAGGAACACAGAATAGTTATTTGTGTGCTAGGCACTGTACATACACATGTACATCTCATCATGTCACATGCCACTTCGAGTATCCTTTAAAGTGGACCTGAACTCTTGCACAGGACAGAAGGAAAACATAGAGAAATGCACCCTGTATGTCTTTAGAGAGTTTAGCCTGTTTAATTCCCCCTCATTTGTGTCTAATCACAAGTTGTAATTTGATCTTCCCCTGTGTCACATGACTACCATGGCATACTTTAGGATTTGTATCAGCTGTAACAAAGAAATGGTTTTTTTTGTTTATAGGTTTTTATGCTGTTGTGTATCTTTTTGTGCAAAAAGGACGTTGTGAGTTCAGGTCCGCTTTAAAGTGACCCTTAAAGAGACTCCGTAACAAAAATTGCATCCTGTTTTTTATCATCCTACAAGTTGCAAAAGCTATTCTAATGTGTTCTGGCTTACTGCAGCACTTTGTACTATCACAGTCTCTGTAATAAATCAACTTATCTCTCTCTTGTCAGACTTGTCAGCCTGTGTCTGGAAGGCTGCCAAGTTCTTCAGTGTTGTGGTTCTGCTATGAACTCCCCCTTCCAGGCCCCTCTATGCACACTGCCTGTGTGTTGTTTAGATTAGAGCAGCTTCTCTCTTCTCTCTTATCTTTTACAAGCTGGATAAATCGTCCTCTGAGCTGGCTGGGCTTTCACATACTGAAGAATTACAGACAAGGGCAAAGCTGTTTGCAGGAAGAAAAGAGCAGCCTGAAACTTCAGTGCATGAGAGATGCAGGGGGGAAGAAACACACAAATGATCTCTTGAGATTCAAAAGGAAGGCTGTATACAGCCTGCTTGTGTATGGATGTATTTTCCATGTGTGGACATACTGTACATCAACCTACTTCCTGTTTTGGTGGCCATTTTGTTTGTTTATAAACAAACTTTTTAAAACTGTTTTTAACCACTTTTAATGCGGCGGGAAGCGGCGAAATTGTGACAGAGGGTAATAGGAGATGTCCCCTAACGCACTGGTATGTTTACTTTTGCGCGATTTTAACAATACAGATTCTCTTTAAGAAAAATTAGGCACTGGCAGTAGATACTGAGTATATGGCGCCTAAATACATAATAAGTGAATATGGTCAATGACATGCAAATAATTCCAGAGGGGAAAAAGACAGGCATGGGCTTCCGAATTCCGCGGAAGCTAAAATTCCGAAATTCCGCCGGAATTGGGGTTTCCGCATGGTTCCGCGGAATTCGGAAATTGCAATCCGGAATTCGGAATTCCGGCAAAATCGGAATCGGAATGAATTGACCAATCACGAGATGCGGAATGAGTTGACCAATCATAATCAGCGGAAAGTTACTGCGCTAAAATAACGGTTTCAACATTTTTTTTATCCAAATTTACAAAATACAAATCAACTTTATTAACAATAGACTGTTATCAACAGTATTGATGATCATCTTAAATTTCAGATACAAAAACGATATTTCAAATGAGCGATTGAGTAATTCCTCCTAAATTTATGGAAATCTGTTTAAAAATTACGGAAATCCGTTTAAAAATACGGAAAGTGCAATTGGCGGAATACCGCGGACTTCCACCGGAATGTAGCGGAAGCGGAATTTTGTTATGGCGGTATGCGGAATTACCGCGGAATCGGAAATTGGCTCTTCCGACCATGCCTGGAAAAAGATGCAGATTGTATGCAGCTGGAAATTGGGACAATCAATCACACTTCCTTATTATTTGGATTGGTTAGTTCCAAGCTGCATACAATTTTCATCAAGCTCTCATCCAAGCCTTAAAAGGAGCTCACAATGTAATACCTACCACAGTCATATATCCCTATTGTTAGATAATTTGTGGGGAGAACCAGTTGACCTAAGCGGTCATTTTTGGTAAGTGGGTGAAAACCAAAGTGCCGAGGGGAAACCCACACAAACAGTGTCATATTGCAACAGGATCTGGATAGGATGGCTATATGGGCACATACATGGCAGATGAAATTCAATGTTGACAAATGTAAAGTCATGCATTTTGGTCGTACCAATGGTCTAGCACCATACAAAATAAATGGGATACAGTTGGGGACATCAAACTTGGAGAAGGACTTAGGAGTACTCATTGACAACAAGTTAAATAATCGTACTCAATGCCAAGCAGCTGCAGCTAAAGCTAACAAAATTTTGGGATGCATTAAAAGGGAAATAAAAACTCGAGATGCTAGCATAATATTGCCCCTGTTTAACTCTCTAGTAAGGCCACATTTGGAATATGGAATTCAGTTCTGGGCACCACATTACAAAAAAGATATTGCAGTTTTAGAGCAGGTGCAGAGACGAGCAACAAAATTGATACGTGGGATGGAAGGTCTCACTTATCAAGAAAGGTTAGATAAACTGGGTTTATTTAGTCTAGAGAAAAGACGCCTTAGAGGGGATCTAATTAACATGTATAAATACATCAGAAGGCAATATAATAGCTTGGCAGATGAGCTTTTTGTCCCTAGGCCTTCTCAAAGGACTAGAGGACATGATCTGCGCATGGAGAAAAAACGTTTTAGCCATTTATTTAGGAAAGGGTTCTTTACAGTAAGAGTGATTAAGATGTGGAATGCATTGCCACAGGAAGTCGTTATGGCAAACTCTATACCTGCATTTAAAGGGGGCTTAGATGCTTTCCTTGCGTTGAAAGACATCCATGGCTACACTTACTAGGTAATGCCTAATGATGTTGATCCAGGGAATTGATCTGATTGCCATCTGGAGTCGGGAAGGAATTTTTCCCTTTAGGGGCTAATTGGACCATGCATTGTAAGGGTTTTTTCGCCTTCCTCTGGATCAACAGAGATATGTGAGGGATCAGGCTGGTGTTGTACTTTATACTGGTTGAACTCGATGGACGTATGTCTTTTTCAACCAAAATAACTATGTAACTATGTAACTATGTAAGGGTAGAACATACAAACACCATACAGGTAGTATCTTGGCCTACATATGAATTTGGGACCCTAGCGCTGTATGGTGAGAATGCTTTCCAATTCGTAAGTTGACATTGTTTTATCCCCTTCTATCTATGGGAGTGGAGCAGTGGTGATGCTGTATAGGCAGAGCCGGGGCAAGGTCCACCTCCAACAGAGCTGCCCAAGTGGGCCCCACACAAGGACCATAACTATGTCACTGACATGGATTCATGGCCAGTCTCTCCCCGTCATTGTTCCTCTTTAGGGGGTGGTGTATATAGTGAGCTGCTCCATAGGACTGCATTTGGCATGCAAACAGTAATCATCAGTGGTGGTGATCATTCCTCTTTATTGCTACCGTATGAGTTTTTAGGTAGCCAGGTATAGATGCTCCCAAAAACATTCTAATAAGTCAACTGGTTTCTGCCCAAACAATCCCATAGTGAAAATATTAGACTATAATTATGACAGTGAAGGATTAGATTGTGAGCTCCTCTGAAGACAGTCAGCGACTATGTGATCTGTTAAGTGCTGCAGAAGAGGTTAGTGCTATATACAGGATCTTCTAAAAAAATTAGCATATTGTGATAAAGTTCATTATTTTCAGTAATGTACTGATAAACATTAGACTTTCATATATTTTAGATTCATTACACTACAACTGAAGTAGTTCAAGCCTTTTATTGTTTTAACCACTTGCCGACCGCCCACAGCCCATGGGCGGCGGCAAAGTGGACGCCTAAAGGACCGCAATACGCCTTCAGGCGGCGCGTCCTTTAGGCATGCCGGGGGAGCGATCGCGTCATTGATGACGCGCGCTTCCCCCGGCAACTGGCTCCGCCCACCCGCCGTAACATCCCGCCGGCCATACGGAAGCGCCGGCGGGATGTTAACCCCGCGATCGCCGCTACAAAGTGTATAATACACTTTGTAATGTATACAAAGTGTATTATACAGGCTGCCTCCTGCCCTGGTGATCCCAGTGTCCGAGGGACCACCAGGGCAGGCTGCAGCCACCCTAGTCTGCACCCAAACACACTGATCTGCCCCCCCCGCCCACTGATCGCCCACAGCACCCCTCAGACCCCCCCCTGCCCACCCCCCAGACCCCTGTTTGCACCCAATCACCCCCCTAATAACTCATCAATCACTCCCTGTCACTATCTGTCAACGCTATTTTTTTTTTATCCCCCCCCCTGCCCCCTGCCCCCTCCTGATCACCCCCCCACCCCTCAGATTCTCCCCAGACCCCCCCCAGACCCCCCCCCCCCCCTGTGTACTGTATGCATCTATCTTCCCTGATAACCTGTCAATCACCCGTCAATCACCCATCAATCACCCCCTGTCACTGCCACCCAACAATCAGCCCCTAACCTGCCCCTTGCGGGCAATCTGATCACCCACCCACACCAATAGATCGCCCGCAGATCCGACATCAGATCACCTCCCAAATCCATTGTTTACATCTATTCTCTCCTCTAAACACCCACTAATTACCCATCAATCACCCATCAATCACCCCCTATCACCACCTGTCACTTTTACCTATCAGATCAGACCCTAATCTGCCCCTTGCGGGCACCCAATCACCCGCCAACACGCTCAGATTGCCCTCTGACCCCCCCTTATCAATTCGCCAGTGCATTAATTACATCTGTTCTTCCCTGTAATAACCCACTGATCACCTGTCAATCACCTGCCAATCACCTATCACCCATCAATCACCCCCTGTCACCCCCTGTCACTGCCACCCATCAATCAGCCCCTAACCTGCCCCTTGCGGGCAATCTGATCACCCACCCACACCATTAGATCGCCCGCAAACCCG
The DNA here is from genome assembly GCF_040937935.1 of Hyperolius riggenbachi. Lineage (NCBI taxonomy): Eukaryota > Metazoa > Chordata > Amphibia > Anura > Hyperoliidae > Hyperolius > Hyperolius riggenbachi. The sequence continues at coordinate 273,120,272 of NC_090653.1, forward strand.
CCGTCAGATTACCTCCCAAATGTATTGTTTACATCTGTTATCTTCTCTAAACACCCACTAATTACCCATCAATCACCCATCAATCACCCCCTATCACCACCTGTCACTGTTACCTATCAGATCAGACCCTAAGCTGCCCCTTGCGGGCACCCAATCACCCGCCCACACGCTCAGATTGCCCTCAGACCCCCCCCCCCACCTTATCAATTCACCAGTGCATTAATTACATCTGTCCTTCCCTGTAATAACCCACTGATCACCTGTCAATCACCTGCCAATCACCTATCACCCATCAATCACCCCCTGTCACTACCACCCAACAATCAGCCCCTAACCCGCCCTTGCAGGCAAACTGATCACCCACCCACACCAATAGATCGCCCGCAGATCCGACATCAGATCACCACCCAAGCGCAGTGTTTCCATCTATTCTCTCCTCTAAACACCCACTAATTACCCATCAATCACCCCCTATCACCACCTGTCACTGTTACCCATCAGATCAGACCCTAATCTGCCCCTTGCGGGCACCCAATCACCCGCCTACACGCTCAGATTGCCCTCAGACCCCCCCCTTATCAATTCGCCAGGGCATTATTTACATCTGTCCTTCCCTGTAATAACCCACTGATCACCTGTCAATCACCTGTCAATCACCCCCTGTCACTGCCACCCATCAATCACCCCTGTCACTGCCACCCATCAATCAGCCCCTAACCTGCCCCTTGCGGGCAAACTGATCACCCACCCACACCAATAGATCGCCCGCAGATCCGACATCAGATCACCACCCAAGCGCAGTGTTTCCATCTATTCTCTCCTCTAAACACCCACTAATTACCCATCAATCACCCCCTATCACCACCTGTCACTGTTACCCATCAGATCAGACCCTAATCTGCCCCTTGCGGGCACCCAATCACCCGCCTACACGCTCAGATTGCCCTCAGACCCCCCCTTATCAATTCGCCAGGGCATTATTTACATCTGTCCTTCCCTGTAATAACCCACTGATCACCTGTCAATCACCTGTCAATCACCCATCAATCACCCCCTGTCACTGCCACCCATCAATCACCCGCTGTCACTGCCACCCATCAATCAGCCCCTAACCTGCCCCTTGCGGGCAATCTGATCACCCACCCACACCAATAGATCGCCCGCAGATCCGACGTCCGATCACCTCCCAAGTGCAGTGTTCACATCTGTTCTCTACCCTAAACACCCACCAATTACCCATCAATCACCCCCTGTCACTGCTACCTATCAGATTAGACCCCTATCTGCCCCTAGGGCACTCAATCACCCGCCCACACCCTCAGAATGCCCTCAGACCCCAGCCCTGATCACCTCGCCAGTGCATTGCTTGCATCTATTCCCCCCTCTAATCACACCTTGAGACACCCATCAATCACCTCCTGTCACCCCCTAGCACACCTACCCATCAGATCAGGCCCTAATTTGCCCCGTGTGGGCTCCTGATCACTCGGCCAAACCCTCAGATCCCCCTCAGACCCCCTTCCGATCACCTCCCCAGTGCATTGATTGCATCTATTTTCCCCTCTAACCACCCCCTGAGACACCCATCAATCACCTCCTGTCACCCCCCTAGCACTCCTATCCATCAGATCAGGCCCAATACAACCTGTCATCTAAAAGGCCACCCTGCTTATGACCGGTTCCACAAAATTCGCCCCCTCATAGACCACCTGTCATCAAAATTTGCAGATGCTTATACCCCTGAACAGTCATTTTGAGACATTTGGTTTCCAGACTACTCACGGTTTTGGGCCCGTAAAATGCCAGGGCGGTATAGGAACCCCACAAGTGACACCATTTTAGAAAAAAAGACACCCCAAGGTATTCTGTTAGGTGTATGACGAGTTCATAGAAGATTTTATTTTTTGTCAAAAGTTAGCGGAAATTGATTTTTATTGGTTTTTTTTCACAAAGTGTCATTTTTCACTAACTTGTGACAAAAAATAAAATCTTCTATGAACTCGCCATACACCTAACGGAATACCTTGGGGTGTCTTCTTTCTAAAATGGGGTCACTTGTGGGGTTCCTATACTGCCCTGGCATTTTAGGGGCCCTAAACCGCGAGGAGTAGTCTAGAAAACAAATGCCTCAAAATGACCCGTGAATAGGACGTTGGGCCCCTTAGCGCACCTAGGCTGCAAAAAAGTGTCACACATGTGGTACCGCCGTACTCAGGAAAAGTAGTATAATGTGTTTTGGGGTGTATTTTTACACATACCCATGCTGGGTGGGAGAAATTTCTATGTAAATGGTCAATTGTGTGTAAAACAAATCAAACAATTGTCATTTACAGAGATATTTCTCCCACTTAGCATGGGTATGTGTAAAAATACACCCCAAAACACATTATACTACTTCTCCTGAGTACGGCGGTACCACATGTGTGGCACTTTTTTACACCCTAAGTACGCTAAGGGGTCATTTGTGGGGTTCCTATACTGCCCTGGCATTTTAGGGGCCCTAAACCGTGAGGAGTAGTCTGGAAATCAAATTCCGCAAAATGACTTGTGAAATCCTAAAGGTACTCATTGGACTTTGGGCCCTTTAGCGCAGTTAGGGTGCAAAAAAGTGCCACACATGTGGTATCGCCGTACTCGGGAGAAGTAGTACAATGTGTTTTGGGGTGTATTTTTACACATATCCATGCTGGGTGGGAGAAATAACTCTGTAAATGGACAATTGTGTGTAAAAAAATGAAAAAATTGTCATTTACAGAGATATTTCTCCCACCCAGCATGGGTATGTGTAAAAATACACCCCAAAACACATTCTACTACTTCTCTTGAGTACGGCAATACCACATGTGTGGCACTTTTTTGCAGCCTAACTGCGCTAAGGGGCCCAAAGTCCAATGAGCACCTTTAGGCTTTACAGGGGTGCTTACAAATTAGCACCCCCCAAAATGCGAGGACAGTAAACACACCCCACAAATGACCCCATTTTGGAAAGTAGACACTTCAAGGTATTCAGAGAGGGGCATGGTGAGTCCGTGGCAGATTTCATTTTTTTTTGTCGCAAGTTAGAAGAAATGGATTCTTTTTTTTTTTCTTTTTTTTTGTCACAAAGTGTCATTTTCCGCTTACTTGTGACAAAAAATAATATCTTCTATGAACTCACTATGCCTCTCAGTGAATACTTTGGGATGTCTTCTTTCCAAAATGGGGTCATTTGGGGGGTATTTATACTATCCTGGAATTCTAGCCCCTCATGAAACATGACAGGGGGTCAGAAAAGTCATAGATGCTTGAAAATGGCAAAATTCACTTTTTGCACCATAGTTTGTAAACGCTATAACTTTTACCCAAACCAATAAATATACACTGAATGGTTTTTTTTTTAATCAAAAACATGTTTGTCCACATTTTTCGCGCTGCATGTATACAGAAATTTTACTTTATTTGAAAATTGTCAGCACAGAAAGTTAAAAAAATCATTTTTTTGCCAAAATTCATGTCTTTTTTGATGAATATAATAAAAAGTAAAAATCGCAGGAGCAATCAAATAGCACCAAAAGAAAGCTTTATTAGTGACAAGAAAAGGAGCCAAAATTAATTTAGGTGGTAGGTTGTATGAGCGAGCAATAAACCGTGAAAGCTGCAGTGGTCTGAATGGAAAAAAAGTGGCCGGTCCTTAAGGGGTAGAAAGACTGTGGTCCTCAAGTGGTTAATATTGATGATTTTGGCATACAGCTCATGAAAACTCAAAATTCCTATCTCAAAAAATTAGCATATTTCATCCGAACAATAAAAGAAAAGTGTTTTTAAAACAAAAAAAGTCAACCTTCAAATAATTATGTTCAGTTATGCACTCAATACTTGGTTGGGAATCCTTTTGCAGAAATGACTGCTTCAATGCGGCGTGGCATGGAGGCAATCAGCCTGTGGCACTGCTCAGGTGTTATGGAGGCCCAGAATGCTTCGATAGCGGCCTTAAGCTCATCCAGAGTGTTGGGTCTTGCATCTCTAAACTTTCTCTTCACAATATCCCACAGATTCTCTATGGGGTTCAGGTCAGGAGAGTTGGCAGGTCAATTGAGCACAGTAATACCATGGTCAGTAAACCATTTACCAGTGGTTTTAGCACTGTGAGCAGGTGCCAGGTCGTGCTGAAAAATGAAATCTTCAACTCCATAAATACATAATAATAATAATAATAATATTGTAGGGACATCAGACTATGATATGATTAGGCTATGAGCTCCTCTGTGGACAGTCTGTGACATGACTATGTGATCTGTAAAGTGCTGCAGAAGATGTCAATGCTATATAAATACATAATGATAATATTATGGTAGGACATTAGACTATGACTATGACAGCATTATACTGTGATCTACTCTGGGGACAGTCAGTGACATGACTGTACTTTTTAAAGTGCTACAGAAGGTGTCAGTGCTATATAGATACATAATAATATTTTGGTAGGACATTAGGCGCACTATTTACTCATTTTAAAATACATTTTTTAGTTCAGGTTATTCATAAGGTTACAAACCAGTAAGGAAGGGGTTGAGGTTAGGCCCTAGTCAAGGGTGATTAATGTTTGGCTTTAGGAATAAATGCAGCCATTAGAAATGGTACAGGAGGCTGTGATTGGTTGCACTGAAGAACACATCTGTAAGAGCTAATTCATAAAACTGTTGCCCAGGGGTCACCATAGCTACAGGGGACAGTTATTTAAAATGTGTATGCAGCTTTACACTAAACATGCATACGCAGGCTCTATTGATGTTTCCAGTCAGGATTTAGAGATGTTGCGAACATAGAATTTTCTGTTCATGAATGGCGAACCTCCAAAAGCTGTTCGCGAACAGGCGAATCTGGTGAACTGCCATAAACTTCAATGGGCAGGCGAATTGTAAAACCTACAAAGACTGTTTCTGGCCACAAAAGTAATGAAAAAGTTGTTTCAAGGGGTCTAAAACCTGGACTGTGGCGTGCTGGAGGGGGATCCATGCCAAAATCCCACCAAAAATTACGGCGTTGACGCAAAGTCGGGTGTAAATCCCTGTAGGGCAGAAATCACATTATGCACAGCTCTGGGTGTCAGTGGGCTGTGGAGTGTCACACACACAGAAATGCAATAGTACTATCAGAATAAAGTGAAATAATAATGCACTGGAGTGGTTCTGTGCCTGTAACTTAATGAGACAACAACAATAGCAGTAGTGTGCACACAGCTCTGGGTGTCAGTGGGCTGTGGAGTGTCACACACACAAAAAAACAAAACAGGAGACCGATGTGCTGTTTGAAGTGCTTTCCCAGCAAGTGAGAAACAAAAATTCAGGCCTAGCTAATGCTTTCCCTACCTATCTGCAGAAAGTCTGTCCCTGCTCTCACTAACAGTCAGCAGCCAGCAGAGAACGAATCCAATATGGCCACTGCAACTGCTTTTTGATAGGGGGGTGGGGGGCCAGGAAGGGGTGCTAGCTGATTGGCTGCCATGTGTCTGCTGACTGTGAGCTAAGGGGTCAAAGTTTAGCTAAATAAAGATGTATAGGGGGCAAATTGAACACACCAAGGGTTGGAGCAGCTGAGGACAGGGCGCTGTACACAAGACCCTGCTGCACACGGAATAGGGACTGTCTACAAATCTTTGTCTACAATACTTTGTATGCTTCCTTCTCAGTGACTGAACAGATGCAGTCATTAGAACAATTGTGCAAGGAGCAGAAAGCTTTTTTTTCTCTGCACCCTTGTCAGTCTCTCAGGACATGGAAAGAAAGTTTTTTGTTCCTGGACTGCCTGTGGTTTGAAATGCCTCTGACAGCACCCATCCTGACCTGCCCGCTCAGAGGCTGGAGCCTCCTCAGCCTCTTTGTCAGCCTGTCCCTGTGTATAGGTCAATGAATTTTCCAAAGAAGGTCAGCACAATGTCAACCAGGAACCATCAATTGTATTGTTCTATCACCACAATACAATGATCTGGCTAATTTCCAATAAACACCTTTGTTGCCTCGAAGGGTCCCCTTTTGTAAGGCACAGGACAGTAGACAGTACCAATGATGTGCTATCTTTTTGACTTTTGTTACAAATTCAATAGAGCCTGAAATTGAGCCAATCAAAACCAGCGGCAATTGCATCTGATTGGCTCAATTCCAATGCTGTATGAAAGCTGTAAAAAAGTTGGCGAATCAGCATCTGTGCCTAGGGCAGGGGTCTCAAACTCAATTTACCTGGGGGGCCGCAGGAGGCAAAGTCAGGATGAGGCTGGGCCGCATAAAGAATTTCACAATCGCGGCGCATCGCCGTCTCTGCCCGCCCCTCTCACTCTTCCTTCACAGAGAGGGGCGGGGAGAGGCGGCGATCCTTGCAGCGATTGACGTCAGGAGGGGCATAGCTGAAGCTGAAAGCTCTGCCCCTTCCATGAAATGCCAGCGGATTGCCCCCCGGGCGATTTGGGGGCTCTGCAGCCCCCGTTTAGCGGTGGGGATGCGGCGGATTACTTGGGAGCACTGAAGCGAACTATAAGGAAACTGTTGCCCGCGAGGGCCACAAAATATTGTATCGAGGGCCTCAAATGGCCCGCGGGCCGCGAGTTTGAGACCCCTGGCCTAGGGCCAGGTGGTCCAACGATCTGTCCTACAGAATCCTTTTTGGCTGGTTGTTAGTCCTCTCACTACAGGTTTCCTTTAAAGCGGAACTGTAGATACAGTTTAAACACACTGTTTTACCTACCTGGGGCTTCTGCAAGCCCCCAGCAGCCGTCCTGTCCCGCCCTGGTCCTTCACGAGCCTCCGTTCCCCCACTTGTAAGTGGAGGCCAGTGCAGCCCTGCCATGCATATCTTTTCTTCGCGTTCCCCGTTGCAATTGCGCTATTGGAACGCGAAGAACGGATGCGCGCGGCCAGAGCGGCGCAGTGGCCTGGCGGCGAAACCAAAAGTAGCTGACGGCGGAAGAACAAAGGCTTGTTGAGGACCGGCGCGGGACAGGACGGCTGCTGGGGGCTTGCAGAAGCCCCAGGTAAGTGAAACATTGTGTTTAAACTGTATCTACAGTTCCGCTTTAAGAGTTAAGAAGAACGTTCCTGAGAAACTGCATTAAAAAAAAAAACAACAACAAAAAACAAACTTCATCAATCTCTCCTAGGCAGCGCTTGGAACAGTATACCCCCAGGTTTGATAAATAGCTCATCCTCTCGCTGTCGGTCCCCAGCGTGTGCTGTGCGATGTGATGAGATCCTTGTTCCAAAAAAGAAAATATACAGATGTCTGGCAGATGAAGGAAATGGGGGGATTAATAGCTGACGGTCCCCTTCCCACATTAATTAAGCAGCAGAGGTCAGGGGGGAGAGCCGACGCCCTGCTGTAGGGGGGAGAGAGAGGTGTGGTGGTGCTGAACTGATAGTACTGCTGCTTCTTCTGCTGCTGCTGGAGGGGGAGTGACGTCCCGGGAGCTGTCCGCCCAGTGTGGTGCTGAAAGAGCTGTCCGCCCAGCGTGCTGAGGAAGGAGCTGTCCTCCCAGCGTGGTGCTGAAAGCAGACGCTTCACTCCTGACTCTCTCTCCCTACCCCCTTCCCTCTCTCACTATCTCTCGGTGGCCGGACTGGCTGGCTGGATGGGGGGAGATCTAGAGGAAGTTCCGCAGCCCGGATCTCACGCCCGTGGGATGATTGAAAGTGATGGCTGGAGGATTTAGCTGGCGGCATTAGCTCGCAGGAGGCAAGGGAAGAGATTTTGCAAAGCCTCTTGCCATCTGCCCTTGGCTGGAGCGCGGGGAGGGGATTCCCAGTCGCCCTGCCCGCCTAGGCTGCCAACCGGACGGCAGAGAGGGAGAGAAAAAAAGTTTACTCGCTGCTGGATGGGGCTGGGGCGCTGCTGTTGGATGGGGGGCGCATCGCGGAGAGCACGGGACTGAGATTTTGATTCGGATTTGTCTTTATCCTGTCTTGTTCTAAACGGAAACCCACCACGCAGCTGAGGAGAGGAATGCCAGCCTTGCCTGCAGGTAAGAAGGGGGCCCCTCCACTCAGATGTGGACATGAATCCCAGCCACTGTCACCAACTCTGACACCCCCTCCCCATACCACCAGCACTACCAACACCCCCCTAAAGCATCCCACCAGGTGCCCCCCCCCCCCCCCCCTCCCAGGGAGTCATCACACAGCACATGTTCTCTGCACATAGCGATACTCACATCAATTCACACTCAGGCATTGCTTTATTCATCTGACATTATCTTCCCAAGTAGTGTTGGGGGTAGACGATCACCGACTGACCAGTGCTGAAGGGAGATGTGCTGTCTGCTCCTCACCCACTTTTGGAAGGGGTTTCAAAGTCAAATTAACAGATCTGACCATATGCTGAAGTGCTAGTTATGTCAAAAGTATAGTTAAAGTTTTGAATCTATCTATCTATCCCTATTCTATCTATCTATCCATCCATCCATCCATCTATCTATCTATCTATCTATCTATCCCTATTCTATCTATCTATCTATCTATCTATCTATCTATCTATCTATCTATCTATCTATCTATCTATCTATCTATCTATCTATCCATCCATCCATCCATCCATCCATCCATCTATCTAATCTATCCCTATTTTATCTATCTATCTATCTATCTATCTATCTATCTATCTATCTATCTATTTATTTAGCTATCTATCTACTCATTTATTATCTCTGTGTAAAAATATATCCATGTATTTTTATCTATCTCACAATCTATCTAAGGAGTATCTATATATGTAACTAGTACCTACCTATATGATCCTGTCACATTTAGGACATACTTGGGTACAGTAGATGTGTGAGTTAACTATTGACACAGCATCTTAAACCTAACTGGTACTATCTATCTATCTTGGAGCATGCTTGCATCCAGGTCCATGCATGGTGCTAATGTTAGATTACAACTCCTGTAGAGTATGGTCTGATGGGAACTATCTATCTTTCTCAATCTCTCTAGCTAGCTTTTTTTTTTTTTTAGATTTTATATGCATGCACTAGCTATTCATTTCATGTCTGTCCATCTTACTCCATGTATCATCCTCTCCATCTCTCTTTCTCTCTCTGCTCTGTACACATTACCCCACATAGCTAACACTAATAAGCACTCACAAGTTATATAGTCACTCTACTGACTGTAAAACATACAGGAATTTCTATATGCAGCCTACACTCTCACTGAACAGGAGACATACATGTTTCATGAACATCAATTACATTATAAAGATCAATATTAGAAAAAAAACCCAGCAATATTCCTTTAAAAAAAAAATCACTAATAGTAAAATCTTCAACATCATGTATTAAATGTAATATATATGCACGTCATTGTTTAAAAATGCATACTTATAGCCTTATTAAAAAAAAGTGCCATGAAATAATAATGAGCAAAGGATAGTCACCCCTAGCAACAGATCATATTTAATATTGCTGGTGTAGTTGTGGAGGTGTCCTTGAAGTATTATCCTAAGTTATCAGAGTTTGCCCACTTGCCCACTGTATGGATTACAGAGGCACTACAAGTTCAAGAACAGACAGGAGGATAGTCAGACTGCATGGGCATTAATTTAATGTAATATCTGTATTACTCTCTTAAAAATGCACCACCTAGTAGTTATCAGATGCATGGCCCTTTAAATTATGTAAGTTAACTCTGTAGCCTTTGGAAGGTGTATGTGAATTTAGGGTAATGAGCCTCTATAGCCCCCCCCCCCCTCCTCTGGCAGCGATAGGGGGGTCTGCGCCTTATTTAGAGGAATGTGCAGTGAATGGGACTTGGGATATAAGCAGCAGACATTGTATTGGGGGGTTTGCAGTCTTCACAAAGCACCCAGGCTGCCTTGATGGAGCTGTAATACCAGATTAGTTTGTGTGTGAAGCTCTCCTGCCCCTCTCTATGATACCAATAGTAGATCAGTTCATAGAAACATTTGCAGTGCAAGCAGATTCTTCCCCAGATTGACAAATAAACAGCGGCTCTGCTACTTGATCTGCATATTAAGTTATTTTATTACATATTCTGATTTGCATTCATCATTCCGGTACAGTCATTTCTGCTGCTCTCTGAGTTTTCTAAACTATTAGCAGCACCCTCTGTGCACGGCTCACTCCCACCACAGCATCTTACAATTACTCCCTGGCAGCAATATATCACACACAGATAGACCCATACATAAATATAATGTACAGAGATAATTAGAGAGACATACTGAGAGACGTTACAGAGATAGACGGAGGACAAATTATGTTTCTGAGAACTATGCAAGATATGTATGAATACAGACAGATATGCAGGGGCTAGACAGATGGATAGATAGGTAGGTAGATAGAAAGATAGATAGATAGATAGATAGATAGATAGATAGACAGATAGATATGCAACTATGGGATAATAGACAGATAGATAGATAGATAGATAGATAGATTAAAAAGTTTGGGATAGAGAAATAGATAGATGGTAGATAGACAACTATGGTATAGGCAGATAGATAGATAGATAGATAGATAGATAGATAGATAGATAGATAGATAGATAGATAGATAGATAGATAAAACTATGGGATAGATAGATAGATAGATAGATAGATAGATAGATAGATAGATAGATAGGTAGATAGATAGATAGATAAAACTATAGTATAGCTAGATGGATAGATAGATCGATTGATAGATAGATAGTTATATGCTAGATAGGCATGGGACATGGGATAGATAGATAGATAGATAGATAGATAGATAGGTAGATAGATAGATAGATAGATAGATAGAAAGATAGATAGACAGGCAGACAGCGACATTATGAATATTCTGTATACAGTATATAGAGAGAGCATATGCTTACATAGAGCAAGATAGATAAATACATAGATAGATTTGCGGTAGATATCCAGATACATAGACGGATCCAGTTAGGAGATAGATAGAAAAATAAGATAGATAATTATATAACTATGGGACAGACAAGCACTAGGATAGACAAGATACTAGACAAGATACTAAGAGAGATATACATGAGACTACATTCACAAATATATTCATGCATACACGTGTATATGTAACAGAGTGGTTGAAATATCGTTAGATAGATAGATAGATAGATAGATAGATAGATAGATACCACATGACTAGATGGAGAGATGCACAGAAAATAAAATAATGCAGAGAGATAAATTGTACCTTCTGTAAGTCAGTCCAATACCTAAAATACTACCTAATCCTTCAGCATAATAATAAATCACTGCGCCAGGAATGTGTGTCACATTTAAAATATTTATATGATTTAACTCTGTAATCAGGCTCCCTACTGAAGGCAATAATTCTGCGGGAACTCATTCGGCTCAGCATTCCAGAAGTAAGTTTAGAGCTAAAGGCAACTTTTACGAACACAAACCTCACACAAATCTTCCCCACTCACGCGAAATTAACTTTGCATATTTATCGGTGCCCTATAATAACAATAAAGATGTGGGGGAAAAAAGGAAACTTAATTACATTGATTAATAAAAAGCAGTCCATGTAGAAAGAACATTTTATAGCACACTGAATTTATTATACCCTGTTAAAAACGCTGTTGTCTTCCCTCTTTTATAATGTAGCTAGCCTCCTGTCCACTAATTTCATAGAGTAACAAAGGGCGACCACCTCCATGTAGCCCTGTCCCTTTATCCCACATAATGGTGTGAAGTCAGATTTGGGAAACAAGACGTTCGTTTATTTCTTTACTGCTCCTTTTGTCAAAGCAATGCATCATTGTTGAAACATCATTAGTGGAAGTTACCCAACACTTATTTTTAACTTAGTAAACACGATAATCCCCCTCAGTTTAGCAGATTTGATATAATAAGGCAGAGTAATGTGTTTGTCCCTTTAAAGATAAATGTGGAGTCTTGTATGATGATGCTGCTGCTTATCTTTAATGCTGGGTACACACAATGCGTTTTTTTTTGGTCGATTTCCCGTTCGATCGATTTTTGATTTGTTTTTCCGCTCGATTTCCCGCTCAATTCTCGTATCTTGTCTTATCAATTTCCATTCACTTCTATGAGAAATCGAGGTGTAAAATGATCAAAAGTAATATCGGACATGATGGAAATGCAAAAACGTATCCTGTGTGCCTAGCATAAGTCCACCTAGTCCTAGCTGGTAAGGTACTTAGGCCCTGATTCAATTAACTTTTATCCTGAGTTTTCTCAAATGAGATCATTTCTTATCAGTTTCTCATCTTATCTTCAGCACCTAGCAATAAGTACTAAAATAAAGGCAAAAGGATCGTATCAAGCTTATTCTGAGTGTTTTCTTTCTTGCTGGGGGGATTAAAATAAACCTGAAAAACAAAAAAAAAGTGCCCCTGGGGGGTACTTACCTCGGGAGGGGGAAGCCTCTGGATCCTAAAGAGGATTCCCCATCCTCTGCAGCAGAGGGGCAGTGCTGGGTCCCCCATACTGCCCCCCCTCCCCGAAGATCTCCTTGTCGGCAGTTATCAGCATTTGCACATGCGCAGTAGCGGCTCTCCACTCGGGCTTCGGTGGAATTGTTTGAGCCCAATCGGGTCCACTCGACTGCGCAAGCACAAGCCATTTGCGCCTGCGCAGCACAGCCGGCCCAATCGGGCTCGTATATTTCCGTTAGCTAAAGAACTCTTTGAAAGGTTTATCCAAACCGCCATAAGAACAATTGGACTGAATTTTAGCAGATGCCCAAATCAAGAATTCTGATTGGTCACTGTGAGCAACCTCTGCAGTTTTTCTCCAGTCTTCCATCCACGGGTGTTGATCCATTTGCCTCCCTGTTGTTTTATTGACTTATATTTTGGCAAAGTAACTTCCTTTTGTTATGTGTGAGAGGGTAACGGGAATGCATTAAAGGACCACTCCTGCAAAAAAAAGTATGCAGTTACAATCTGACAGGAATGACAGGTTTTGGACTAGTCCATCTCCACATGGGGGATTCTCAGGGTTTTCTTTCTTTCCAAATGCATTTCCTAAAACTGCCAACATAGTAAGATACCAGCCAGCCTCCGTATTCACTTGTACACTATTTTGTCAGTTAAAGTTAGTAACTGCTGTTCAGGAAATGCTTTTACAAACAAAATAAACCCTGAGAATCCCCCATGAGGAGATGGACTAGATCAAAACCTGTCGGTTCTGTCAGATGTTAACTGCTTATTATTTTTGCTGGAGTTGTCCTTTAAGCCTCTGGTAGCCTAAATAATTTTACTGGAATATGCAGCAGATCGGTAATCAGACATTGTAACTTTTTAATGACAGGCCTCTCACTGTAAAAAGTTCATTTGAAATTCACCTGGGGGCTGCTATTTTGATTAATCATTTGCCATTTTCAGGTAGAAAGTATTGTCAGGGAAGGTGAAACGTACCGTCTAGGAAGATTTGCACTATAGCATTATATACAAGGAAATATATTCTTATGTCCACTTACCAGATTCTGATTAGATGGCAGGGATGAGTCAGCAATATCGGGTACCTTGGTAAAGCAACACAAGACTGTAGCAGCAGTCAGTGTATTCAGTGTTCTGAATCCTTCCTGTCACTAGAGGCTGCTGTTGGGAGACAGAGGATAGGTTACTCATTCAGACACAACACAACAGTGGCCTCTAGTGGCCATATGGAGCAATAAGTCACTCCTTAGCAAGACTGCTTTAGGTCTGGAAGTCTTGGAGTCCCTCTAATTAATCTTTTTTGCTGCTACTCTACAGTGGACAGAAAGTAAAGCCAAGGTTTTGCTGGTTAATAAGCAAGCAGTATAGGGAGTTTAGTTGCCCCAGTATGGCTAGTATAGTGCCCCAGTATAGCTAGCGTAGTGCCCAGTATAGCTAGTATAGTGCCCCAGTATAGCCAGTGTAGTGCCCCAGTATAGCTAGTATAGTGCCCCAGTATAGCCAGTGTAGTGCCCCAGTATAGCTAGAATAGTGCCCCAGTATAGCTAGAATAGTGCCCAGTATAGCTAGAATAGTGCCCAGTATAGCTAGAATAGTGCTCAGTATAGGTAGGTAGTGCCCAGTATAGCTAGTTTAGTGCCCCAGTATGGCTAGTATAGTGCCCCAGTATAGCTAGTATAGTGCCCCAGTATAGCTAATATAGTGCCCCAGTATAGCTAATATAGTGCCCCAGTATAGCCAGTATAGTGCCCCAGTATAGCCAGTATAGTGCCCCATTATAGCTAGAATAGTGCCCAGTATAGCTAGAATAGTGCCCAGTATAGCTAGAATAGTGCTCAGTATAGGTAGGTAGTGCCCAGTATAGCTAGTTTAGTGCCCCAGTATGGCTAGTATAGTGCCCCAGTATAGCTAGTATAGTGCCCCAGTATAGCTAGTATAGTGCCCCAGTATAGCTAATATAGTGCCCCAGTATAGCTAATATAGTGCCCCAGTATAGCCAGTATAGTGCCCCAGTATAGCCAGTATAGTGCCCCATTATAGCTAGAATAGTGCCCAGTATAGCTAGAATAGTGCCCAGTATAGCTAGTATAGTGCCCCAGTATAGCTAGTATAGTGCCCCAGTATAGCCAGCATAGTGCCCCAGTATAGCGCACAGTATAGCTAGTAGAGTGCCCCAGTATAGCTAGTATAGTGCACAGTATGGCTAGAATAGTGCCCAGTATAGCTAGAATAGTGCCCAGTATAGCTAGAATAGTGCTCAGTATAGGTAGGTAGTGCCCAGTATAGCCAGTATAGTGCCAGTATAGTGCCCCCAGTATAGCCAGTATAGCGCATACCATATACCATAGCGAAATAAAAATGTTCTGTGTTTCTTTGTCTGTGTTTTAAAAAATGTCACTAAAATTAGTAATAACTAATGCTATCCAGTGCAGCTGCTAATATACATGTCCCAATAAGGGGCTTATTAATAAGACTTGCGATTTGCAGATTGCCCCCCAAAAAAGCTGGCTGTTATTTCTGCAGATCGTCCTATTTATTAAAGTAGTAATCAGCTGAATTGCTCCCTCTTTTGGAAGGGATCTCCATTTTGCAGTTACTTTGCAATATGGCCTGATCTCCAATTTATAGATACCCAAATAGCATTCACCACTGTGGACAACTCGAATAATTTAAAGGACGCCTGAACTGAAAAATCAAAGTATAGTTAATTATGGTACTCTGTCCCTTTTAGGATCACTTACCTTCCTGCGCTCTCGTTTCTATCCTGGGTTGCTCACAATCCCTGCAATCTCTTCTCTTCTATTTGTTTGCAGGGCAGTCAAATACATTTTGCTGGAAGTTCCCCATCTTCATCTAGGCTACCGTAGTGTAACCACAGCCACCAATAAGAGCATTTTACTGAGCATGTGCAAGTTCACAAACCACTCATGGCCAGTAAAAGGATTTGCTCATGTATTATTAGTTTATTACTTTAGTTTATTTAACTTTATTTATAAAATGCTAACATATTAAACAGGGCTCTAACAATACTTAGTGCTACACAGGGACATTTTAACATTCAACAATGGTACACAAAATAATAATGTAACAATGTAGGGATAAGTATAGCAGACGAGTCACTGAGCCCATATGGTGGAGGAGAAGAGCACACTGGGAGAAGAGCCTTGCCAAATAGGCTTACAATCTAAGCGTTGAGGGAGATGGACGATGTAAACATAAGGGGCAGTCCAAGGAAGAGGGTGGAGCTATAAAGATAGGGGGTAAACAATGCAAAACAGATGGGTGCATGTAAGAAAGAAGATATACACACATGCGCGCGCACACACACACACGCGCGCGCACACACACAAACACACACACACACCTGATGAAAACACTGATGCAGGAATGTCATAGAGTAACCACATTGCCACGTCCGATTTTGATAAATTTTAACATGGCCACGCGATACAATGTTCTAGATTTCTTTCCAATTCAAGAATTCCGTTTTTTTCTGATTGATTGTAACATTTGAAACATCTAACCATTGTATAACACAGGTGTGATCAATTTTTCCCGCTGTGGAATTTTGTGCGTCTAAAACAAGAAATTGACAATCTATCCTACACCATTCACTTTTCATAAAAATTCATTAGAACATTTAAATTAAAGGTTGGAAATCCGATCAGATTTCTTGCTAGAATAGAAAAAAAAAAACCTTTCTATTTTTTTGTACAACTGATCGTTTTTATAATCCTAGTTTTTATTGCTGTCTCTCATTTTCCGTCCCCGGGAATAACTAGTGCATAAGTACAATTTACAAGGAGGGAAGAGGGAACATTTTACCGTAGCGGCACAAGCTTAAAGCAGGGTCCATCACAAACTGCAATTAGTTTCCTATCAGTATAAACACTGAGTAACAGCTTTTACTGTAAGTACAATCCAGTATTTTGAAATGGGCCTAAAATCAATTATAGAAGTATAGTGCATGCATGGTCAGTGCAATCTCAGGACATTTTAATGGGTAAATTAATGTGGAAGTCTGGAGACAGTCTGTCCAATCCAGAAACCAGCTTCTGAAAGAGAAAAACGCAAAATGTAGGAGCAAGCTTTGATTTTAACAGATCCATGACAATCTGGCTCCTGGGATTGGTCCAGTCCTGTTTTCTTCACCCTATTTCACACTTGTTTGTTTTTTTTTAGCTGCATATTGTGGGGAATATGCATTACGCATAGTAGCGTAGCTTCGAAGCTATGGGCCCCAGTGCGTGTTGAACATTGGGCCCCCTCAAGCACTCTGTACATAACAATTGATATTTAGCACTAAAACCTGCCAAGAACAGCTGCAGTGCCAGAGAGGAGTATGCTGGGGAGGAGAACTGTCTATTAACGGGTACAATTAATCATAGCACATATAGAGGTGATCATTACCAGCTTAGCGCTAATAAGGAGCTAATAAAGCGGTTGAAGGACAGCCCCTACTGGGCCCCTCCGGCCCAGGGGCCCTGGTGCGGTCGCTACCTCTATATCCCTATTGCAATGTCACTGCGTACACAATACACTGCGCTACTCATCCTTTTATTACCTGGTTGGGTTTGCAGTGGCAACTTCCTGTGCTGTCAGATGCAGCTTGGCTGGACTGTGAGCTGTTCAGACTCTTTTCCCTATTAAAGTGAACCTCCGGACTAAAAATCTGCTCAGCAGAACTGAAAAGTCTTGGTGTTTCTTTAACAGTTTCACAGCATCAGAACTTTGTTTTTCTTACCATAGCATCATTTTTAGCTGCATTTTTACCTAAGCTCCACCCATCAAAGAAAAAAAGCCTGGGCTTTTTTTCCCTCACGCTGTGCAGAGCATGATGGGATTTCCTATGTTGTTATTCACTTTGCCTAGCAACTGGGAGAGGTGCTCAGGACACAGGACAGTTGGAACTGTGTCTCATGCTCCCTGTCACCTCCTTTCAACCAAAAAGATGGCTGCCATCATGAAATCAAACATTTGCCTGTTCTTTTAAAACAGTGGGGGTAAGAGATTATATTACCTATCTATTTTAATTAACATAACTAATGTAACTTAATGACAGTATGTTTGTTTAACCTCCTTGGCGGTAACCCCGTGTGTGACACGGGGTAAGCCGCCGGAGGGTGCCGCTCAGGCCCTGCTGGGCCGATTTACTTCATTTTTTTTTTTTGCTGGACGCAGCTAGCACTTTGCTAGCTGCGCCAGCACCCCGATCGCCGCCGCGCGCCCGATCGCCGCTATCCGGTGCGGCGCGGCCCCCCCCCCCCCCAGACCCCGAGCGCTGCCTGGCCAATCAGTGCCAGGCAGCGCCGAGGGGTGGATCGGGTCTCCCAATGACGTCCCATGGCGACGGGGGAAGCCCTCCAGGAAATCCCGTTCTTTGAACGGGATTTCCTGATCGCCTATCGCCGGAGGCGATCGGCGGGGCTGGGGGGATGCCGCTGAGCAGCGGCTATCATGTAGCGAGCCCTCGGCTCGCTACATGATTTAAAAAAAAAATAATAAAAAAAAAACTGCTGCGCTGCCCCCTGGCGGTATTTTTCATACCGCCAAGGGGGTTAAGCTGGAGTTCCTCTTTAAGTCATCCCCCACAGGAAGTGGTGAGGGAGAAGCTAGGAAAGGCTCCAGCCAGTCTTTTGCTGTGATCCTGTCTACCTTCTCCACTGAAGGGAGCAGAGGACGAAGGTGGGTGTGGTCAGGTTATTATTCCGTGTAAAGGAAGGAACTCCCACTCTTCTTGCAGTTCCATACTTTGTGCACAGATCTCAGAGCAATTTGCCTGAATTTAGTATGAGGATTGTGGAAGAAATAGCATCGTCCTCTATTTGTCTCTGTCACATGGGGAGCTCAAGGTGGTGATTCCACCACCTGTCAGTGGTGCCCATGTACCGTCTGGGCACTAGTTAGTGCTATGCAGGAGCAGTGCAGAGGCAGCCACCAGACGTGGAGCTGAAATAGGGTGATAGGTAATCCAGGCAACAGTGTTAGAATAGTTCACAAACTCACTGAATGTTGCAATAAACTGGGCTGGCATTTCCAGAGGCGCAAACTGGGCAATAGGAACCTAGAGACGGCTGATGGGCCCCCCAGGTCTCAACCAAGCTAATAGTGGTCCACGGGGCACCATGTTGCTGCAGAGTATTTACAGCAGGGACAGCTCACCTGTCCCACAGTCGTGCTCCCAATACTCTACTGCCAAATACGGCCCTAGGAGACCACTTTTGGCTTGGGGGAGACCTGGGGGTCCATCAACTAACTCTGGGGCCCTGGCGGGACAATACTATCTGGGGGATGAGGCACAAGAAGCCACCTAATGCTGAATTGGGGGGCGGGGGGAGTGCTGAGTCTGCTGACATTCTGCACCTAGTACTGCTTTATCTCAGGCGGGGCTCAGGTAAGGAGGTGCACTGTGTCATTTTTGCCCAGGGCTCCATGTTAGATAGAACTGGCCTTGGCAATAAGATACAGTTTACTAATGCACCAAGTACAAATAGAGTAAAATATTGAACACATTTCAGACATGTGTCCTTACTCATAGGCTAACTTTGTCCTTGGTGAATGAATAAACTAGATCTTATTGCAAGTGAGTTTATGCTGTATTTTACTACTGTGACCGCACTATGTGACAAGCACTGTGACCGCACTACTGTGACCGCACTACTGTGGCTGCACTTTACTACTGTGGCTGCACTTTACTACTGTGACCGCACTACTGTGACAAGCGCTGTGACCGCACTACTGTGACCGCACTACTGTGGCTGCACTTTACTACTGTGACTGCATTTTACTACTGTGACCGCACTATGTGACAAGCGCTGTGACGCATGCGGATACAACCAAACATTAAATAGCAGCCTGTAGGCACCTTGTGGCTGGCAGAAGGGAAACTGAACTGCCTAACAAGAAAGCTGTTCAGCCTCCCATGTGAAAGAGGCCTAACAATGAAAAATCAGGGAGTGTGAACTGAGGCTTTAACTACACCAAGTTCACACTGCGATCTGCTCGCATTAGCGTTCGCGTTGGGCTTTTTTGACGCAATTTTTTTTTCGATTCCCTGCGCTTGGGTGGGCGTTGCGTTTTTGTCTAAAGCGCTTTTCTAAGAGCTTTTCAAGAGCGCTTTTTTAATTCACTCATTGATGCAAGTCAGGAAGTGAACTCTTTGACCCAGAAAATAATAAATACAATCTATTTATTCTTAAAAATGCAATCGCTGCACAAAGCGATTTTGTGAGCGTTTTCCTATACCTTCCATTGAGGCAAAATCGCCTCAAAAATGGTCCATGCAGCGCTTTTCTGAGCAGATCTGAAAGTAACCGGTCAGATGCGAACTCTCTCATAGAGAATCATTGCACAAGCACTTTCAGGGCAATTTTGAAAAATCGCCAGCGCTTAACAAAATCACAAAGTGCATCCAGTGTGAACAAGCCCTTATGGTGCCCATACACGATACAATAAAAAGGTTTGATTTTCCCGTTTATTCGATCTAAATGATCAAATCAAATGAAAGTTGAAAAAAAAATTTCGATCAAGAAATTCGAACGATTATCACATTTTTTTTCGAGAAAAATCTGATCAAACATGCTGGAAAAATCTTTATATTCGATGTAACGGAATAATCAAACAAAATTATCTAATCGAAAAAAAATGAAAAATTGTACCATGTATGGGCACCTTTACACTGCACACAAGGCCGGATTTATACTTTTTGCGCCCCTAGACCAAGTATGTTGTGGTCTCCCTTCCATCAGATTTCCAATTTGCGATTTTTTATTTTTCCGATGTCTGATTTTTGTGGAGTATTTTATCAGTCATTTTTTGCATCTGAGAATTCAAATAATAGAAAGGAAAAAAAAATCGGAAAAACGATAAATTGGAGAAACGTAATTCGGAAAAATGGGAAATCAGTCTTGTGATGAATCTACAATTAAAATTTTGCAGAAAAATTCTGCATTCTCTGATTGCTCTAATGCTGCTGAGTTCTGTGATTGGGCTAAAATGACAGTTGAGTTGTGGTAAATCGGATTTCTGTAGAATTCCGATTTCCGTTTTCTGATTTCCGCATTCCGATTAGAAATGCGGAAATTTCAATTTGTGAACCCGAATGAGCATCCCTATCCATGTACTGCAGTCCCTCTCCTTCATAAACAGCTCCTTTGGGCATCAGTTTCTTTTTTTCATGTGTTGCTCCCCATTTTCAGCCTCCTCTTTTACATGTAACAAAGCCTTTTTCGTGTTCACGCAATATTTGCACATGCAATACGCAACTGTTTAGTAATGTACATTCAGTGCTGGATTTCTGGAAGGCCACAAAGGCCCGGGTCTTGGGCGGCTGCAGACCATGGTGCGCCCATGAGCTGCAGCCGCCCAAGACCCGGGCCTTTGTGGCCTTCCAGAAATCCAGACCTGAATGTACATTACTGAACAGTGGCGTATTGCGTGTGCAAATTCTGCTCCTAAAGCTTGTGCCTTCTCTGCAGTACTGAGATCACATGTAACAGAGCCACTCTGAAAGTCAGTGTCACGTGTGTTTTACGAGAAGAAAAGGTTAAAGACAGAAGAGATGTCTGTAAAAAAAATGTTCAGTCAATACAGAGAGGGGGAAAAAACCCATAAATGGGAATCTCAGGTTTATGTAGCCTCTACAATCTAATTTTGTGCTCACAATGCTTTGCTTCTCAGTCCCCAGTGGTGAGCAAGTTCTCCTAAAAGGAGGGAAGAGGCATCGATCCCTTCCTTCCAGTGTGAGCCTGGCCGGCTAATAATAAATGCCTGCTGAAAATGTATATGTCACCGGCAAAATTCAGCCTGATGAATTGAACTTGGAGGGAGAGAGGGCAGCATACGCTAAACTTTCTCAGCTGTCACAATTACTCCCGACACCACTGACCTCCAGCATCATTTGTGCGATATTAGTTACAAAGCGCTACAACGGCTTGTTTCCGTAAGGTAGGATCGGTCTCAATAAAGCTGGGTGACAGAGAGCAGGAAGGACGGGCTCCTAGTGCTAGGTGTGTGTGTGTTATTCTGCCGCATTCTGTGATTAGACAACCAGGAACAATCTGCAAGTGCAGGTGACACCAAAATGTAAGAAAAAAATGAGTGACGGAAAGAAGCCTAGGCTGCGAGAGTGAGAACCGAGACATCCATAAATAAATACGAGCATATCTATGTATATCATACATACAGTGGGGTGGAATTAGGGGTTGCAGAGGTTGCGACTGCAGCTGGCTGTTGCTCTGGAGGGCCAGTGGGGGCGCTATGACAGCTGCTGCATCTGCTTCTCATTGGTGTTGTGATGGTAATTGTGACTACTATGTGACAATAATTAATAGACTATTTCCCTCTTTGACCTAAGGAATTTCACTACTGGTGTCCTTGGGAAATAGATTCTGGGGACAGGGAAGCACAGTCCTGGGGAAGGGGGTCATACTGTGATGGTAGGCTCCCTAGTATAAAATTATGGATGGATAGATAGATAGATAGATAGAGAGAGAGAGAGAGAGAGAGAGAGAGAGAGAGAGAGAGATAGATAGATAGATAGATAGATAGATAGATAGATAGATAGATAGATAGATAGATCACAAGGGCAGGGCTCTCTCACGCTTTTGTTTCTTGGAATTTGTTACACATTTTCTTCATGTTACTTTTGTCACTGTAATTATTAATTCTGTATGTTGTATCAATTCTGTACTTTGTAGCAACTCTGTATTTTGTATACAGGTGAAACTTGAAAAATTAGAACATCGTCCAAAACTTAATTTATGTTAGTTATTCAACGTAAAAGGGGAAGCTAATATATTAAATAGACTCATTGCACGCAAAGTGAGATATATGTTGATGATTATGGCTTACAGGTTATGAAAACCCCAAAATAAAATCTCAGAAAGTCAGAATATTGAGAAAAGGCTCTATAGTTTAACGTGCCAGACTCTAATCAGCTAATTCATCCAAAACACCTACTAATGGTTCCTGAGCCTTTACATGGTCTCTCAATCTGGTTCAGAATTACTGACATAAATTAACGTTTGCACGATATTCTAATTTTTGGAATTTCACCTGTATCCGTGTATTCCATTGTGTGTATTATTTTGTACACCATGTTTGTTTCTTACTTTGTACAGCGCCACGGAATATGTTGGCGCTTTATAAATCACTAATAATTATGATAGACAGATATAGACAGACAGATAGATAGATAGATAGATAGATAGATAGATAGATAGATAGATAGATAGATAGATAATAAAATGAACTGAAAGAATAAAGAAAGATAATTATTGGATAGGTAGGTAGGTTGGAAAATACATAGAAAGACAGACAGATAGATAGATCAATACATAGATATCAATGGAACTTATAATTCTATGCTCACCCCATATTTACCCATGCACAAATTAATAGATGGATAGATGGATAGATAGATAGATCGATAGATAGATCGATCGATCGATCGATCGATAGATAGATAGATAGATAGATAGACAGATAGCGTCAGTACATGTTGCATACATTTGGGTGTGCAGGAGATAGCTGTAGGCCTGGCAGTGAAGAGGTTAAGTCCGAGCTGTAATGTATGTTTGGAAAGTTCCCAGCCGTTTGCACAGGAGATGGGGAGAGACAGCAGAAAGTCAGAGCCGGAATAACATACATATCTCTCCGGGCTCTCCTGAGAGATGTATAGATATTATCTGGCAGAGGCAGGCAAGATAAAGGACGTGTATGTCATAGTTAATGTAAACAAGAGACATGGAGATGTATAAAGTTATATCTATGAGAGTGAGAGAGATATTATACAGATAGAGGTGCGTCTACTACTGAGGCTTCCTATGTGAGCTCATACACTGGCGCGCTATGCGTGTTGTATGACCTCCAGCGTGTCCTTCCAGGCTCTGCCTGCAGAACATCCTGAGCCTTGTAGTTCTCCAGTGGCTTTATTGACAATAACTACTATACATATAATGATTTGTACACATGGGTATAAAATAAATAAGGTATAGTTCATTCATTGCATTGACTGCACCTGTTTACAGACACAGTACTCTATATACAATGGATATATCAGAAGCTATAATGCTCTATATGTTCTCTGCGTGATAATTGGAGTTAACCGACGTACACATGCTAGATTAAAGTCAAGGTGTCTGATAATGACCACCTCTACCGAGAATCTAGCATGTGCTAAGAGGCCCCCCGATTCCAAGAGTTGTAATAATAGCTCGTGGCCTGAGGGGGTCTGGTCCTGTAATTAATGCAAAGCAGAAGCGGAGCATTATACATTACCTGCATCTGACAGCAGGACAGGTCCTCTTCACTCCAGCTCATCGCCATGCAGCCAATCACATTGTGGCTCCACTCTATGCATGTCATGTGACGTGCATAGAGAGCCGCATGGTAATGTTTGGCTGCACGGCACACCGATGAGCTGGATGTCTGCCAGGGGGGCAGTACTCTGCAGTTACGCCTCTGCTGCTTTTCCTCGACACCTCAACAAGTGATCCATCTGCAAGATCGATTCAGCCAAGTGCTGACCAAGGGCATTGTTCTCCACATTCACCCCGCCTGCTCTGTGACACACCACGTGACCCCCCCCCCTCCCCCGCATAGAGACAGAGCGACACGCCTGTATTGCCTTGGCCCTAAACTGTCCCCAGTGGCATCGAGTCCCAGAATCCATGCCGTTCGTATCGGCGGGTCGTTCGTAAGTCGGGTATTCATAAGTCGGGGACTGTCAAATAATTTTGACAGTACTTTTTCGCCTACTTCTTGGTACGTTTTTAGTTGCAAAGTGCTGGAAAGTTTTTTTAAATTGAAAATGAAAAAGTAACTCCTAGGAGAAACTTCAGGTAAAAAGTGAATTGCATATGGGCTGCGGAAACAAGCATGCAGGTAATCTTGTCAGATCTGACAATGTCAGAAACACCTGATCTGCTGCATGCTTGTTCAGGGTCTGTGGCTTAAAGTATTAGAGGCAGAGGATCAACAGAACAGCCAGGCAACTGGTATTGTGTAAAAGGAAATAAATATGGCAGCCACCATATGCCTCTCATTACAGTTCTTTAAACCCACACCATGACTCACAGAATCTGACGTAATTAAGCAACATGGCTGCTCTTATTGGCCCATTGAAGTGATTTCTATTAGAATCAAGCCTTTTGAAGAATTAAAGGGACACTTAAGTCAAACAAAAAAAAAATGAGTTTTACTCACCTGGGGCTTCCAATAGACCCCTGCAGCTGTCCGGTGCCCTCGCCGTCTCCCTCCGATCCTCCTGGCCCCGCCGGCAGCCACTTCCTGTTTCGGTGACAGGAGCAGACAGGCTGGGGACGCGAGTGATTCTTCGCGTTCCCAGACACATTAGCACCCTCTATGCTGCTATATGGTATATGATATATGCTATAGTAGCATAAATGGCGCTATTGTGGCCAGGAACACGAAGAATCACTCGCGTTCCCAGCCTGTCAGCTCCTGTCACCGAAACAGGAAGTGGCTGCCGGCGGGGCCAGGAAGATCGGAGGGAGACGGCGAGGGCACCGGACAGCTGCAGGGGGCTATTGGAAGCCCCAGGTGAGTAAAACTCATTTTTTTTGTTTGACTTAAGTGTCCCTTTAAAGACATTGATAAGCTTAATTATAATACTCTGGTAACATTCACATTTGCCTCTTAAAATGCAAAAGATTTGCATTAAGGCTTTTATTAATTTATTAATGTCTGTAATGAATAATAGTATTCAATAATTTGTTCAGGTCTACAGCAGTCTGTTCAGGGAATTAAAACAGAAAACACTAAAACTGCTTATTACAGAAGTCAAAATGCCTTTTCATAAGAATAATAATAATGATCACAGGGCAATTATCACTATTACAAATATTTCGAAAGGGATTTTGAAACATCTACTTTGTTCTTGACACAGTTGGCTGAAACAAATTTTCTCAGTGAGATCATGTAATGTTATTTTGGGAATCAGCAAAAGTTATTAAATAAAACTTAGATTTCTTCCCCCTCATATATCTGGGAAGGAGGGGGGGGGGGGATTAGAAAACTGGTATGGTATCCATGTGTTAATATGCTGTTTTTTGAAGTCAGACTAAACCCAAAATTGAACAAAGCAAATGCTCAATGCAGTTACCGTATCTTAGTTGACATAATTTATAAATATTTCCTTTGGAACTGAGGTTTTAGAGAGTTGAACTCCCTTGTGAAATTGTGCATTTCTGCAGCAGTGCCCCTATCCATACAGGCTTAAAGGGGCACTATGGCGAAACATTGTAACATTTAAAATATGTGCAAACATAGACAAATAAAAAATAGATTTTTTTCCGGAGTAAAATGAGCCATGAATGACTTGTCTCCTATGTTGCTGTCACTTACAGTAGGTAGTAGAAATCTGACAGAAGTGACAAGTTTTGGACTAGTCCATCTCTTCATAGGGGATTCTCAGCAAGGCTTTCACTCTTTATAAAGATATTCCCTAAAAAGGATTTAAACAATGATGCTGGCCAGCTTCCCTGCTTGCTACACAGTTTTTTGGCAGTTGGACAGAGCAACTGCCATTCACAAAGTGCTTTTGAAAATAAATAAATGCAAACCACGAAAAGCAAATGCACACTCCCAGCTAGCACATTCCTACCTTATATCTGATCAGAAGGCAGTCTGTTGGCCAATCAGGTGGTATACACCCTTTGTGTGCCGTATCAAATCTAGCAGGAATTGCATAAATTGCATAAATGTAGTAGCATTCAGGTGGGGGGCTTCGGTCGGATGTAATCGTAGATTATGCCACTCAGCAGGGACACTGCGTGCAGGTAAGGGCCTGAGCCCACTGACGCAGTTGTTTTCGCTTCTGTCCGCTTTTCAGCATCTCTAACATTGAAGTGTAACTGAAAAGAGGACACAACTGCGTCAGTGGGCTCAGGCCCTTACTGCCCACTTGGTCCCCTCCCTAACCACTCACCTATCAACCGCATCCTGGAAGCTGCAAAAAGAGAAATTTAAAACCACAAAACACTGGTTCACACGACAGTCAGGGGCCCCGGAATCTGCCACAGACCGGGACCCCTAAACCACCATGTGATACCCAGAGGGTCGTACAGGTGAGGGAGGTAAATAAATCCCTGAGAATCCCCTATGAAGAGATGGACTAGTCCAAAACCTGATGCTTCTTTCAGATTTCTACTACCTACTGTAAGTGACAGCAACATAGGAGAAAAGTCATTTATGGCTCATTTTACTCTGGAAAGAATGTACTTCTTATTTGTATATGTTTGCACATATTTTACATTAAAAAAAAATTCACCAAGTGCCCCTTTAATGTATTCCTGACTCAAGCACAGAGGTATGTTCATGCCTGATCCACATACAGTATCTCTGTGCATTGTCCATTCCTTTTCTCGTTCCCCCAGTCTCAGCAATCACTCCATAAAAAAAATCTGAATTTTTGCTCAAGTCAAATTTTCAGACAGGAAAAGGTGGGCTTGCTTCCTATTACTCTCCCCTAAGGGTGTGAGTAGGGCAGGGAAGAGGAGGGAATAGAAAGGGTGATAGGCAGAAACATCATAGCAATCCCATCTCTTCCTGTCTGAAAATCTGATTTTAGCCGAAAGTCACATTTTTAAGGGAGTGATTACAGAGGACCGGGGGGGGGGGGGGGGGGGACGACGACAGGGAGAGGAGAAACGCACAGAGGTATGTGAATCCAGCAAGATGGAATTTACCTCTGTGCTTACCTTAGGTAGCTTCCCCTTGAGTTAGGTGTAATTTAAGATTAAGATCCTTTTAGCAGAGTTGAGGTCTCACAATTGCTTACTACCTTCTTCCTTTAAACTTCTAAGTCCCGCCTCCTCATGCAAACACAAGGTCCACAGAGCCAGAAACTGTATCCTGATACATTACTGCATCTGGTCATGTGATCAACAGTTCTGGACTCTTAGCTGCAAAAGCCTAATTTAGTCCAAAAGCACATGAGCCATGAGATAGTATTTTTAGATATATGCCTGATAGTGATCAGAGCAGGATTATTTACAAGGCAACCTAGGCAAGTGCCCGGGGCCTAGTAGGTGTCAGGGGGCTCAGCTGACACTTTCTCTGTCCTGTCTCCCACCTCAGATTGCCAAAGGACCATCAGAATAAGCCAAAGCTCCTACCTTGGCTATGGCCCCATTTCATCTTAATCTATCACTGGTAGTGATGGTCCTGTCTAGGAGAACTTATGGAGAAGCAGCTGATCTGATTTGCTGTGATCACATCCTACTTTAGCAAATCAGAGACTTTTATATGTATCACCTGACCAAACTGATCACTTGCTTCTCCATGAGTTCTCCTAGACCATCACTAATGCACCAACACCGATCTGTGTTTATTGCAATAGTAGAATGTTCCTTTATCGTTAAAAAGATTCGATCAGATTCAAACTCTCACAGCTCTGTCAGTTTGTAACCCAAACACAGCCACAATAAGACCCTTTCAGCAGTTGTGGATAGTTTACTTAACAGAAATTAAAAACAATAATCCTGTCTAGCCTGACCAAGTCAGTTGGATCAGATCCCATATTGAAAATATCTGCGCATTCTGTCGATTTTCCCGGATTTCCAGCGTTTTTGCATTTGCAGAAACTTAATTAAGTGATCCGCCATCAGCTAATCTGCTCAAACGAGGCGACTCGACCACAAAACGTGACGTCGCGGCCAGACGGCTCTTTGGGGGCGATTATTCTATTATCGGAGACTTAATGAGGCTTTCTCTTTTGGCCTGACTGTTTTGCTCTGGCACAAGCAACACTTGCAGATGAAAAAGTCGCTGCCATTAATTGGGAACCGCATGACATGCGGCCCCGCGGATGAGCCGGTGGACAAAACTCTCGCTGCTGCAATGAGCTTCCAGAAGCATTATTACAAGCTGGCGGGGGAAGGGGGGTGTTTGGGGGATGAGGATAAGGTGGGGAGCCTTGTGCAATCGCAATAACATTCAGTTTGAGTATGAGAGATGGATTTTTCCCTGCTCCAGCCATTTGTCTCAATCAAGTGGCCTTCATCTTTGTGAGAGGGTGATAGAGATCTTAACGTGGATATATGAATGCTATAAGTCAGATCAATGTGTGCATACTGTTCCCACGGCGCCCGGGCTGCAAAGCCTAATATTTGCTCTTTATTTCTTGTGTGTAACTGGTGTGACTCCCTCTTCAAGATCACCCGCTGTTTAATAACACACATCCAGCTCTTCACAGCTCTTAAAGGGGACCTGAGGCGTGAGACATATGGAGACTGACATATGTATTTCCTTTTAAACAATGCACATTGCCTGGCTGTCCATTCTGATCCCCTGGGCAGGGGCGTAACTAGAAATCACTTGGCACCCTGCAAAACTTTGGATGGGGCCCCCTCCCCTGCACACTGAGTAGAGACTGTCTACGAAACTTTGTATGATTCGTTATCAGTGGCTGAGCAGATGCAGTCATTAGAACAATAGTGCAGAGAGCAGAAAGTTTTTCCGCTCCGTGCCCTTTTGTTGTCAGTCTCTCAATATTTGGCCCCCTGTGGCTTCTAGGCCCCCCTACGGCTGCATCCCTTGCAGGGCCTATTGTTACGCCCCTTCCCCTGGGTCTAAATGCCTGTACACACGCTAGATTAAAGTCAGCTGATGCAGCCTGTAATGACCGCTTCTGCTCTGTCGATAATCTGGCGTGTGTACCAGCAGCCCCTGTCCGCCAGCAACCTGCCGGGCGGATCAATTGGGCAGAGCGGCAGATGATAGCTTTATGTTCGCCCCTTGTCCCACCAGCCACTTGACATCACGTCTGTGACACTGAATTGGTTTTCCGCCTCCCCGCATAGCAAAAGAATGCATTGTCAGCCTGTAGGCTTACTACTTATCTGTACAGCCTCGGCCCAGTGATGCTGTCCAAGGGATCTGATCCTTATCTCTGTTGGGCGACATCAATCAAGCATGTGTGTGGGCCTTAATACTTTTATCCATAGACCCTGAACAAACATGCAGATCAGATGTTTCTGACAAAAATATGACATGCATGCTTGTTTCATGTGTGTGATTCAGACACTGCTGACCAGAAAGATCAGCAAGAACAGCCTGGCAGTCGGGTTCCTTTTAAAAGAATCCCACAGTCAGAGGGTTAAGAAGAAAGTGGGGACGACTGGTGATCTGCAGATTGTAATTTTCTAGCTTGCGCCTTTAAAGAGACACTGAAGCGAAAAAAAATATATGATATAATGAATTCGTTGTATACTATGAATAATTACTAGATGTTTAGCAGCAAAGAAAATATTCTCATATTTTTATTTTCAGGTATATAATGTTTTTTCTAACATTGCATCATTCTATAATATGTGCAGATTACACAACACTCAGCATTCAAAATGACTCTTTCAGAGCAGTCTGTGAAATAATGACCTCTCCTCGGGCAGAGAAAAAGTAAATAGTTCAATAACACTTGAGATAATAAAAGTCAGATGACAGCCCTCTCCACGACTTTGAAAGTCGCAGAGCTTAATGGCTTTTTTGCATAGAGATAACAACTGGAGTTTCTTAACTCTTCCTGTACTGGAAACAATTAGACTGATGTATCTGATCTTAATGTTTTATTTCTTAGCTGTACTACACATACAAATCATAATATCATAATTTTTTCTCGCTTCAGTGTCTCTTTAAGGCCCTTTTTTGCCCAAAATCACTGATTGCAATCATAATGCAATGAGATTTTAGTACAAACATTTTCTATGATTTTTCTGGATTGGTTAAGAAAAATGTATTTTTCTGATTGGGCTGTCAAAGTTTGTCCAATAAACAGGAAACAGGATGTTGAAATGAATACTGGGTACAAAGCAGGAGAATTGTGGGGAAAACGCAGTAAACGTCACATTTGTGCAATTCAAAATGCTATATTGGTTGCTTTTGCGCAAAAAAAATAATGCAGCAGCGAAAATGCAGTGGAAAAGGGCCACTGCAGTTACCATGTCAACCGTCGTTCTCTTGTGATCAGCAAATCGTGGTGAATTGCAGCAATTCCAAAATGCAATCGTAAACACGGCTGGTAGAAAAGGACCCTTCTATGCCGGTTTTACACTTGGCCATTGTGTTGCAGTGCGATGCTCCACCCTATCGCATCTCACCGTAACACAAAAAAGTAATTCGCATAGCGCTGACCCCCCTTGCTGGACTGGAAGTACATCACTTGGATTCCCGGGTTTCCTCGTCGTATTCATGTCATTCCTTGTATGTACACCGCACAGCTACCACCAACACATTTAAAATCCCTGCGTTGCCCATTGACTTTCATGATTTCCGCTGCCGCTGTGTCGCTGCAGACGTCCGACGGTAACGCGATGTTGACTTTGCAGCGGCTCGGTGGCTGATCAGGAACTTCCGGCACAACATGGTAAGTATGCTAGGCCACATTACATTGCCGATGCGTTAACCTGCGGCAAAACAGAGCAACACAACACACACTTGCACGGCAAGTCTAAACGGGACCCTTAGTGTTTATCAGGGAGTGTGTGTGATCCTTCTTGCCAAAGGACAGTTTTCAGTCCCTCTAAGTAAGCTGTGCGTAGACATGCGTTAAAGGACACCCGAGGTGAAAATAAACTAATGAAATAAACAATTTTATCTATCCTTCTCCTAAAAATGACTTTTTAATATATTCCACTGTTTTATTTTATATTTAAATCTACTTTTTAAGTTTTTACTGTTTTATTGTTTTTGCTCAATGACACATTCATTGAAGTATGCCAGAGCTAAAATCTATGAACTATTGACCCATTTTTTATCTCTTTCCTGGCTCTTAAGACATTTTCTGCCAGGAAAGTGTTTTATAGTTGTAATTTCTTATCAGTGAGGGTCACACTGTAGTCTGACTAATTCCTGACTCAGACAGGAACTGTCACGTACATACCTGATGTTTAACTCTTTCAAGCAGAGAAAGAAAAAAAGGAACACAGCATAGTTATTTGTGTGCTAGACACTGTACATACCCATGTCTATCTCATCATGTCACATGTCACCTCGGGTATCCTTTAATAATGGAGCATGGTCTAATATCTTCCATCTGCGCAGAGATTCCCTGTGCGGAGTGAAATGTATTGTGCTATGGAGAGGTTATGAGAGAGGAGCAGGAGGCCTCCTGCTGAAGAACAATACCCCAGCAAACATCCGAAATGTCAATTGCAACTTGCACTGAAAGAATGGCTGTGAAGGGTGACACCTCTTTCGCTGCCTTATTTCCATCTGAATTCCTAATGCACTGCAGTATAGGGCCATTCAGGATGATGGGGAGGGATAGGCATGTATAACTGTCTTCTGGCTGATGTCTATATCACAGAGCAGATGCTGCTCCAGCCTTCATTGTACTCTCTGTAGTGCAACCATTAGTTGCTTCCTCCTGAATTATCCCTCCCCAGACTTGTTCATGGCTGCCCCATGAAGGCAGAAAGTGAGACAGTAAGCCTAGCTTCAATCACAATTGGTACACTATGAAAAAGCCCTCCAGGGCCAGTACTTTCATACTAAGAGCAAACCAGGCAATCTCATCAGGGCCCGGAGCCAACTGCTAGGCTTCCCAGGTCTCCCCCCCAACTTTATTGGGGAACTGAGGGCCCCTGTAAATGTTTCCACCAGCATAGCGACTCACCTGTGCTGGCTAGTGTGCTCCTCTATCAGTCTGTGGCTCTGTGCATTCCTGTCTTCATCCCCGCTGGCCTCATCATCTCAGTGACCCAACAGCATATTATATAACTAGCTGATGGCCCGGCATTGCCCGGGTATATTTGGCTGGTTTTGGCTCCGCCCACTTTTTTCTAACCCTAACACTCAATTACTCAATTACTCAGTGAGCAAGTTGCATTGAAATGAAACTAATCTGATTGGCTGTTTGTGGCTCCGCCTCCTTTTCTGAATTTAAACCCCAGTCAACCAATGACCAATTGTACCAGGTTTGAGGCTTGTGCCATTAACAGTGCAAGAATAAAATCTATGTTAAATGACTACTCTTCTACCTAGGAATAGGTTCAAGCCTTTTATCAAATGAGTTCCATCCCAGTGATTTTAAGTGAAAAGTAATATGGACGGTTACTTACCTGGGGCTTCTGGTCCTCCTGGTCCCACACCGTCATTCTGCATTGCTCCGTTCCTCCGCTGTCCTACAATCGCTGCATGAGAGTCCGCATTCCGCGCCTCCCCATCACAATCCCATGGCCAGAAGCATTCTGTGCTTTCACAGTAAGTAAATAATGTTACTGCGCATGCGCAGTAGCGATCAAGGAGGGGCATGTGGTAAGGGGCTGGAGTCACACATGCACAGTGGCCGATGACTGGATGTGTCAGCCAGCTTACAGATGGGGACACCAGGGGAACAGAGCAGCACATAATGATGATGAGGGACCAGAAGGACTTCAGGGGGCAGGAGGAAAACCCCAGGTAAATAACTGGCCACATTTTTTTTTTCACGTAAAGCTTCCTTTAGAGGAGTCATTAAGCAAGTAATAGTACCCAGAGAACTACTTACCCGGGGTTTCCTCCAGCCCCTGGTAGCCGCTATGTCCCTCACTGCAGCTCTACTCTCCGCTGCTAGCCCCCAGTCCCCGACGGTGTGCAATACGACTCCCAGGTCGTCCTCTACTGAGCGTGCACGAGCGTCGCTGTCAATCATTTCCTTGTGGTCCAGAGCGTACTGCACAGGCACAGTAGTTCTGCCCCTACGCAGTAAGCTGCTGACTACGTGGAGGTGACTGACAGCGCCGCCTACACAGGCGCAGTAGAGGACCCATGGCGAGGCACTGTCGGGGAGCCATCGGCGGAGAGCGGAGCTGCGGCAAGGGACATAGCAGCTGCCAGGGGCTGGAGGAAGCCCCGGGTAAGTAGTTCTCTGGGTACTATTACTTGCTTGATGATTCCTTTAACTATATACTCATATCTATAAAAAAAAATGTTTTACAATAGTCCCTTTAAGCTTTGAGTTATTCACAAGTGTTTGATTTTTTTTTCATTTTTTATGTTTTTCATATCCATTTTTAATATACTCCTTTAATATACACTCAATAGAAGATTGCATTTTTTTAACTCCTGTTATGACCCAAATTGCTCTGCATTGTAAAATATTTAAAACGTGTTAATAACTGCTGTCCGAGTCCTTTGGTACAAATGTGTCTTTTATATTAGTTTTTATAGATTTTAATTGCAATATCTCCCTTGTTGCACTCTGCCTGTTTGTTTAGCGCTTTATGTATGTGTTCTGGTTAAATGCCTCGTTTTCTAATATGCTCTTCGGACACCAAAGAAAATTAAACTAAAATTCCACTCCCGCTAAAATTTACTTTATAATAATAATTGCAGTATTTGTATAGCGCCTTTCTCCTGGCGGACTCAAAGCGCTTGTGAGGCAGCCACTAGAGCGCACTCAGTAGGCAGTAGCAGTGTTAGGGACTCTTGCCCAAGGTCTCCTACTGAATAGGTGCTGGCTTACTGAACAGGCAGAGCCGAGATTCGAACCCAGGTCTCCTGTGTCAGAGGCGGAGCCCTTAACCATTACACTATCCAGCCAGCGCTTTAGACATGTCTCAGTGCTACACAAATGTTTTTGTATAATAATGTCACAAAGAATTACTTTTCTACTACACTTTGTAACTGGCTGTGATTGAATAGCCAAAACTGACTCTAAGCCCAATCTGCATTACTTTTCTAGTCTGAAATTTGTACTCTGTGTTGCAATAGTTTCAGTTCAGTAAGCCCCGCTATATCCCCTTTCCTGCACGGGGTAATTAACTGCATGTAGTAGCAACAATTGTTGCTTGTTTTCCACATCTGCACAAACTGAGTGAGCTTCAGGAAGCTCTGACACAGATTTTGACAGACTCTGATTTGATCAATGTAGAACAGCCCAGCACTCAAATTCAAACATATAAAAAAGAATCGCACACAGTATCCGAAAAAAAAAAAATAACACGCATGTAAAATCACCAATTGGTGGAAACTGCCTACTGGTTTTAATGCTAGTGAAAATGCAGCTGAAATGTAGACATACACTTCTTTTTTTGAGTTCAATTCCTGGCAGATTCCATTGAACCTGATTTTGCCATCAAGGCAGATCTATATGAAGTCAACACCTCTACCTCGACCAGTTTGATTCATAAAGAAACCCCCCACCAAAGCAACATGTCTCAACCCCTCAATTGGAGCCGTCATCAGGGAAAAGTGCTAAGTGCTAGGGTGTTAAATGCAGTAGAGAAATAGCATTACAATCACATCATATGAAAAACAGAAAATCAGAGCATGTGCTCTCCAGCTCAGTCAGCAATCAGATTGATGACTGAGCTGGAGAGCACATGCTCTCATTTTTTGTTTTTAGAAAACATCAAGCAAACTAGTCAAGGTAGAGGTGTTGACTTCATATAGATCTGCCTTGATGGCAAAATCAGGTTCAATGGAATCTGCCAGGAATTGAACTAAAAGAAAGAAGTGTATGTCTACATTTCTGCTGCATTTTCACTAGCATTAAAACCAGTAGGCAGTTTCCACCAATTGGTGATTTTACATGCGTGTTATTTTTTTTGCCTTGATGGCAGAATCACATGTTTACTAAATAATGAAACCCTACCTCGTTTTTTTATAACTGGTCATTATGACATTTTTTTTGTTATAATTAATAAAATGTTTTATATGTACTTACACACTTCTTAATAAGATCAAAACGGGTGCTTTTTGTTATAAATCAGAATTTGTAAAAGATTCGGTTGAACCTGCCCGAAAACTATGCATTTCCGATCATTCAATATCTCAGAAATCGATCAAAACTATCGATCAGACAGAAAGAAAAATCATCACCGATCGGTGACAGGGCAAGATGCGGTGGTAGACCGACAGCCCATAGCATTGCACTGCATCAAACAATGCAACGCTCCAGTTCGATCTACTTTGAATAGATTTCCTGCTGAAATCTATTGAGAATCCATGCAAAGTGTGTAGAAGGAATAGATCTCTCTTTGGCCAGATTCTGATCAGAAAGAGATTGATCATTTTTCCACATTGCGTGGAAATCTATCGTTGTTTGTGACTAAAGGTGCACTTATAGATTTTCAGCAGATTTGACCATCAGATAGATTTCTGTCAGATGCCTGTAAAGTTGAATCTGACAGGAATCTATCTGATGTGTGGCACACACTAGGAACAGATTTCCAATAGATTTCAGAATGAAATCTTTTGGAAATCGATCTAAATGCATTATTGGACCATTAGATCCAATGCCACTCTATGGGCCATCGATCTGCTGCCAGCAACAGACCGACCTAGATTTTCCATCCAGTCAGATAGATCAAATCCATCGAAATCGATCGAAATCAGCCACAAATCGATTGATTTGAAAGAATCGATTTCTGATTAATCGATGGCTGAAATCGAACAGTGTATGGGCCCCTTTACTTTACTTTCCCTCAGTCTACTGCCCCATCAACAGTCTTGGGGGAGGCCTGTTAAACCCATATACACACCGGGAAAACATACAAACCTCACATGGACAGTGCCCTGGCTGATATTATAACCTGTTACTCTAGCAAGCAGTGGCCTTAGTACAATTTATGCCTCCTCCAGTGAAACCTTGATGCCCCCAGCAATGTTCTCAACCCTTCCCTTGCCTCCCCTTGGTGCCCTTCACAGCCTTGAGGCCCATCTCACAAGGGTCGTAAAACAAGTGTGGCCATCATGATCTTCATGCCCATAACAAGTGTAGCCACAAAAACACCTGATCTGAAGTATAGTCCCCTGTATCGGAGGAAGGGAAGGTTAGTAGTTGGGGTCCCCCACAGCTCTGGACCCGCCGGAACACCTCTCGTTACGCCCCTGCTAGCAATGTATGATTTCTAACCACGTATCCAATGTGTTGCCCAATCCTTTAAAAAGAACTTTATTAAAAGCAGATGGAATTACAATGCAGGTAAAAGGCCACTTTTACTTGTTTCAGGCCCTCAGCCACGAAGCAGGTAATTTCGATGCACAGCAGCACTCAGCGCCGAGCGCCAAATCTGAGCGCCGGCATAGCACTAGTACTATGATGCTACAACTCAGGGGGGGAATAGTATTTAATGCTGCCGGGGAATTTAGCGGCAACAGGAAGAACTGTCATTTGGCTTGACCTGCGCCCAACTCACCAGCGGCCAAACAACACGTACGCCTTGGCTTGTAGGAAGTTGAAGCATCACGTCACAAAGGCTTTAGTCCTGCGATGTACATCCATTTCATTATAGATATAACTGAATGTGGCCATTTGCCCTTTTTGTAAAATTCCCACAAGTTTTTTTACAAAATTTAACATTTTTGAATGAACGTCAGAATTTTCTGAAAACAAAAACATTGAAGTGGGGCATAAAGAAATCCATTTTTAAGAAACACTGTTGAAAACATCATTTTTACTTGAACCCAATTTCACATATATTGTCTTAACCCTAATTATAATAATAGGAAAAGGGTGAGCAATATCATGGGGCCCTTCAGTGGCATAGCTACAAATCATGAGCCCCCCAGAAAAACTATTAAACAATATTCACATCCCTTAAAGTGAACCAGAGACGAAGCACCCTCATGTATTTTACCAAATATATCAGTGGGAGCATTAGAGAAAACACTTACCATGCTCTCCGTTTCATCCTCACTGCTAAAAGTGTCTGTTATCAGCTGTGATAAGAATCCTGAACTGAGCATTCAGTTTGGCTTTGCCGGGAATGATTATTGCTGAGTCATTATAGCAGAGCCACAAGGGGGCAGGCTTGGGCTTGAAAAAACACCAGAGAAGACAGACTCAGCTATAATCATTCCATAGCAAAGCCAGACTGAGTGCTCAGTCGGGGATTCTTATCAGAGGTGATAACAGTCAGATTAAACAGAGAACAATGAAACAAAGAGCAGATTAGGTGTTTACTGTCATGTTCCCACTGCTTTATAAGGTAAAATACAAGAGGGGGCTTCATCTCTGGTTCTCTTTAAATGTTCTACCCCTGGTGACCCTCACAGCCTGGAGGCCCATTTTCCAAGGGCCATAAAGCAAGTGTGGACATCATAATCCTCACACCCGTAACAAGTTGAGCCACAAGAACACCTGATCTGAAGGATGGACCTCTTTATCAGAGGGAGTGAAGAAGCAGTTGGGTCCCCTTACAGATCTGGGCTGTTCCGCTGTATTTACGCCTCAAACCCATGATGAGGGAGTCACAAAGTTTTCTCCCCCTCCCCTGTTGGTGACTTCCACAGCTCTGGGCCCCTTTGTGGCTGCAAGGGCCCCTCAGTAGTTTCACCCCAGAAAATGACCACAAAGCATACAGAGTGCAAATGTTTCTCTTTGGCTTGGTCTTTGGATGTCACAGCATCAATTTCAGCCCTAATGACAGAAGAGTGTAACTATACATCATAATGTTTATTAAAGCGGTCTTACACCCAGCATTTCAACTTTGCTTTAATAGATTGCTGACAGCTTAAAAACGATTATGCCAGAATTTTTTTTTAAGCAGAAATTCACTGAATGGTTAAAACTCAGCATTTTAGTGTTGAATTCAGCTCGAATTCGGCATCGGAGGTGAGCTTTAGATACAAATGTATCATGTTTGGAATGTAAATAAACCTCTGCAAAGCCTGTCTGGGAAGCCCTCTGTGCTCTCTCAGAGAGACTTTTGTTTATTTACATTCCAAACATGATACATTTGTATCTAAAGCTCACCTCCGATGCGGAATTCGAGCTGAATTCAACACTAAAATGCTGAGTTTTAACCATTCAGTGAATTTCTGCAAAAAAAAAACATTCTGGCATAATAGTTTTTAAGCTGTAAGCAATCTATTAAAGCAAAGTTGAAATGCTGGGTGTAAGTCAGCTTAAAGGGTGTCATCTACCCAAGTAATGGCATGTCTAGAAGTTATTCAAATGCAGCTAGACTTCGAGTATCCTAACAAACTGTATCACCGCTAATCCAAGTGATCTCTTTAATCCTAAGGACAGAACATCCCCAGCTTCTAAGTACTTATGAGAAATTAAGTCACCTTCGTCCACACAACACTGTGACCATTTGAATTTTTTAGCAATAACCCAAACTGCGATACAAGCAGCAGTCTGTGTACAACATTTTCACTTTGAGCCCTACAGGAGAAAAGCACTTCACAAATGTTAAAGCTGGCCATACACTGGTCGTTGTGGCCAACAGATAGATCCCTTTCAAATCATTATCTGGTCCTAGGATACATTTAAAATTGGTGCTGCACAAAATGGTGAAGGGTAATCCTGGTAATGACATCTCTTGTTACTAATGTTATTTAATGTTTTAGGACATTACTAAAATGTTAAATAACATTAGTAACAAGATGTAGTTACCGGCATCTCCCATTATCCCACCTGTCCAACCTACATTTCCGATCTTACTCAGAGGTACACACCTAGCCGCTCACTCCGCTCTTCCAATGAACTTCGCCTAACCGCCCCCCGCATCACCCAGTCCCATGCACGCCTCCAGGAC
Organism: Hyperolius riggenbachi; assembly: GCF_040937935.1. Taxonomy (NCBI): domain Eukaryota; kingdom Metazoa; phylum Chordata; class Amphibia; order Anura; family Hyperoliidae; genus Hyperolius; species Hyperolius riggenbachi. The sequence goes on from NC_090653.1 coordinate 273,159,150, forward strand.
TTCTCAAGAGCTGCTCCAACACTATGGAACTTCCTACCTCCACCCATTAGGGCAGCCCCCTCCTGCAACATCTTCAAGAAAGCCCTCAAAACTCACCTTTTCACTCTAGCCTACTACCCCTCACAAGTGCTCTAAACCCACAGCTGAACTCTGGTCTCCTACCTCTCGTGTCCCTACCTCTCCCTTTAGATTGTAAGCCTTTGGGCAGGGTCCTCCTCCTTTTGTGTCCAACCTGATCATGCACCTCCATTACTGTGAACCCATGCTAGGCATCTGAGTAAACCTAACTTGCCTAATCTACATGCTCCATCCAGTGACTGACTAAGCATTACCTTGTACTCATACTGTGCTGCATGACCTGATCTTTCTTGTATTCAGGTATTGTCATTTTGTCACCCCTAAATATTGTATGTATCCCTATTTATTGTCCAGCGCTGCGTAATATGTTGGCGCTTTATAAATACAATAAATAAATAAATAAATAAATTATTACACATTACCTGGTCCCGGCGATCTCATCTCCTCCACTTCCTGGTTAGTTTGTAGGAGTCCTGCAGCCAGCCAATCACCATGCGGGGACTGAAGCTGTATGGTGTTTGGCTAGCTGCAAGAGAGCTGCAATCTAACTAAGAAGTGGAGGAGACGCAATTACCGGGACCAGGTAATGTATAATTACACCCCTGCCTACTCTCACACTGAACCCTCCATCTACATATGACTAACCCTAAAACCCCCTGGTTCCTAACCCTAACCACTCCACCCCCCGCTGCCTAACCCTAACCACTTCACCCCCTGCTGCCTAATCCTAACCACTCCACCCCCTGCTGCCTAGTCCTAACCACTCCACCCCCTGCTGCCTAACCCTAACCACTCCACCCCCTGCTGCCTAACCCTAACCACTCCACCCCCTGCTGCCTAACCCTAACCACTCCAACCCCACTGCTTAACACTAACCACTCCACCCCCTGCTGCCTTAGGCCCGGTTCACATTAGCGGTGGCTATCCGGAATAGCCGTGCCGGAGCCGCACCGCATGCTGGCCGGACGAAACGGACGCACGGCATAGCAATGTAAGTCTATGCCAGGGTTCACATGTGTCCGTTTCGTCCGGACCGGAGCCGGACCGGATCCGGACTCCGGTGTCCGTTCCAACATGCGCTATTTTTTGGTCCGGCTCCTCCGGCAGCCGTATCCGGGGCGGAGCCGGACTGCACCATCCGGCCAATGGAAACCAATGAGAACCGGAGAGCGCACAACACACTGGCAAAAAATCCGGATGTTCTACCCCACTTCCTATGAGGATTGTTGCGGCGATATTGTATCGGGGACACATGGGCAACCATTTTGGAGTGGAGCAGCACGAGCTGGAGATGTTGGCAGCATGTTGGAGGTGGAGGTGAGTGCTAAACAGCGGAGGGCCTGATTCCACAGGTCCCCCTTCTGCTGACCTCCCAGACCCCAACATTTTTTTTTGTTTTTATACAGGTTGTTATCTCTTTTAGAATCCGGATCCGGACCGCAACCGTGTTCATACCGCACGGAAACCGTATGCAACCGGACCGGATCCGGACAGGAACCGTACGGTTCAGGTCCGATCCGGCTCCGGTGCGGTCCGGACATCCGGTGCGGTTTTTGCAAAACCGCAAGTGTGAACCGGGCCTTACCCTAACCACTCCAATACCACGCCTCACCCTAATTACGCCACCCCCATGCCTAACCTAAACTACCCCTTACTTAACACTAACCCGCCGTCTAACTTTAGCTACTCCCTGCCGCCATAGACAGTAACAGTAAAAGCAGCGATTAGAAGAAAGGAAGTTAAATTATGGTGCCTGATAAACAGCAGTTGCCATAATTTAACTTCCTTACTGCTAATCATGGCCTTTATTATTGCCGCCTATGCGGGCGCCTATGCTGATTTTTATCGGCGCTTATCCTGTGCCATTTTTATCTGCTGCTCTGATTGTACCCCTCCACACACTGAGCACAGATTTTCAATACAGCCCTCGAGGGCATGCAGAGTACAGGCTGGCACGTGCCTTCTCTCCACTGCTAGGCGCTCCTTCCTGCCTTTTCTCCCTCGGGTACCCTGTGTCCTGTGACTGAACCCTAGAGGTCAAACATTATGTGCGCCGTGGCATTTACCTTACATGACTTCTAGAGGCCTCTAGTGTTTGGCCTCTAGAGTTTGTGACATACCACAGGGGCCCCAGAAGAGAAGAGACAGGGAGGAGGGTCTGGTGGTGGAGAGTAGACATGAGCCATCAGACAGGTGAGTGTAAGCTTCACAGCGTACAGTGCATGTCGCTCAGCTCAAAATCAAATGCCGCTAGCAATGTGAAATCTTTCATGTTACGTAATCAACTGAATCGATTTATTTTGTCTCAAAATCGATCGATCCAAAATCATATGCAGCATCAATTTCTAGCAGATACAATCAAATCAGCTGGATATCAATAAAAAATATTGACCAATGTATGGCCGCTTTAACTCATTTATTCATACAGCAGTATTGTAGCTGTTGCCAGTTTCCCATATTATTTCAGGTCTGATCTAGACACAGACTGGCAGAAGTAATCACAAGGGGCTGTGTTCAGATTGATAAGCAAGTAACAGATCACAGATACAAAATTCCAATCACATATAAGTAACAAACTCTGAAAAACTCAGTGCATGGTTCTGGGGAATCGGATGCGTTCAGCAATGCATCATTGGTTTCCCCGCATGCGATGCAAATGCATCATATTGATTTTAATAGACTGCTCTTCTTCTGCATCAGAAATCACGTACGGGAAACGGCTGCGATTCCCGTGTAGTGGAAACAGGCCTTAAATTGGACCTGAACTATTGCACAGGACAGAAGGAAAGCATAGAGGAATGCACCCTGTACGTATTTAGAGAGTTTAGCCTGTCTAATATCCTCTCATCTATGACTAATCACAAGTTGTAATTTGATCTCACAGCTGTGTCAGCTGACTGTCACAGCAGAGAGCTAACTGGTAAATACAGGATGTTAACTGCTTTAATGAAAGCAGGAAGTAGACACACTGCAGATTTATAGCAGGATTTGTATCAGCTGTAACAAAGAAATGTTTTTCTTTGAGGTTATGTTCCCATTTGTTGCCGGACCACGTGCGGCCAGTGGGAGCCGATGGTCCGCCGTGTCGGTTGTAGCCCAGGGCAGAACACATCCGTGTGCCAGGGATTACCCTGGACTGCACGGAAGTGCAGTCAGCTTACTGCATCAGATCCCGCAGATCCGATGCAGTGTGACAAGTGTGAATAGCTCCTGTTTATGAAATAGGAACTGTTGTTCATTGTGGAGCAGAGAACGGACAAAAAATGTCTGTTCCTCCGCTCAAGTGGGAGCAGAGCCTAAAGGTTAGTTTTTTATCTTTTAGAGCAGACAGGAAGTTCTGAGTTCAGGTCCACTTTAAGTGACGCCAGAAGGCAGCTGCATAGATGTTATATTTTTACATTAGAGCATTGGGAACACTCAGCTCTATTGATGAAAATCTAGCGTCTGTAGGTACATTAGGTTATGTTGGTTATAAAACGACAGTGACATCATCTGAACTAGAAGTTTTAAACTCTAAACCTGCACCAAGCTCATCTTCTGCAGAAATACTTCGCCTTTCAGAGAGGGTGTTGACAGAAATACCCATTGATGCCATGAAATTGGGTTGGAGAACTCTGGGAAACAGAAGTGACTCAGCAAACCTAGGCTGGATTTTTAAGAAAAGATCTATGCTATCTGGTGGCATATGGTTTGAACATAGGTCATATCAGAACAAGTGGGGGCTACTGAAAGGTTTACAGTTAGTATTTTTCGATTACAGGTGTTCTTTAAATAGGAACTTTAACCTCAGCTTGAACTTCATCCTAATTAGTAGCCAAAACCCCATTCCCTATGAGAAATCTTTACTTTTTCTCAAATAGATTATCAAGGACGTCTGTATGGCTGATATTGTGGTAAAACCCCTCCCACAGTCCATGGTCCATGACCATGGTCCTGACAGATTGTTGTCTGTGATGCTCGTTGCATTGTGGGAAATAATAGCTGTTTCCAACTGCCAAGCATGCAGTATCTCCTTCCGCAGAGATCACCTGGCAGGATAAAGATGTCTCCCGTGAGAAATTTCAGAATATAATACAGGGAGACAATATATTTTAGAATGGGCAAACACTGACTGAATATTGTATAAATTAATATTGTAAAAAACAAAAACAATTTTATTAATTATGTTTTTTTCCACTGCAGTTTCTCTTAAGACTTTTATTCTGCATATATAAAGAACATCAGTTGCGGAAAAATATTGTTTTTCATTAGTACTGTATACTATCACTATCATAACATAATCACAAAGGACACTTTGCTTTGTAAAATATTTGCCTTTGTTCACTACAACCTTTCAGTCAGTTTCTATGTAAGAACTTGTTTAAAAAGAAGTAGATTAGCGGCATAAATGCTGTTGTTACTATACATCTTTACAACTGGCTCTGCAGGTTTCAAATGTGAAAAAAGAAATATGCGTAAGCAGTCAAAGCCACCAAAGCCATCCCTACTGCTAATGGCTTGGAATTGTTTCCCCAACATTCAGTTGTTCTGTAGAAAAACTGACTAGATATTTGACAAAGCATATGGTCCTCTGTGATTGTAACTAAGATAATGGTATATGATAATGATATACAATACCAATGATAAATAACATTTTTCTCAATAGATGTCCTTTAAATAAAATAAACCAGTCTTAAAGAATACCTGTGCTGAATAGCGAAGGTGAAAATCAGGCCGTACATAAACAAGACAAGATCCAGAACATTTATATCACGATTTTCTCCTGGGGGACTCAGAGCGCCAGAGTTGCATCCCCTAGGGGGCGTTCAGTATTCAGTGGCAGTGTTAGGTAGTCTTGTCCAAGGTCTCCTTACTGAATAGGTGCCAGCAGGGGTGAGGACATGTGTGCTGAGCCTTACCTATGTTTCAGATTATTACCGAAAGGCTGCAGCGGAGGAGACTTTAGTAAGTCCCTAACCTTTGACCCAAAGGTAGTTGCTCTGCGCATGCGCAGTCTATCAGATCTGAATGCTGTGACCATGGTCACCGCTCTTGCAGGACATCAACGCACGCACTCCTGTAACATGCAATGCCAGTTGAGAACGAAGACCGCGATCACAGCATTCAGATCTGGCAGACTGCGCATGCACAGAACTACTACCTCCGGGTCTAAAGTCGCACCCACTAACTCAGCAAAACGGATTCTCTCAGGAGTCATTTGAAGCATGGATGAGGCTCAGCATACATGCCCTCATCTATCTATGGCCTCACTTTTACTATTGAGCTTGGGGATCATTTAAGAGTGCAGTGATAGGACACCCTGAATAAGTAAAAAAAAAAAAAAAGCTAAATACTTACCTCAGTAGCGGCAAGCCACTGGATGGCTTCCTGGATCATCCTACAGCACACTTTTCCAGTGCAGGGTTTCTTCTAGCTGTGAATAAGTAAGGTCTGCGGCTGCGCATGCCCAGTAGACCGTAGTGCTCATGCATGGAGGAAAAAGAATGTGCACAAGTTACTTAATTCTTCTGGGCATGTGTGGACCTCACTCACATGTGCCCAATCCAAATGCGCTCATTCATGGCTGGGATAATGATTACAAGAGGAAGGGGGACCCTGCAATGGATGAGTGGGCTCTACAAGGAGTTAAAGCAAACATGTACAATTCAAAAATAGAAAAGTTAGATACTTACCAAAGTAGAGGGAAGCCTCTAAAAAGTCCAAAGCCACCCATGTCCTCCTTGACCCTACTGCTGACACTACTGCTGCTTGCTGGAACCCTCTTCTTCTTTGCTACCGCACTCTTCTCTGTGTACGATTTTCTTAGTACACCCTCGTTATGATTCTGGATGTTCAGCTCAGGGGAAGCAGACTCTGCACTCACAGCCTGTACAGCAGCTCCCATTTTCCAAATCTGCATAGTGGCACAGCAAGTATAGACAGACAGGGATTACAGCTCACTTCTTCCAGGCTCCAGGCGCTAGAGGTACAAGTCCCTTCTATCTTCTCTAACGCACCACTCAGTTCCCATTCTGAGAATCAGGAAGTAGAATGAGAGGTGCGGATGAACTGCTCGGACTGGCTGTGGAAAAGAGGCCCTAATACTGGTTCTCAATAAAATATTGTAGCATTCTAAATTTCTCACATGTCATTTGTTAAGCATTTATTAACCAGCTCGGGACAACCAATAGTTAAAACTACACCGCACTTGTGATGCAGCGTATTTTTAACATCAGTGGCTCCTGAGCACTAGCGCGTCATCGCCGGCACAGATCTCCATTGTCTAAAAACAGCAGAGTACATCAGTAAGGCCCTGTTCACATTACAAACGCGGACGGCCGTGTGTTCGGGAATGCAACGCATACCAGACCACACGTCATTCGCGTTTGTATGCGTTGCGTGGCTGATCCCATTCACTAAAGTGAATAAGTCAGCCATGCGTTTCTGTAAAAAATACGTGCAGCATGCGTTCAGGGACTGCACTGGTCCAGAACATATGCAGTGTGAACATCAGACAGTGCACTCTATGCACTGTGTGATGTCGTGCATGTCGGCCTCCTGCACGCAATCCCAAAACGCGTCTGGAAACGCGTGCATTGTGAACGGGGCCTAAGAAGAGGTTTTCATTGGCTCCTGACATCCTGATCACTGTTAGCCAATCACAGTGATCAGGAAATAAAAAAAGAAAAAAAAGCCTCTGGTCCTTAAAGGGGCCAGAGGCTTTGGTCTGAAATAGGTTAAGATTTTGAAAGTATACTTGTATACTTACATTTACTATAAGGTCTGTTTTTGCTATTGTAATTCTTTATTCATTCATTCATTCATTTGTTTGGATCTTTTGGTAGGAATGTTTAAAAATGCCACCTAATAGCATAGACTATATAAAGTGAACTTATTGTGACAGCAGGTATGGTGGCTACCATATTTATTCCTTTTTAAATTTAAACTTTCCGGTTGCCCTGGCTGACATGCTTGTGTTTTAGATCTAACAGTGTCTGAGTCATGCCTGGAACCAAGAATGCGGTCAGTGACTCAGATTGAATAAACTGTCCTCCTTTGTCACCCCGAGCTAGGAACAACCTGATAGTTTGGTTTAATGCCACCCAAAAATGTTTATGTTCAATATGGATAAAGTATAAAAGAGAACCTTACCTTCCCCTGCCCCAAGGACCCGGTCATCAAGAACAGGAAGCATATCTCAACTTTTTGAAATTAGAAAGTGGAACATCGTAAAGACACGCCCCCTGCACACCCAAGTCACACTCCTGTGACATCTCTAAATCACATATACAATCCCGAAGGCATTTAAATCAAAACTGAAAAGCGACCTGTTTCGTCTGGCATTTATGATCAGTCAACTTTTTCCCCTGTAACACATCACAAACCACAACAATGTACTGATCCAAAACAAGCCTATACACTTTGGGTCCTAAGGGAGAAAAGTGCTTTAGAAATGTTTTGTTGTTGTTGCACTTTTCCTTCATATAAGTATGTGAGAGTAAACTAATTCAGAGAATGTAACTAAAATTTTAAGTCACAAGAACATTCATTTACAGATCTGTACATCAGACTTGAAAGAGGGACAAATGAGGGAGAAAGGGGGACAGAGGGATTCCGTTCTCAAAGATGGACTGTCCTTCTGAGAAAAGGACAGTTGGAAACAATGAGGAAGTCAGATGAAATCTTTGCAGTGGATGCACAGCAATAAAATAACAGTATTTTAATAGAATAGGGAAGTCAGGCATCAGAAACACTTCCTCTAGTTGAATATTGCTGTATACTAGTAGTTAGCCCCACCCTTTCACAGAGATCTTGTCTACTGGCTTTAGAACATTCAGTAAACAAACATGCCAGTACTAAAGATGTCTCCGCTTGTGAGAAATTTCAGAAAGTAAATGCAGGAGAAGAAAGATTTTATAATGGGCAAAGACTGACTAGATTTATAAATAAATATAAAAAAAAAACAATTTTATAAATTATGTTATTTTGACTAATGACTACAGTTCCTCTTTAAAACACCTGTCATGTTTTTTTTTTTTTACTGCTGACTGTCTTCATTCCATTCCTGTCCCATTGGTATGGGTACTAAAACAGGGTGTGAGAGAAATCCCCTCACTGGGGTAACAGTCAGAAGTAAAAAACTGAAAGATGTTCTTACTCTGCCTTACTCTACTCAAAATTAAAATGAAAAAAATATATATATCACTAGAGTTCCCCTTTAAATAAAGATGGCACCCTCAATATTCCTCTCACACTACGCCTTTAAATCAATCCAGTTCAGGTTTGCTGGATTGCTTCTGTTTTCCACTATTCTCCAGCTTCAGTAATTCAACCTCATTATGTCTAACATAATGTTATGATGCTGTACTTTTAATAGCAATCTCAGTGCAAAGGCCTGTAGGGGTTGTGCCCCAGTTTTTGCATATCAAAGGTACGATTGTTATTGTGAGCCAGTTGAGATCATCTCTTGTATAATATAAGGATGAGAATATATTTTGAAACGAGCTAAATACAGTGGCTCTGAAAGGGAAAAGATGTCTAGATGGAAAAGACTAAGCATCTGGTGTGTGGATTTAGTTGGCAGTTACAGTCGATGATAATTGTGTTCCAAAGCACGTTTTTTTTCCTTCCCTTTAATATGTAAACTTGTTCATTATAATCTTACAGGCATTGCCGGTTGACAACATTTCCCAGTTCTACACATCAATGCTCCTCAAGATGAATAGGAAGACTCTTGGAGAATGTGTAGAAGACAATCTGTGAATCGTTGATTTGGCTTGACGTTTGGAACTTTACTCTCAGGTCCAAGCCTTGCTGTCCCGCCAGGGTCTTTGAACCTCTGCTTCTTGACTGACGTGGTTTCAAAGGCGATTAAGGAGAAGAATATTTTCAAAGGTCCGGATGTGATTAAACATGAGATAATGCCATCTTGGGAAGTTATGTTAAAAATCATGGACAAACTTTGTGATCTTGAGATGTACTTTCGAGTGGACATTCCAAGTGTTCCTCAGAAGCAATAGATGTTTCAATGCAGACAAAGCGACGACTGGGAATTTGGCGACATTTCTATGCAAGCCTGAGTTCTCTGGATCTTTGAATGTACCAGACATGAATCTTTTCCTCTAGCGTGGAGAACCCCCAGAAGTCTCTGTACCCTTGTTAATGAGGTGTTTCCATGCTGATCCTGGCAGTAGCAGCTGAGCCCCCTGAGGTTTCCCCTTCAGTTCTCCTAGGCTTCTCCACTCCGAGAGGACACTGTTGCCCTTGCTGGTCACCATGCTGTCATTGTTTGCCCTCCTCGTACATTACCTGCCTCTGGCAATGGGACATTATGACATCTGTAAATCCTGGGTGACGTCCGATGACGGCCCATCCTGGGAATATTATGCCTGCCAACCAAAGCCGATAATTATGAAAGAGTATGCCATAGTTAGGGTGGACCCTCCTGGAATTACATGTGGAGATCCAGCAGAATACTTCTGCACCCACGTAAGTACCTAATATGTCATATTTTTGCTTGCTGTTAGTAAGTATTGAGAAAATTGTAAAGTTGTGGAGTTAATAGCAGTCCCCAGTTTTGTTTTGTTTTTAAATAAATGTCCTCCTAATTTCCCTCACTTATCTCCTGGGGGCACACACATGGCTGGATTGACACTTTTGTGCCCCTAGGCCAGGCATGGGCAAACTTGGCCCTCCAGCTGTTAAGGAACTACAAGTCCCACAATGCATTGCAGAAGTCTGACAGCCACAGTCATGACTCATAAAGGCAAATGCATTGTGGGACTTGTAGTTCCGTAACAGCTGGAGGGCCGAGTTTGCCCATGCCTGCCCTAGGCCATGTATGTTGTGGCTCAGTTTTCTTGTTCAGCAGCACACCTCCAATTCCATGTGCAGCCCCCTCTTCCATGTGTATCAACCATGTACAGCAGCCCCTTTGTTTCATGAAGCTCCCTTGAGCATTAGTTTCCCTTTTTCATAGGTTGCTCGCAATTTTCAGCCTCCACTTTCATATGTAGCAACTCTTCTTTCATGTTCAGCTGCCCAAGGTCTGGGCCTTTGTGTCCTTTCCAGAAATCTGGCCCTGGGCACACATAAAATAGTAGTTCTTAAAAATAAAGACTGCTAGAAACTCTATTTACTAGGTGAAGACATGTTGCTGCCAAACTCATACACCTTGACTACCCCATTATTGGAGGTAAGGTGCCAAGTAGCAAGCTAACTACATATCATGGGTCCCCTCCTACAAAACTTTGATGTGGCCTCGTTAACCTAATGGGGGCCGACGTAGTACGAATCTATGTCTAGCAGGTGGTACTGCTGCTCTGACTGGATGTAGATTCAACGTCCGCGAAAATGAAGCGTCCCGCTGCGATCGTGCGCACCCGAGAGGGGAGATTAAGCTGTCATATTACAGCTGACATCTCCCCTCAGTGATCAGAAGCCATCGTGATTGGCTTCCAATCACGTGATCACTATGATCGCCGGTGGATCGTAGTGATCACCAGTAAAAGCTGCAGCGGTAGGGGAGAAAGAAGAGAATCCACTCACCTTCCTGCTGTTCCCACGGCGATCGGCACTCCCCTTCGCTCTGGCCGGCATCCCCGCTCGCACTGGCGTAAGTATCGGGTCCCGGCTTGATGACGTCATCAAGCTGTGACCCGGATCTGAGTGGCAGGACGAGCGGGGATGCTGGCCGGAGCAGAGGGTTCCACAGCGGCTCATCGCTGGAACCTGGGAGGTGAGTAAAGGCTGCTGGCTACAGGGGGGACATCTGGCTACAGGGGGGAAAACCATGCCCGGAAAGCCACACTCGGGGTCAGGCTGCCTGAGCCTCCCAAAAGCGACGCCCTCCCCCCCATGCAAAATTGTCTTGTCCTTAAGGGGGGTTAGGCAGCCGGTCCTGAATGAGTTAATGTTCACTAATCTCCCCTTGCCACCCCTTGGTGACCGTCACAGCCTGGTGGCCCATCGCTTAAGGGTCATAAAACAAGTGTGTCCATCAGGACCTTCACACCCATAACATGTGTAGCCGCAAAAACACCTGATCTGGAGTATCACATGCAGGGAAGGTTAGTAGTTTGGTCCCTCCTGCAGTGCCAGGCCCCTGGTAGCAAGTGATTCATTAGCACCTGTACTGCAGGCAACCAGTTGCAAAGCTTGTTTCTTTTTGTACAGGAGTTCCTTGATATGTAAAAGGAAATCTTAAAGGACACCTGAAGTGTTAGGGATAGGAAGGCTGCCATATTTATTTCCTGTTAAACAATATCAGTTGCCTGGCAGCCCTGATGATCTATTTGGCTGCAGTAGTGTCTGAATCACACCGGAAACAAGCATGCAGCTAATCTTGTCAGATCTGACAATACTGTCAGAAACAACTGATCTGCATATGCTTGTTCAGGATCTATAGCTAAAAGTATTAGAGGCAGAGTATAAGCAGGATAGCCAGGTATTGCTTAAAAGATAATAAATATGGCAGCCTCCATATCCCTCTCGCTTCAGTTGTCCTTTAAGTGATGTGGAGATTAAGTTCAGTTTACCTTACCTATAGCTTCTTCCTTGCCCTGTAGCCCTTCAGGTCCTTTGTTGTCCTCCCGGTCCACCCCATTGGGCCGCTGTCAGCCCCAGTTAAGTCCGTGACTGTCTCTGTCATGGACTACTGCCCATATGTGGCCCAGCCTGCGCTCCTCCTCGACTGCACTTCCATCGGGACTGTTCTCACACATGCAGTCTAAAGGATTGCGAACTGCTCATGCTCAGAACACTTCCAGCTAGGGGAGTGCAATCAAGAAGGCTCCTATGGCCAGTACACCACTTGAGATGACAGTGGCACAACCAAGGGGACCGGAAAGACAACAAAGGACTTGAAGAACTAGGGGTGCTGGAGGAAGCCTAAGGTAAGTTAAAGTGAACTTCTCCACGCCACTTAAGGTTTCCTTTAACATCAAACGAACTTTCAAAGTACTTGGTCAAGAGTGCAGACACTGGCCACCTCCTACATCCTACACTACAGATTGTCTCTACTACAGAGCGCAGTCTTCTCAGAAAGATTTAATTTGTTCCTCCCCCTTGTAGTTTGAACAGTAGGGTGATGCATTGGATTTGTTCCAGGGTGAGGGCAATGGTCGTAGATTGCTTGAAATAAATTTAAATTTTCTCCTTCATGAAAATGTATAGTGTTTTTTTAATATCAAATGTTTGCATGTATTTAAACCATTTGCACAAGAAAAAAACTGCTAAAAGTTTGGAGGTAAGGGTAGTGTGGGGCAGGAATGTTGACAAGTTAAATATTATGGCAGTGTTATGCTGGGTACACATGGTGCGTTTCCGCACTCGATTCCCCATTCGATTCCTGTCGATTCCCGGCCGCTCGATTATTTCCATCATGTCCGATTCGTGTTTCGATGGATCGTTAGGTCGGTTTGGCATACTTTACATGAGAATCATCTAAACAATTATCGAAACGCGATCGGAAATGCTCAGAAATAATCGAGCGGCTGGGAATCGAGCGAGGCATTGAGTGCGGGAATGCACCGTGTGTACCAAGCATAAGGCTTAGGTTGGGGTAAGGTTTATATTACAAATACTGTAGATCAGGGGATGTGGCTAATATTACACATAGGTTGGGGCAGGGTGGGACTGGGACACTGGGGGCCTACCAAAGAAATGTCAACCTGGGGCCCACACATCCCATGATTGCGGTGAAAAAAGGGCGTGACCATGCACCGGAAGGTGGGCGTGGTCATGATGTATTATGGACAGGGCCAAATGTACATGATCTTAGCAGCATTGTAATTCAGAGACACTGCTGCCCAGCAAAACTTTGCATAGAGTCTCCTCCTTCAATATAAAGTAATGTCCTACTTTGCAGAGGTTGCGACCGCAGAGGTTGCAGAGGTTGCGACCGCATCGGGGCCCTTGGGCCAAAGGGGCCCCGAAGGGCCCTCCCTAACCTACAGTATTACCTCTCTATTGGTCCTGTGCTCATAACAATCACTTCTATAGATACTTTGAACAGTGGTAATCATTAACAAGCTATTTCCCATCCCCTTTTTGCACCTCTGACACTATAGTTGCCATTGGCAGGTTTTGGTGCGTCGTATCAATTGTTATGTATAGAGTGCTTGGGGGGCCCCATTGTAAAACTTGCATCGAGGCCTACAGCTCCTTAGCTATGCCACTGCTCTCAGCATGAGTGATTACAGCACTGCGAAGAGAATTTTTGTGCTGCAGGCAGCAATTGGAGGTCTGTCAGACAAGGGGGGGGGGGGGGGGCACCAGAGACCTGGAGGCGGGGCCCACCAAGGGAAAAAACTGTACTACTGTGGCCCAGTCCAACCCTGGGTTGGGGGAGGGTTAGTTTAAATTAAAGGGTTAGCATTAGGCACAGGTTAGGGAATCAATGAAGCCTACAACCTTTAGGAAGGGCCCCCACGATTTGGAATGATCATACAGCACCAGACAATTTGCACTGGGCATTATAGCTGTGTTGCGCCCCAGGTAGGTAGCTTGCCAAGTATTGGTGCCTGGCATAGGTAGCCAGGTATAAGTGCCCCCAGTATAGGTAGCCAGCTACAGGTGCACCCACTATAGATAACCAGTCATAGGATCCCCAGTATTGGTAGCTAGCTATAGGTGCCCTCAGTATAGGTAGCCAGCTATAGGTGCCCCCAGTATAGATAGCTAGACATAGGTGCCCTCAGTATAGGTAGCCAGCTATAGGTGCCCCCAGTATAGATAGCCATGCATAGTTGCCCCAGTATAGGTAGCCAGTCATAGGTGCCCTCAGTATAGCAAGCCAACTAAGGGTGCCCTCAGCAAAATGTGCTGGCTGTGGCAGGGGCTCACTCACCAGCTCCATGCGTTCCGGCATTGACATCACTCTTTAGTTCCCTGCTCTGTTTCCCACTTCCCTGCTCCACTCTGCCTTCCTCTCAGGGCTGGTGCTACCATAGAGGCAAAGGAGGCAGCTGCCCCAGGGCCCCAGAGCTTCTAGGAGCCCCCAGTGGCTACAAGAGGAAAAAAAATTTTTCAAATCGACCTTATAGTTCCTGAGAAAATCGATTTTATTTTAAAGTTTCAAAGGAAAAAAAATACACATTTAAAAACCAGCCGACTTTAATGGTTAATAGCAAATCCACCTTAAAGTCTAGAAACGCTAAATTTGCTGGATATGTTAAGGAGATCATTGGGAATAAGAGGAAAAAAACAAATTTTCAAAAAGACCTTATAGTTTTTGAGAAAATCGATTTTAAAGTTTCGAAGGAAAAAGTATACTTTTAAATGCGGTAAATGTCACTTTTAGTACCTAACGGTAGTGTAATTTTACATGTATCAAAAGAGAGAGCAATACATTTCCTGACAGGGTTTCCAGGGGGTCTATACGCAGCCGCAGCGCTTTGGCCAGGGATCGCTATACAGCCGCAATATGGCTGTATGAAGATCCCTAGCATTTTTTTCCTATTTTCCCAATTTTTTTTTTTAGAGTGTGGGAATTTTTTTTTTAAATTATGTGGGGTCCCCCCTCCTGAAACTTTTTAACCCCTTGTCCCCCATGCAGGATGGGGTAGCCAGAATGTGGAGCTCCGACCGATTGGGGCTTGAAACCCTGACTATACCAGCTGCAAAAAAGGTCCCTTAATGCCAATTTTTGCTCCGGGGTATCTGTTGGGGGGGCCCCCCAGGTTTATTTTGCCCTGGGGCCCCATTGTTGCTTAAACTGGCCCTGCTTCCTCTCCACTCAAAGTTAGAGCAGGGCTACAAAAAATGGCTGCCGATGTCCGCATTTGTGGACATCAGTGGCCATTTCCTAGTAGCCCTGCTCTAACTACAGACAGAACGGAGGAGGAGGCAGAGCAAAGAAGGAGGAAGCATAAGTGTGTTGGTATGTTCAGATGAGGCATCGACGATAGGTTTAATGTTGGAGGATTAGTGTTAGGTATAAAGTGTAGGTTAGGTATAAAGTGAAGGTTTAGTTTAGTCTTAGGCATGGTAGGACGGTTAAGTATATATTAGGAAGTAATGGTAGTATCAGTGATATAGGGGTGTATGCAATAGATTTTACGCATGTAATTCTGCTTAACGCAGTCTATTGCATACACCCCATAGTCTCAGCAACACATCATCTGCATGAAATTTGGACATTCTTCCCATATGTGGGGGAATCCGCTCACATCCCCATCATCACACCCACTGGTAAGGTAATTTGCTTCCCTTAAAGCACACTTGACCCAAGGCAACTTTACCTGAGGTCAGCACAGAGGTATGTTAATGCTGAATTCACTTATTTCTCGGCTTTGTCCGTTCCTCTCCTCATTTTCCCCTGTCTCCGTAATCACTCCTTAAAAATTATGGCTTTTGGCTAAAGTTAAATTTTCAGACATGAAGAGGCGGGCTTGCCATGATGTTCGGTCTTGTCACCCACCCATTCCATCCTTTTTTCTACCTCTTGAGGGGTGTGAATGGGGAGAAGAAAAAGAGGGAATGGGATGGTATTGTGAGGGAACATCACTGCAAGCCTGCCTCTTCCTGTCCGAAAATGTGTCTTTAGCCAAAAGTCTAAATTTTCAAAGAGTGATAATGGGGAATATCAAGGAGAGGAATAGGCAATTCATGTGGATCCAGCATGAACAAACCTCTGTGGTTAGCTTGGCAGCTTTGCCTTGGGTCAGGCATACTTTCACGTGTACCTGAGACGAAAGAAGTCTCAGGTTTTATACTTACCTGGGGCTTCCTCCAGCCCCCTTGAGGATGCTCGGTCCCTCGCCATCTCCCTGGGCTGCTCCTGTCCCCTGCTGGAAGGCCCAGTACACTGGCCATGTTGTGATTCATCACACATGTGCGGCCCAGATGCGCACGCTCCCCTGTAGCGCTCCCTTGGCTGGGAGCGTTCTGCACCTGCGCGGTAAAGGCGCAGAACACTCCCGTCCACAGGAGAGAGACAGGGGAGTTACTGTGCATCTGCAGAACCCTCCTGGCCATGGGAGTGCAACAGTGAGAGCACACGGTCTGGCCATGCATGCGTGACGAAACGCTAGAGTTCCCGGCCATCCAGTGGGAGCGCAGAACACTCCAATCCATGAGAGCACAATGGGGAGCTATTGTGCAGGTGCAGAAGCTCCCGGCATTGGGAGTGCAATGAGGGAGTGCACACAGTTTTGCTGCGCATGTGCAACGAAGTGTGACTCGGCCAGAGAACCGTCCATCCAGCAGTGAACAGGAGAGGCCCGGAGAGACGTCAAGGGACCGAGCAACCACAAGGGGCTGGAGGAGGCCCCAGGTAAGTATAAAACCTGAGACTCCTTTTGTCTCAGGTGCCCCATAACGGTCCGAGTTAGGCATAGTAATAATCCTATTGTTAGCTTTTCCCCACTCTGCACTTGCCTAGGCCCTAGGTTCTCAACGTGTGGTACGCGTACCCCATGGGGTACTTCTGATGGCTCCAGGGGGTACTCGGGCTTGATATACTTAACCAAGAACAACAAATTCAGAGTTTTAAAAAATGATAAAACTTATTTAAACACCAAATTAGTGATTTAGCTAGTTAAAAGCAACAGTAAATGCTTGGAAATTGTTTAGAGCCAATTATAATGTACTACGATTAAATATATATTTGCCAAGGGGTACTTGTGATAATGTTTACTATGTTAGGGGGTACTTGGTGAGTACAGGGTTTTAAAAGGGGTACACAACAAGAAAAAGTTGAGAAACACTGGCCTAGGCAATCATAGGTTACGTGAGAACTGCAAGCGTTATGATTCTGAACCAACCTACTGGGATAACGCACGATCTATGCTGAACGATTAGTATTCTCTCCACATTAGCCATGATTGGAAGAAAAAAAAAAAACAGGCATGTTTCTCTTTAAGCACGTACCGGACAACCTTGTCCACTCTGCAGATATCTTAATGCTGACTATTTCCTGACATGGTGAAATCTGCCGCAGTAAGCATTCCACAATTATCCCTTGTATTCTGTATCCCTCTTCAATAAT
The DNA here is from genome assembly GCF_040937935.1 of Hyperolius riggenbachi. Taxonomy (NCBI): domain Eukaryota; kingdom Metazoa; phylum Chordata; class Amphibia; order Anura; family Hyperoliidae; genus Hyperolius; species Hyperolius riggenbachi. Next base: position 273,176,197 of record NC_090653.1, read on the forward strand.
GTCATTCAGATGAGCTGATCTTTATTTTCCATGATAAAATATTGATGCATTAGCTGCAAGGTCCTCTCTCTCTGAAGTCTCTTACAGAGCACCAGCTTTTAAACATCACAACAGTTTTCCTACTTTGTAGAATTTCCAATCAATAATGCACTTAGGGCCCATTGTGCGAGTGGAGGAGCAGGACTACTGGCCAGGGGCCACTTCTCGACTAAATGCAAAGCAATGCACTCATATATATGCAATTCATGCAAGGGATGAAGAAGCATGTGTCATACTACTTTGGGTTGAAGACCCGTCGTTTGCAGGAAGCCTTTAGGGTTTGTTCATATCTAGGGCATTTTTGGCTTTTTTTTTAGCGCCGGCAGTTTTTAAAATCGCCCTAAAAGTGCTTGTGCAGTGATTCCCCATGAGAGTGTTCACATCTGAGTGGTTCAATTCTGATCCGCTCAGCAAATGGCTGCCTGTACCATTTTTAGGGTGATTTCCTTATAATGGCAGGTACAGGGAAATTGCAAAATGCTTGAAAAAGCGATTGGTATAGCGATTTCCTCAGCCCTTGAAGAATAAATACATTGTATTTATTATTTTCCGGGTCAAAGAGTTCACTTCCTGACTTGCGTCAGGAAGTGAACAAAGAAATCACTTTGCAAATGCGCTTGGAAAAGCGCTTTACAGATAAGCGAAGTGCGCAGGTAATTGCCGGGAGAGAAAAAAAATCGCACACAAAATAGAAAATCACCGGCGTCAGCGATTTCGATTTTAGATGTGAACAAAGCCTTAAAAATAAATATAAAACACAATAAAACTGTTCTGATGTCTTTTGAATGCATATTTGCACCTCACTGAAGCTGACTTATATCATTGCCGGCTGCAGGACAAATGATCAGATGTACTACTAGAAAAGTAATTAGTTAGCAAATAAAAGAAATAAAGTTCTCTGTTCTCCCCCCTGGATACAGCAGAAGCTTTTCTGCCTTGTATACACTTCCGACTCAATCTGATGATTCTGCTTGACAAAGGCACCTTTAAATGAGGTGCCCATACACCTATCAACTTGGCGGCCGATCGACCATCTGAATCTATAATTAATATGGAATCGAATGAAAATCTGTGCCACCAAATGCATGCCTGATTGACAATGTGGCCAATTTTGGGCCAAGAATGTCGATCGGACATGCTGCAAGATGTCGGCCCGTTGTGGTCGATCGGGTGTGCGGTGGTAATGGCATTACCTGTCCGTGTCCGCCGCTGTCTCCGGGCTTCGCCCTCCGTCCATACATACCCACGTTACTCCGGCAACCATGTGGTGGGGGGGGGGGGCTTGTGTATGGGCGGAAGAAGGAGCCTGGAGCCAGTGGCAGACATGGACAGGTAATTTATAGTACACTAGGCCCCGGGGAGGGGAACATTGAACACTAGGGGGACATCGTCGGCCCGGCAAGGCATCACAAGGCCGATTCTGGATTGATTTCAGTGTGAAATTGATCAGGAATCGGCCTGAGGTGTATGGGCAGCTGACAGATCTCTCTTTAATCAGATCCAATTAGAGAGAGATTTTTAGTCAAATCTGCCCAATCGTTACTAGATGTATGGCTACCTTTAGGCAGTGTTCCCACATGAGCCCCCACTTGAGCTTAGAACAGACATTTTTTGGCCGTTCTTTTTGTTGTTGTCTGTTCTCCGATCATTGCAAAACTAACAGTGAACAGCTCTTATTTTATAAATAGGAGCCGTTCACAATTGTCAGACAGCAATGGATCCATTGGTTGCCATAAGCGGGCCACACTTCTCTGCCGTTCGCAATAATCCTGGGCAGGTTCCCCATATAGCCTATGGTGGTAACACATCTGCCCCAGTTGCCAGCCACACAGGGGTCCAACAAAGCGAACATTAGACTATCCGCTCCCGCTGGCCACAAGTGGTCCGGCGGCCAGGGCCGGTTCAAGTAACAATTGGACCCTAGGGCAAAATAGCCTGGGGGCCCCCCAACAGACACCCCCCGAACCAAAAAGCGTCATTAGAGGCCCTTTGTTGCAGCCAAATTTCCCTCCTGGGCCCCTGAGCTGGCTGCTGTCCCTCCTCCAATCACCTCCCAACTTAACAGACTCTGCAGAGTCCCTGGGGAGCAACTGTTAAGATGAGGAGGGACAACTTGGGGGCCCCTACAGGCTCTGGGGCCCTGGGGCAATTGCCCATTTTTTCCTATGGTAGCTCCGGCCCTGTCGGCGGCAGATAAGAACTGAGCCTAAAGCATGAGTTTTAACCCTTGAAAAACAGATGGTTTTATCTGTTAATTTTATGCTGTGTTTAATGCTTTAGACTATAGAGGAAATTTGATGACAATACCATGGGTTTTCCACTTCCCCCTCCGTTGGCGTCTTGATTATGAGGCATGTTATGAGGCATGGGGTTTGATGTATTGAATTACAGAATTACTGTACAGAAAACAGTTTTCCTGTTGAGATTATTGTGGGATGTTGTGGGCTAATTAGCAGCTGATTCATTTAAAATAATTTAAGTGGAACTCTGGTTTTGTTGACAAAACAGCCATCTCTCCAGCTCAGCATATTGCAGAGATTACTGTAATAGCAAACATTACTTAGAGTGTGCCCGAGCCAAAGCTCAGGTACAAAAATAGATACTTACCTATTGAGGCTTCTCCCATTTCCAAGCGTGGACCCCCAGGAGATTACAGACAAGAGCTTGCAATCACATTGGGCCGAGGACTTCTGTTGTCATGAGAGCAGCCATAATGTGCCTGCCCAAGTTTGGCCACGCCTGCGCAGTAAGCCGGAGTCACTCATGCACAAGCAGCTCCCTGTTACTGCGCAGGCGCTGGCATGCTCAAGCAGCTGTAGCACAGTGGCACTCATAGAAGAAGAAGAAGAGTGTGAGCCCAATGTTAAAGAGGGTCCCAGCGGGCAACGGGAGGAGTAAGGACTTCGAGGGAAGCCTCAATAGGATCCAGAGACTTCCCTCTCCTTAGGTAAGTATCTGTTTCTGAATCCCGAGCTTCAGTTCGGATTCTAAAGGAACCTGAAGTAAGAGCAATACTGAGTCTGCCATCTTTCAGTTGCCTGTCTGTCATGCTGAGCTTAAGGCTATAGTCATTCGAGTCACACCCCTGCAACAAGCATGCAGCCAGTGGAGTAAGACCAGAGTCACAGCATTTGATCTGCATGCTCATTCTGAGCCAGTGACATAAAGTATTAGAGGCCTCTGGCCCAGCACTGAGGTTAAGCTACCAGCATTATTGGGGAATGAAGATGGCAGCCTCCATATACTGTACCTCTGGATTGTACTGCAGTGCTTGCAGGTTGGAGCCTAGAGCACATCTCACTATTCAGGTGGATTGGGAGTGTCTTCCATTTTGCTCAGTGGCCAGTACACTTAGCAGATTTTTCCACAGTGGGTGCCAGCTTTAATTTAGAGGTAAATTTTATACATTACCTGTCGTATTTCGCCCATCGCCCAGTGCCCCTCCATCTTCCGCTTCTTCCTCTTCCATTTGCGACTCACATGCCACCGGCGTATAGCACATGGTGTATGATGTCAGACCCAGCACACGCTAAACGCAGGCGGCATGTGAAGCGCAAATTAAGGAACTGGAATCGGAAGACAGGCACTGCTCGGTGGGCAACATAGAACAGGAATGAGGTGGGGGTGTCTTGGCACCCTATAGAAAAAGGCACAGGAGACAAAAGATGGGAGCCCAGTAGTGTAGTATGTCAATTATTAGTGAAAAAGTAATAAGAAAAATGCTACCCACAAAGGAGGGTTTCAAGGGGCAACTGACTACAGGAAGCAGGTGGAGATCATAAACCCAACTCCACTCGGGGTGGTCCTGGAGGGACCTGGAAGTGGTCGCTCTCTTGAAGAAAAAAGGGGACAGATGTCCACCGTGGTGGAAACCACGGGTGTTCTGTCACCACCCCTCGGCCAGGATATGTACGGGGGTGTACTATGCATATTAAGAGGGAGAAGAGGCTCCCTTTGCTGATTGATTTTTGTCATTTGGCATTGTTATTGGCCTGAGGAAGCGGGCTCACACCCGCGAAACGTGTTGCCTGTGCTAAATAAAAATCTTTTGAAAATTACAAAGATTTCGGCATTGATGTAAGACACCTCGTTATCCTTTTCGCTTTTAAACAGTTTGTAGAAGCTTTTATACAACCAGGGCGCCTCTTCTCCCTCTTAATGAACATAGGACAGGCAATGTATAAATAAACACAATGGGGGCACATTTATACACTAGGGGGTTGGCAAACTCTGCCGATTCCCGAGAGATTATATACTGAAATCGATCAGGAATCAGCCTGCGGTGTATGAGCAGCCAACAGATCTGTTTCTAATCAAATTCGATTGATTCTGTCCATCATCGCTAGGTGTATGGGCACCTTTACTCTGCACCAAGGTGTCCGGACAGACTCACTGCAACAGTCAGTGGCGTCTCCAGCTCACATTTTTTGGGGGGGCATAAAATGGGCATGATGGCTGGCTGGTGGTGCCAATGTGGGTGATCAAGATCAAAGTTTGTATGTTAGCAAGCTGCTCCTGTGTGGACAGATCACAGACAAGTCATTCCAGCCCCCGTCTGTGTCTCACGACACTACAAGCAACAGAAGGGGGTAGAGGCAGGAGGGAGAGAAACACTGTGTGTGTAATTCCTTATCTTAGTAGCTAAACATTGCTGGAGATTAGAGCTTTTTTTTTTACAGACAGGAAGTTTTGAATAAGGATCATTATTGGCTAATTTACAAAAAAAACAACAGCAAGCTTTCAGCTAGTAAGCCTTCTTCAGACTCTATTCCTGTTAACTGACCATGTTAGAACATAAAATGTCAGAACAAGGTAGAGAGATTTTTTTTTGCAAATATATAAGTGTCATCCAGATACATTAATTACAAGGGAACTTGCAAGGATTGTGAGGTATTTATGGCAAATAGATAAGACCCTCGGTTTACTTAATGCTTACTTAGACTCCAGCTGACATGGAGAGCTTTTTACAGACCCTATCCTGTTCACTGCACGCTGCTGGAGCCTGGAAACACTTAACTGTATGTTACTGAGCGGGAAAGGGGGGGCACTCTGAGAGGCACAGTGAATCATGGGAGGGGGGGCATTGCCCCAGCATGCCCCAGTGTAGAGCCGCCCATGGCAACAATATTCCAGAGTACTCAGATGCCTGTCAGTGAAGGCTATGATTCTATGAAGGAGAGCGAGCTGAGCTTACATTACGGTTTGGAAAAGTCCTTCTCTGGCTGCAGACTAAAATGCAAATATAATTTTAATAGCTACAAATGGCAAAACTACTTGCGCAGCACTCATCTATATTTATGTCAATTTTATAATGGAAGCAGAATTTTCTTCTAACTTAGCCCTGCTCTGCAGCCTTTCCGGCTCTAGAAAATCCTTTATTTTTTTCTTCTAAACAGATGCTGCAAAGCCGAGCTGCAAGTTCAAGGTGTGAATTAATTAAGCCCAGAGATTTGTGTAAGGGCAAAATTCTAGCTCTCCTCCTTTGCATTGCTGCCACTTTTATTAGAAGCCAGCGTCCTGCTGGCGCTAGAAGCTGCAGATTGGCATGACACGCTGTTATTGCAAGTGTCAGTATGTTTATAGATTAGTCATTGCAGAATAACGTTATGTTTTGTCTCCATTGCTCTCCCGGGATCCTCTTTAGCAGACAGAGATGAGCCAGGGGTTAATACCCAGCTACTTCCCTCTATGCCTCCCTATGGCTTGCACTCCTGGGCTGGCTTACCTCCCAGCAGAAGGGAGAGGGGAGTACAGGACAGGCTCCTACACAATCAGCTGATGCCTGGATTACAGATGGAGGATGGGGGGGGGGGGGGTAGAGTACTGTGACCTGCAAGCTCATCTAGCACTGATCCCAAACACACACAGGATTATCCCTGGTGTAGAGGGAAGACACACAAACATTAACCCCTGATGAGCGCTGGCAGTTCCCTGCTCTGCTGGCACTTGTTAGAGAGGGCCCTTGTGCTAAAGCTGACTTGTGTTTCACGTAATTCCTTATTGGACTGATCTCTAAAGCCTGTGTGACTTTATAACATAGCGACAAAGAGTATTATTCGTAAGAAGGTGCTTTATAAGCTCACTCACTCACACTTTAAGCCCTCATCAAGACGCCCAATTTGTTTAAAGCAGACCTGAACTCAGAACTTCATCTCTGCTCTAAAAGATAAGCATCAGCATAATAACCTTTAAATAAAAACACTTCTTTGTTACAGCTGGTACAAATCCTGCAATAAATCTGTGGTGTGTCTACTTCTTGCTTTCATGGAAGCAGACATAGGCCTCGATTCACAAAGCGGTGATAACCCAGTTATCACGCCTAAAAGACTTTAGGCGTGATGACCTTTTCACCACTGAGTTATCACCGATTTTTCCTGCTCTTCGCGCGAAGTTACCGCGCGTAAGCGCGTTCGCCCGTACGCGCGTGAGAGCGCGCGCAAAGTCCCATAGGGCTTAATGGGAGCTTCGCGCGAAGCGTCGGGTGTTGCGCGCGCACTACGCGCGGCAACTTCGCGCGAGTTTCTTCTTATCATGCCTAAAGTGACTTTAGGCGTGATAAGGGCCTTTTCACCACGGTGCTAACACTTTGCACCGCTTGGTGAATCGAGCCCACTGTGTTTACAAAATAAGAGGCTCTGCCATGGCAGAGGAGATTCCTGAGCTGACACAGCTGAGAGATCAAATTACAGCAGGGCTTAGTCACAGATGAGAGGGAATTACACAGGTTAAACTCTCTAAAGACATACAGGGTGCATTTCTCTGTGATTTCCTTATGTCCTGTGCAAGAGTTCAGTTACACTTTAAATGCATATAATTCTATTATTATTTAGTATTTATATGGTAATTATATGTCACTAACTGTCCCTCAGAGGGGTTCACAATCTAATCCCTACCCTAGTCATATGTCCCTTATAGTCTAGGGCCAGTTTTAGGGGGAAGTCTATTAACTTATCTGTGTGTCTTTGTGGTGTGGGAGGAAACCAGAGTGCCCGGAGAAAACCCACAAACACGGTGTCTTCATCTCCACCCAGATAGTGCCCTGGCTGGGATTCAAACTAGGGACCCAGTGCTGCAAGTCGAGAGTGCTGTGCACTATGCTACCATGCTTTGTATGCTCTTTAGATCACTGTCACTCGGCAGGGATCAGGATACGTTCCTTCAGGTGACGTGCCGTTAGTATGTAGGCTAGTGAAGTGTTCTGTCATTATGGAGGGCGGTGGAAGAACAATGTGCGACGTATGATGCAGGAGGCGGAGCAACAGAACAATAGCGTTGGATTGCGCTTGGGTGAGATGATCCAGCGTGCCAGATCTTCCGCTGACGTATCCAGGATGCTGTGCACACGCTAGGTTCTCACCAGAGGCGGTCTTAGCAGCGTTTAATCTAGTCTGTGTAAGAACCTTAAAGTAAACTTGAGATGAGGGAACTAATTCTATTTTACTTACCTCGGGCTTCTTCCAGCCCCCTGTAACCTTGCAGGTCACCCGGTTTCCTTCTGGTCGGCTCTATTGTGCCACTGTGCCACTCTGAAAAATCATCGGTAGGGAGCTACTGCGCATGTGCGACCTGGAAACCCCCTCAATCATGCTCCATTGGCCAGGAGTTCTGCCCATGCAGTCAGGGCAGTAGTCTACAACAGGTCTAGTCAGCGAGCTTTCAGAGGGGTACAGCAGCACAAAGTAACCACATATAGGTGATTAGTGAACAGAATTTTTTAGAAATTAAATAACACTGAGGCCTCATTTACACCGAAAATCAAAAACGCAAAGGCAAGCGTTTTGCGTTTTTGTGCAAATTTTTCCCCCACTCCCAGTGCTCCACTGCGCGCTGCGTTTCTGGTAAAATCGTTTCTAAGCGCTTTTCCAGAGCGGTTTTGTAATTCACTCCATGACGCAAGTCAGGAAGTGAACTCTTTGAACCGAAAAAGAATAAATACAATGTATTTATTCTTAAAAACGCTTACGCAATTGCTGCATAAAGCGATTTTGCGAGCATTTTGCGTTTTTCCTATACCTTCCATTATAGCAAAAACGCCCCAAAAATGGTACAGGCACCGCTTTGCTGACTGCAAAGCGGGCGCAACGCGCTGATATGAACCTTCTCATAGAGATTCATTGAACAAGCGTTTTATGGGCGATTTTGAAAATCGCCTGCGCTTGAAAAAAGGGCAAAAACCCCCTTAGTGTGAACGAGACCTTAGAGGTTAGTCTAGATTTTCACTGATTCTAAAGACTTGCTCCAGAAAGCAGGTCCGGGTTTTTGGAAAGGCCTCAAAGGCCCCGGCCTTGGGCGACTGCAACCCACAGGGGCACCTGAGCATGATGAGGGGCAGCTACATATGAAAGAGGAAGCTAAAATGGGGAGCAATACAAAAAAAAGGGAAACTGATGCTATAGGGCACTGTTCATGAAACAAAGGCACTGCAGTGTATGGATTTTACACATGGAAGAGGGAGTGGCACATGGAATGGGAGGGGCGCTGCACACAAGAAAGGGAAGCCACAACATACTTGGCCTAGGGGCACACAAAGGATAAATCTGGCCAGGGTCAGTTCTAGACGCTTTGATGCCTGAGGCAAACTTGTGAGGATGCGCCCCCCCTCCCCCATTTCCCCAAAATGGAATGATTGCACAGCACCCGACTATTTGCACCACACATTATAGCTGCGGAGACCCCCCCTCTCAGTATAGGTTGGTATCCAGGTATAGCATTTCCCATTTTAAGTGTGGCTATTTTGAAGCCAATTCTGATGTAATTTCCTCCCTTACTCTCCTCTGCCTGATTTGCTTCACGATAGAAAGTGCAATGTCTCAGCATGAGAAATATTGGCCAGGCAGAGAGGAACAGAGGGGAAACAAGAGGGAAAGAGGCTTCAGCCAATCAGGCTGCATTAGTTAAAGAGAATCTGTACTCTTAAATTCTTACAACAAAAAGCATACCATTCTATTCATTATGTTCTCCTGGGCCCCTCTGTGCTGCTTCTGCCACTCTCTGCTGCAATCCTGGCTTGTAATTGTCATTTTTATGCAGTGTTTACAAACAAACTAACCAGCTTGTGATAAGCAGAGTGTGTGAGTCATACAGAGTGTGCAGGGGGCCTGAAGAGGGTGTGTATCGCTTCTATCCAATCACAAGCAGCCCTGCACATTCCAGTCTCAGTGCCTCAGCCCGACAGACCCGACAGAGGAGATAAGATTAGATCATATAACAGAGATAATACAGTCACTGTGCAAGTAGGAAAGGCTGCAGTAAGCCAGACCACATTAGAACAGGCATAGGAACTTATAGCATAGAAGAAATAAGGATTAAAATTTTGTTACAGAGTCTCTTTAAGTTTGATGGGAAATAGAGAAGCAAAAAAGGACAACCCAGCATGCCCTGCAACTTCCTTTTTGTGTAACAGATTTTGCGTGTACTAACTAAGAGTCACGTAAACTGGGGAATGATCATTTATCAACAACACAAGTAATAGTTATTTTAACATTTGGATTACCTGGTTAGCACCCTTATTACTTGTTTACCAGATTATAATAAAGAATTGATTTTTGATTTTATGATTTTTACACTTTAAGAAATCTACTTCCTGCTGATATTTGCGCAGCCCTCGCTATAGTTATATATGACCCAGACAAGGGTTCTAGTAGCAGACACCTTTCTCCCTGTCCAGGCTTGCTGCATGGCTTCTCCCCTGCAGCGTTAATAATTAGGCCCTTGCGTTCTCCATAATAGATAACAATTAGAAGCGGTGCCTGTGAGTTTGTGTTAGCGATTCCCGCCTGGTTTCTGCAGACAATGACATGTTGTCGCTCTGGCTGAGGTCTCGGGGTTTGTTGTGCTGCAGAGTGTCCTCATATGCAGGATTAGTGATAAAATTGTAATAACCTTGTAAGAGGATCACAAATCCCTCGCGGCCTTATTAAAGAGCTCCATCGTCTTTAAGTACCAAATTCAGCATCAGACTGAATACACAGCTGGGTAAACAGTGCTGGGGGGAAAAAAGAGGCCCTGTCTTACCTAAAGCCAGAATGATGTGCAGACTGCAGAATGCTGCCTGCTGGCTGAAACGGTCACTTGATATTGTTGTTTTACCTGCATTCTGCCGAGCTGCGTGTTCTGCCCTATGGACAGGGCCGGTTCTAGACACAGTGGGGCAGATTAAATCCGGGGACCCCCCAATAGACACCCTCCCCGACCAAAAAGCCTTTTTTGCAACAAATGTCCCTCCTGGGCCCCTAAGCTGGCTGCTGACCCTCCTTCCCATTCACCTCCCAACTTAACTGTGCTCCCTGCCTGCTGGGGCCCCTGCAGAGTCTTTGGCAGTGTAGTGTCTCAGCTTCCCTCCAGCACAGTTGAGACCCTGCTCTGCCAAAGACTCTGCAAAGGCCCCAGGGAGCAACAGTTAAGATGGGATGGAGATGCCTTGTGGGGGCCCCCTACAAGCTCTGGGGCCTTGGGGCAATTGCCCCCTTTGCCTCTATGGCAGCGCCGGCCCTGCCTGTGGAGAGGGAAGGGAGAAGAGCAGCAGGAGGCCTTCCGCAAGGCGTAGGGACAAAGCTATTGGCCAAAATTAGCCATCACGGAGCACATGTGGAGGGTGATGAAAGACACCCTAAAATGAAAAATAAAACACAGAGACAATGGGATCCCATGGTGCAGCATATCACAAATTGAATGTTAGAAATACACAACAAAAGTTTGTACTCACAAAAGGAGGTTTCCGAAGGGCAACCAACCACTGGAAGCAGGTGGAGATGTATACACTCGACTCCAGCCCCCTCCAGGCTGATTGCTCCCTCACTGTCCCCCTGCTTTGCTTGGATCCTCCGCAGTTGGCCCCGGAAAGTCCTCCAGTCGGCGCAGGCACAATCTGGCCACATGCGGTCCCCCTGTTGCACTTCCCTGACCGCAGGTGTAGAACCCTCCTGGTTCGGAGTAGTGCTTTTCAGTGCTGCTAGATTTGGGCGCAGCCAGCGCTGCCATAGACTATAATAGGAATCAGTCTATAGCGGCGCTCAGTGAGTAACGTCGGGTCCGTCAGAAGATGGAGCCGAAGTTGCTTAAAAAACACAATAATTCGGCCTCCAACAATCGCTGGAAGCCGAATTATATCATTCCCCCACTATCCATGGCGGCCTGGAAGGGGAATAATAATTAATACGGCCTGGACTTGTGCAGAAGCAGGATCAGCCATATACCGCTGTATCCTGCGCCCAAGTCTACCGGCGCCGTTTTCATATGTATGCTCCTGGCTTTGGGAGTGCAATGGGGGCGTTGAACACCCTAGAGGAGGACTCACAGGGCCAATTGCGAAGGATACAAGCAGTGCAGGAGGCTGGCGAGGCGAGGGAGCGATGAGCCTGGGAGAGGGGGGGGGGGGCTGGAGGAAGCCCCAGGTATGTATAATTTCTATCTCTTGCTCCATCTTAGGTTTCCTTTAAAGGATATTATGCTGTTGCTTATGTTTTAGAGCAGAGGGGAAGCTTTAGGTCCACTTTAAAGGGAAACTAAAGCCAAGTAAAGAAAAACAGTTTCACTTACCGGGGACTTCTACTAGCTACCTGCAGCCTTCTTTTGCCCGCGCCGGTCCTCAATCATCCTCTGTTACCAGGGCTGCATCTTAGTTCCGTTTTGCCGACTGGGAGTCGGTGGACCACTGCGTCTGCACATCCTTGTTCCCATTCCCAACCGTAAGAGCGTCCTGAGTGGGCGCAGTACGAGAAAACCTTGCACAGGACGCTCTTGCGGATGGAAATGCGAACAAGGATGCGCGTGGCCCACCAACTCCCAGGCTGCAAAAACGAAACTAAGCAGGGGAACGGTGGATCGTTGAGAACCGGCGCGGGCACAGGGCGGCTGCAGGGGGCTGATAGAAGCCCCAGGTAAGTGAAACCCTTTTTCTTTACTTGGCTTTAGGATCCCTTTAAGCAGGGGAGTGATTCAGACACTACTGTAGCCAAAGAAATCAGCAGGACTGCCAGGCAACTGGTATTGGTTAAAAGAAAAAAATACGACAGACTCCATATCCCTCTCGCTTCAGGTTCCCTTTAAGCAAGGTCCTCCTTTGCGTCTTGGATAAGCACATGGGGGGGATTCCCTCAATGTCTTGCCAGCACTTAGTATAGCAGGTTATATCAGACGTCATTTTGCCATAAGCAGATGATTGAGCTAATATGAAAGCTGGCGACTGGGCAGCAGAGTCACCCTGGCGGGAGAGCTTTATGCTCACTGGTGACCTTGCAGTAAAGTAACCTATAGAGCGAGCGTGTGCTGGGTGTAGCCAGATGCCAGCGAAATGCAGGAATCAATAAACCCACAAAGAGAGAAGGAGCGAACACATTAAGCAGCCCGATTTAGAAACTCTCCGAAACAAGGACCCCATTTCCGCCGTGTGAATAATTTATCTCAGCTTAGAGTTTTCTTACCAGTAGGCAGGAAATAGCTTCTTCACAAAGGAGGCTTTTTTTTCCCCTTACCCTTTTCCCTGTCCTTTTTGCTTTTTTTTTTTCCTTTAGCTTACTGAGCAGACAAAATTAGCCTTGGAAGGACTTTTTAACTCCTCTGATGCCAGATAAATTACTCTGCTGAAATAGTCATGGCAAAGCCAAAAAACAAGCTTCTTTAGAAAGCACCCCAGGCTGATCCCGCAAGGCCGGATTTACATTCTTAGTGCCCTATGTCAACTTTCTTGTTACTCCCCTTCCATGTGCAGCAACGTCCCACATTCCATGTGCAGCCCCAACATCCATATCTAACATCCATCCACAGCAGCCCTTCTCCTTCATGTACGGCTCTCTTGGGCAGGAGCACTCCTCTTTCTTGTGCTTTTGCCCTCTTTTCAATTTGTAGCCTCTGCCTGCAAATTAAAGAGACTTGCAAAATTGTCATCCTTATTTCTTCTATCCTATAGAATTTTAGAGTACAGATTCTCTTTAAGCAACCCCTTTTCTATGTCTAGCTGCCCACCTTGAGCTGCAGCCGCTCAAGGCCTGGGCCTTTGCAGCCTTCGTAGTAATCTCGCCCTGGGTGCCCGTAGAGCACTCTGGTGTGTCTGCACATCAAGGACGATAATAGACCCAGAATAGGATTTAGTTTGAAGTGTTTCTGCATCCACAACTAACATTATCATTGAATTTCATGTTTTCAGTGTGCCCCAAATAGAATTAAAAGAAAAAGATAGATACTTACTAACGAAAAGGGAATACCAGATATTTTTCTTCAATTTCTCTAAAGATTGCATGGTGTTTGTTAGATTGTCAATTTATTAATATACATGCCCAAGCAATTTTCTCAGCGTTTCCAATCATTTTTATCATAATTGGGGAAAAATTGAACACAGGTGTGTGGTACATTGGTCATATTTTTGAAATGTTACAATCAGTCAGAAAAATTGATTGCAATTCTTAAATTGAACAGATATTTAAAAAATTGTATGATGTGTGGCCACCTTTAGGCCTAGTTCACACTCCAAATCCAATCTCTAAGCGCTTAGCGATTTTGCAAATCGATTTTCAGAATGATTGTTAAAGTGTACCTGAGACGAAGCACCCTCATGTATTTTACTATCAGTGGGAACATTAGAGAAAACACCTACCCTGCTCTCTGTTTCATCCTTCACTGCTCAGCCTGTGTGTTATCAACCCTGATAAAATCCCCGACTGAACATTCAGTCTGGCTTTGCTCAGGAATCATTATAGCTGAGTCTGTCTTCTCTGATGTCTTTTCAAGCCCAAGTCTGCCCCCTTCTGGCTCTGATTTCCTGTTCTGTATACTGTAGCATCACAGAGAGCTGTGATGAGATGGGAGGAGCTGCTGGTGCCGAGGAAGGAGCTATTTTTTTTATTTATTTTAGTTAGTCATAAGAGGTTTTTAGAAATGGTGATTTCATTTTACACACAGCCCACAAATTATATACTTTTCTGATGAACTGTGTTTTGCATGAATTTTTAGTAAAAAAAACACAAAAAACGGCACACCAGAGCTGCGAAAATACCAGGTATAGTATTTATTTTGTAAAATCTATCGGGGGATATGTTTATTTTGTGCCAAAGCGTTCATCTCTGGATTCCTTTATAGGAATGCGCACTTTTGCACATTCCTTTAAAAAAAAAACGCTCTAAAAATGGTACAGGCAGCACATTTTTGATTTTCTCAAAAACGAAACGCTGCAGCGAGAACACTCTCATAGGGCGACACTGCTGTATCGCTTTGCTGATCGCTGGTGATCTGCAAACTGAGTGCAATCACTCACAGTGTAAACCAGCCCTGAGGTCGGTTCCATATTGAGAATTGACGGCAGCGGCATTAGTATGCGGTAATCCCCTTCTGGCTGACAGCCAAACTGGAAGTGACGCTTGCTTGCGTTCACTTCCTGTTTGGGAAATACAGACTTGCACGGAAGCATATTGTAATTACACGCTTCCGTACATGCATGCCGCAACGCCACTGCATATGTTTAAAAAAAAAAAAACCTGAGTCGCCATAGACTTACAAGACTTTCGGTCCGTCGCAGGTGGTCGCAGGAACCGCACGATAACGTAGGTATGCACTCACGTTGATAGGCGACTTCCAGCGCAGCGATCACCGGCATTTTAAGGACTATTTCATACCAAGAATATTTTTCAGCTAGCGCCTTTTGGTGTGAAACAACCCCTAGAAGTGCTCTGACTGCTGCTATTTATGCTACAAATACTATTGAGAGTCCCCTTTTTCTGTGTTAATAGCTGCCACAGTACAATCTACCTCATTCAGTGCATTCTACCACAAACTGCACCGATTATTAAAAACCCTACCCCTTTCTATTTTAGAACAGTTTTTAGTAGGAAACTGCGCCCTCTTTAGAAGTCTTCTGCATGATTTCTAGAAATCTCCTCAGATTTTCTCTCACTATTGATAAGTAGGCCCTGTTGTTCCCTGCATATCACTTCCTCTTCCTGTCTTTGCCCAGGAAACAGGCTGTGCAATAACAGGTACAGGAAAGGCACCCCAGAGCATTAGGATCCAAAAATATTAGAGGTAATATACAGAGTACACTGTACACAGGCTGCTGTGGAAAACAAGAGTTTGTAGACAACAGGCAGCCAGGGGTGTCCATAGATCTCCTTATGGGAGCAAAATCCGAAAATACATTATATTTTAATTATTGGTAAGGAAATTGTTTGTTTACTTCCTCCAGAGGTTTTTCCCACTGGACAAACACACACACACTGGATCTGCAAGGGGAGCAGGAATGGATAATCTCTTAGAAGGATTAGTTAACAGTTTGCATTATATATGTGTGTCTTAAAGCTGCATGATCCTTTATAAATCCCTCCAACGCTGCTACAACACAAAATTAAAAACAATTTCCCTTACAATAACTCATGCGGGGATCATGTTTTGGTTAGAATTTGTACATCTGTGGAAGTCAGCTGTGTGGGAATTCAATATTTTTTTTCCCCTGGGAAAGTTGACCCATGTTTTTTCTAAAAGGCTTCGTGCCATGGGCTGAAGGGAACAACTGCACATGTGTGTCTGTGGACTTATGTAAACGTCCTATTTGCACTAAGGGCCCGCTTCCACTTACACAATTTTGCAGCATTTCCCTCTATTCAAATTTAGACAGAGAAACAAAGCCTACTTAACTTCTTAATCCTATCTGGATGACTGTCTGGATGCGTATCTGTGTCCAGTGTCGTTCAGGCAGATGCGTGCACTCCCGCCCCTCGTTCCCTCCGACACTTACAGGGGATCGATTGGTGAAGAGAAGCGTGTTCCCCGAACCAGTCGAAGCCCCTGTGAATGAATCGACATGCCTCAAATCATAGGGCCTTCTTTTTTTGTTACAGGTGTAGTTTAAAGTGAGCCTCCAGACTAAAAATCTACTTAGCAGCACTGAAAAGGCTTGATGTTTCTTTAACAGTTTCACAGCATCAGAACTTTGTTTTTCTTACCCAAGCCTTATTTTTAGCTGCACAGAAGCTAAGCTCCGCCCCATCAAAGAAATCTGCCTGGGCATTTTTCCCTGATGCTGTGCAAAGCATGATGGGATTTCTGATGTTGTTCTCATTGCGTAGTGTGCGCAGCTGGGGGGGGGAGGGAATGGAGTGATCAGGACACAGGACAGATGGAACTGTGTCTCATGCTCCCTGTCACCTTCTTTTAACCAAAAAGATGGCTGCCCCCATGAAAGAGATGGCTGCCCCCAACGAAATCACAAACATTTGCCTGTTCTTTTAAAACAGGGTGGGTAAGAGATTATATTGCCTATCTATTTTAATTAACATTACTAATGTAACTTAATGACAGTATGTTTGTTTAGGCTGAAGCTCCTCTTTAAGGTGAAAATAGCCCTCAGGCTGAAGTGGTTAAGTCAATAAACTACTGTCCGATTTGCATGAGGGGGAAAAAAACCTGGCATGCTGCATTAAAGGCCCCCTTCACACTTAACAGAATTCGTACGCGACCTGCGTTTTTCCGAATTCATGTTCACCGCACATCTAACAGGTCAGTGGCATCACATCCAATTTTTCTGCAGAAAAAAAACCCTTATGTGTACACTTTTTTTCAGAATGGACATGCGAATCTCATACAATGCAAGTCATTGAAAATGCGAAAATTTGCATACAAACGGAAAGTTTATTACAAAGAAATTAATGTAAATGAACTTCATAATTATGCATGGAAAAATCAGAATGTGAAAATTCGCATCAAAAACATCAATAAAAAAAAGAAAATCAGATGCAAAAAAACACAAATCTCAAATAAGAAAAAACTTCCAAACAACTGTCCAAAAATCACAGGCATCAATGTGAAGGCACCCTTCAACACATCGCGTATTGCATCATAGCTGCGTTCTGCACCTGGCTTTCACTTTATTTGTCCTGAGGAAGTGGGCAGAGACCCAGGAAACGTGTTGCCTGTGTTTATTAAAAAATAATTTTATATATATATATATATATATATATATATATATATATATATATTTCTGAATTTGTCGTATTGAGGTAAGTGACTGAGTTAAAGACAAGTTCACTGTTACCTGTTTTTAACTCCCCTTACCCCTATTGGGCTTGTTTCCCTCCTTGTGAGGGCTAAGTCTGGTCACCACGTGGCTGATGCCACATGTCAGGACCTTACTGTTGTCTTTCAAGAGTGCGACCCTAACTACGCTACCCTCTCTGAGTACCCGAGTGGAGTCGGGTTTGTGCATCCCCACTGGCTTCCAGTGGTTGGTTGCTCCCTATGTAACCTCCCTTTGTGAGTATTCACTTGCCTAATTTTAATTTAGATATACTTTGTTCGTACTGCACCATTTGCGCTCCCATTGCCTTTGTGTTTTCTTCTTAGAGTGCAATTCTCGCCCTTCTACACAGTTACACAAATAGAACATTCATAGATATCCATATTGCAGGAAGTGGTTAAAAGAAAGTGATGATTAGGTTACTGTTTGTGTCCACCTTAGATCCAAAGAGAGCTTTACTGGAAGTCAGCTTTCCTCTTATAACCGATGTAAGAAGAACACCTTATTACCGTTGTCTCGGATGTTCCATATGAATTAGTTATTAATAGAGCGCCGGACAGAAGATAGGAGGCAGCAGAAGACGTACCTGTGATGAATTCGGTGGCCTGGCGGCACACCTGGGCTGCAGCTGTGGCTTTTGCCGATTCAGTCATCTGTACTCAGAGCCGAATGTGCAGAATTTAAACATTTATTCATGAGGTCTCGATTGCTAAGACAACTGTGCCACCTCGTTACCGCAGACCTTGCATGAAAAATAATGATCTTCTAATGGAGCGATCTACATTTTTCATGTAGCTGAAATGCATAATAGCATTACTTCGTGTCGTGTGTAGTGTATTTTTATTTACGCTTACTGATTTACAGGCTACTATAGCGCTGACGCGTTTCATAGAGATGTATGTTACCTATTCAGCTCCGTGTATTCATCACAGGGCTGAACTGACAGTAAAGCTAGGTGACTTCACAGACCCTGCTGTGCCAGGCAGGAAGGAGGGGG